>NC_090923.1:14039293-14353503 GCF_040938575.1 Ambystoma mexicanum | reverse complement strand
TGCCATGCTGCAGATAGATCCTGCCCCTGACTATAACACAGGAATATAATGACTGTGAACTTCCAAACTGCCATGCCGCAGATGGATCCTGCCCCTGACTATACCACAGGAATATAATGACTGAGAACTTCCAAACTGCTATGCTGCAGATGGATCCTGCCTCTGACTATCCCTCCAGGAATATAATGACTAAGAACTTCCAAACTGTCATGTTGCAGATGGATCCTGCCCCTGACTATACCCCAGAAATATAATGTCTGAGAACTTCCAAACTGCTATGCTGCAGATGGAGCCTGCCCCTGACTATCGCTGCTGGAATAAAATGACTGAGAACTTTCAAACTGCCATGCTGCAGATGGATCCTGCCCCTGACTATCCCTCCAGGAATATAATGACTGTGAACTTCCAAACTGCCATGCCGCAGATGGATCCTGCCCCTGACTATACTACAGGAATATAATGACTGAGAACTTCCAAACTACTATGCTGCAGATGGATCCTGCCTCTGACTATCCCTCCAGGAATATAATGACTGAGAACTTCCAAACTGCTATGCTGCAGATGGATCCTGCCCCTGACTATACCACAGGAATATAATGACTAAGAACTTCCAAACTGTCATGTTGCAGATGGATCCTGCCCCTGACTATACCCCAGAAATATAATGTCTGAGAACTTCCAAACTGCTATGCTGCAGATGGATCCTGCCCCTGACTATACCCCAGGAATATAATGACTGTGAACTTCCAAACTGCCATGCCGCAGATGGATCCTGCCCCTGACTATACTACAGGAATATAATGACTGAGAACTTCCAAACTACTATGCTGCAGATGGATCCTGCCTCTGACTATCCCTCCAGGAATATAATGACTGAGAACTTCCAAACTGCTATGCTGCAGATGGATCCTGCCCCTGACTATACCACAGGAATATAATGACTAAGAACTTCCAAACTGTCATGTTGCAGATGGATCCTGCCCCTGACTATACCCCAGAAATATAATGTCTGAGAACTTCCAAACTGCTATGCTGCAGATGGATCCTGCCCCTGACTATACCCCAGGAATATAATGACTGTGAACCTCCAAGCTGCCATGCTGCAGATGGTTCCTACCCTGTCTATCCCGCCAGGAATATAATAACTAAGAACTTCCAAACTGCCTTGCTGCAGATGGATACCGCCCTCGACTATTCCTCCAGGCTTATTATGACTGAGAACCTCCAAACTGCCATGGTGCACATAAATCCTGTCCCTGACTATACCACAGGAATATAATGGCTGGGAACTTCCAAACTGCCATGCTGCAGATCTTTAATGCCCCTGTCTATCCCTCCAGGAATATAATAACTGAGAACTTCCAAACTGCCATGCTGCATTTGGATCTTGCCCCTGACTATCCCTCCAGGAATATAATGACTGAGAACTTCCAAACCAATGCAGCAGATGGACCCTCCCCCTGTCTATCCCTCCAGGAATATAAAGACTGAGAACTTCCAAACTGCCATGCTGCAGATGGTTCCTGCCCCTGTCTATCCCACCAGTAATATAATGACTGAGAACTTCCAAACTGCCATCCTGCAGATGTGCCATGCCCCTGACTATCCCTCCAGGAATATAATGACTGAGAACTTCCAAACTGCCATGCTGCAGATGTACCATGCTGCTGACTATCCCTCCAGGAATATAATGACTGAGAACTTCCAAACTGCCATGCTGCAGATGGATCCTGCCCTCGACTATTCCTCCAGAATTATCATGACTGAGAACCTCCAAACTGCCATGGTGCACATAGATCCTGTCCCTGACTATATCCCAGGAATATAATGACTGAGAACTTCCAAACTGCCATGCTGCAGATATATAATGCCCCTGACTATCCGTCCAGGAATATAATGACTGAGAACTTCCAGACTTCCATGCATGCTGCAGATGGATCTGTCCCCTGTCTATCCCTCCAGGAATACAGTGACTGAGAACTAACAAACTGCCATGTTGCAGATGGATCTTGCCCCTGCTTATCCCTCCACGAATATAATTACCGAGAACTTTCGAACTGCCTTGCTGCAGATGGATCCTGCCACCGACTACTACTCCAGAAATATAATGACTGAGAACTTCCAAACTGCCATACTGCAGATGGTTCCTGCCCCTGTCTATCCCACCAGGAATATAATAACTGAGAACTTCCAAACTGCCATGCTGCAGATGGATCCCGCCCCTGACTATCCCTCCAGGAATATAATGACTGAGAACTTCTAGACTGCCATGCTGCAGATGGATCCCGCCCTCGACTATTCCTCCAGGCTTATCATGACTGAGAACCTGCAAACTGCCATGGTGCACATAGATCCTGCCCCTGACTATACCCCAGGAATATAATGACTGAGAAGTTCCAAACTGCCATGCTGCAGATGGATAATGCCCTTGTCTATCTAGCCAGGAATATAATGACTGGGAACTTCCAAACTGCCATGCTGCAGATATATAATGCCTCTGACTATCCCTCCAGGAATATAATGACTGAGAACTTCCAGACTGCCATGTTGCGGATGGATGCTGCCCCTGACTATCCCTCCAGGAATATAATGACTGAGAACTTCCAAACTGCCATGCTGCAGATGGATTCTGCCCCTGACTATCCCTCTGGCAATATAATGACTGAGAACTTCCAAATTGTCCTGCTACAGATGGATCCTGCCCCTGACTATCCCTCAAGGAATATAATGACTGAGAACTTCCAAACTGCCATGCTGCAGATGGATCCTGCCCTGACTATCCCTCCAGGAATAACATGACTGAGAACTTCCAAACTGCCATGCTGCAGATGGATCATGCCCCTGACTATACCCCAGGAATATAATGACTGAGAACTTCCTAACTGCAATACTGCAGATGGATCCTGCCCCTGACTATCCCTCCAGGAATATGATGACTGAGAACTTCCAAATTGCAATACTGCAGATGGACCCTGCCCCTGACTAACCCCCAGGAATATAATGACTGAGGAATACCAATGCCATTCTGCAGATGGATCCTGCCCTTGTCTATCCCTCCAGGAATATAATGACTGAGAACTTACAAACTGCCATGCTGCAGATGGATTCTGCCCCTGATTATACCCCAGGAATATAATGACTGAGAACTTACAAACTGCCATGCTACAGATGGATCCTCCCCTGACTATACCCCAGGAATATAATGACTGAGAACTTCCAAACTGCCATGCTGCAGATGGATAATGCCCTTGACTATCCCTCCAGGAATATAATGAATGAGAACTTCCAAACTGCCATGCTGCAGATGGATCCTGCCACTAACTATACCCCAGGAATGTAATGACTGAGAACTTCCAAACTGCCATGCTGCAGATGGATCCTGCCCATGACTATCCCACCGGGAATATAATGACTGAGAACTTCCAAATTGTCCTGCTACAGATGGATCCTGCACCTGACTATCCCACCAGGAATAAAATGACTGAGAACGTCCAAACTGCCATGCTGCAGATGGATCCTGCCCCTGACTATACCCCAGGAATATAATGACTGAGAACTTCCAAACTGCAATACTGCAGATGCATCCTGCCCCTGACTATCCCTCCAGGAATATGATGACTGAGAACTTCCAAACTGCAATACTGCAGATGGATCCTGCCCCTGACTATACCCCAGGAATATAATGACTGAGAACTTCCAAACTGCAATACTGCAGATGCATCCTGCCCCTGACTATACCACAGGAATATAATGACTGAGAACTACCAATGCCATGCTGCAGATGGATCCTGCCCTTGACTATCCCTCCAGGAATATAATAACTGAGAACTTCCAAACTGCAATACTGCACATGGATTTTGCCTCTGACTATCCCTCCAGGAATATAATGACTGAGAACTGCAAACCTGCCATGCTGCAGATGGATCGTGCCTCTGATTATCCTTCCAGGAATATAATGACTGAGAACCTCCATACTGCCATGCTGCAGATGGAACCTGCCCCTGACTATCCCTACAGGAATATAATGAATGAGGACTTCCAAACTGCCATGCTGCAGATGGATCCTGCCCCTGACTATCCCTCCAGGAATATAATGACTGAGAACTTCCAAACTGCCATGCTGCAGATGGAGCCTGCCCCTGACTATCGCTCCTGGAATAAAATGACTGAGAACTCTCAAACTGCCATGCTGCAGATGGATCCTGCCCCTGACTATCCCTCCAGGAATATAATGACTGTGAACTTCCAAACTGCCATGCCGCAGATGGATCCTGCCCCTGACTATACCACAGGAATATAATGACTGAGAACTTCCAAACTACTATGCTGCAGATGGATCCTGCCTCTGACTATCCCTCCAGGAATATAATGACTGAGAACTTCCAAACTGCTATGCTGCAGATGGATCCTGCCCCTGACTATACCACAGGAATATAATGACTAAGAACTTCCAAACTGCCATGTTGCAGATGGATCCTGACCCTGACTATACCCCAGAAATATAATGACTGAGAACTAACAAACTGCCATGCTGCAGATGGATCCTGCCCCTGACTATACCACAGGAATATAATGACTGAGAACTACCAAACTGCTGTGCTGCAGATGGATCCTGCCCCTGACTACACCCCAGGAATATAATGACTGTGAACTTCCAAACTGCCATGCCGCAGATGGATCCTGCCCCTGACTATACCACAGGAATATAATGACTGAGAACTTCCAAACTGCCATGCTGCAGATGGATCCTGCCCCTGACTATACCACAGGAATATAATGACTAAGAACTTCCAAACTGCCATGTTGCAGATGGATCCTGCCCCTGACTATACCCAAGGAATATAATGACTGAGAACTAACAAACTGCCATGCTGCAGATGGATCCTGCCCCTGACTATAACACAGGGATATAATGACTGTGAACTTCCAAACTGCCATGCCGCAGATGGATCCTGCCCCTGACTATACCACAGGAATATAATGACTGAGAACTTCCAAACTGCTATGCTGCAGATGGATCCTGCCTCTGACTATCCCTCCAGGAATATAATGACTGAGAACTTCCAAACTGCTATGCTGCAGATGGATCCTGCCCCTGACTATACCACAGGAATATAATGACTAAGAACTTCCAAACGGCCATGTTGCAGATGGATCCTGCCCCTGACTATACCCCAGGAATATAATGACTGAGAACTAACAAACTGCCATGCTGCAGATGGATCCTGCCCCTGACTATAACACAGGAATATAATGACTGTGAACTTCCAAACTGCCATGCCGCAGATGGATCCTGCCCCTGACTATACCACAGGAATATAATGACTGAGAACTTCCAAACTGCTATGCTGCAGATGGATCCTGCCTCTGACTATCCCTCCAGGAATATAATGACTGAGAACTTCCAAACTGCTATGCTGCAGATGGATCCCGCCCCTGACTATACCCCAGGAATATAATGACTGTGAACTTCCAAACTGCCATGCCGCAGATGGGTCCTGCCCCTGACTATACCACAGGAATATAATGACTGAGAACTTCCAAACTGCTATGCTGCAGATGGATCCTGCCTCTGACTATCCCTCCAGGAATATAATGACTGAGAACTTCCAAACTGCTATGCTGCAGATGGATCACGCCCCTGACTATACCACAGGAATATAATGACTGTGTACTTCCAAAATGCCATGCCGCAGATGGATCCTGCCCCTGACTATACCACAGGAATATAATGACTGAGAACTTCCAAACTGCCATGCTGCAGATGGATCCTGCCCCTGAATATCCCTCAGGAATATAATGACTGTGAACCTCCAAGCTGCCATGCTGCAGATGGTTCCTACCCTGTCTATCCCGCCAGGAATATAATAACTGAGAACTTACAAACTGCCTTGCTGCAGATGGATACCGCCCTCGACTATTCCTCCAGGCTTATTATGACTGAGAACCTCCAAACTGCCATGGTGCACATAAATCCTGTCCCTGACTATACCCCAGGAATATAATGACTGAGAACTTCCAAACTGCCATGCTCCAGCTGGATTCTGCCCTTGACTATCCCTCCAGAAATATAATGACTGAGAACTTCCAAACCAATGCAGCAGATGGACCCTGCCCCTGTCTATCCCACCAGGAATATAATGACTGAGAACTTCCAAACTGCCATGCTGCAGATGTGCCATGCCCCTGACTATCCCTCCAGGAATATAATGACTGAGAACTTCCAAGTTGCCATGCTGCCGATGTACCATGCTGCTGACTATCCCTCCAGGAATATAATGACTGAGAACTTCCAAACTGCCATGCTGCAGATGGATCCTGCCCCTGTCTATCCCTCCAGGAATATAATGACTGAGAACTTCCAAACTGCCATGCTGCAGAAGGATCCTGCCCTCGACTATTCCTCCAGAATTATCATGACTGAGAACCTCCAAACGGCAATGGTGCACATAGATCCTGTCCCTAACTATATCCCAGGAATATAATGACTGAGAACTTCCAAACTGCCATGCTGCAGCTGGATTCTGCCCTTGACTATCCCTCGAGGAATATAATGACTGAGAAGTTCCAAACTGCCATGCTGCATATATATAATGCCCCTGACTATCCGTCCAGGAATATAATGACTGAGAACTTCCAGACTTCCATGCATGCTGCAGATGGATCTGTCCCCTGTCTATCCCTCCAGGAATACAGTGACTGAGAACTAACAAACTGCCATGTTGCAGATGGATCTTGCCCCTGCATATCCCTCCAGGAATATAATTACCGAGAACTTTAGAACTGCCTTGCTGCAGATGGATCCTGCCACCGACTACTCCTCCAGGAATATAATGACTGAGAACTTCCAAACTGCCATACTGCAGATGGTTCGTGCCCCTGTCTATCCCACCAGGAATATAATAACTGAGAACTTCCAAACTGCCATGCTGAAGATGGATCCCGCCCCTGACTATCCCTCCAGGAATATAATGACTGAGAACTTCTAGACTGCCATGCTGCAGATGGATCCCGCCCTCGACTATTCCTCCAGGCTTATCATGACTGAGAACCTGCAAACTGCCATGGTGCACATAGATCCTGCCCCTGACTATACCCCAGGAATATAATGACTGAGAAGTTCCAAACTGCCATGCTGCAGCTGGATTATGCCCTTGACTATCTCCCCAGGAATATAATGACCGAGAACTTCCAAACTGCCATGCTGCAGATGGATAATGCCCTTGTCTATCTAGCCAGGAATATAATGACTGGGAACTTCCAAACTGCCATGCAGCAGATATATAATGCCTCTGACTATCCCTCCAGGAATATAATGTCTGAGAACTTCCAAACTGCCATGCTGCAGATGGATCCTGCCCCTAACTATACCCCAGGAATATAATGCCTGAGAACTTCCAAACTGCCATGCTGCAGATGGATTCTGCCCCTGACTATCCCTCCAGGAATATAATGACTGAGAACTTCCAAATTGTCCTGCTACAGATGGATCCTGCCCCTGACTATCCCTCCAGGAATAAAATGACTTAGAATGTCCAAACTGCCATGCTGCAGAAGGATCCTGCCCTGACTATCCCTCCAGGAATAACATGACTGAGAACTTCCAAACTGCCATGCTGCAGATGGATCCTGCCCCTGACTATACCCCAGGAATATAATGACTGAGAACTTCCAAACTGCAATACTGCAGATGGATCCTGCCCCTGACTATCCCTCCAGGAATATGATGATGAGAACTTCCAAACTGCAATACTGCAGATGCACCCTGCCCCTGACTAACCCCCAGGAATATAATGACTGAGGAATACCAATGCCATGCTGCAGATGGATCCTGCCCTTGACTATCCCTTCAGGAATATAATGACTGAGAAGTTCCAAACTGCCATGCTGCAGATGGATCCTGCCCTCGACTATCCCTCCAAGAATATAATGAATGAGAACTTCCAAACTGCCATGCTGCAGATGGATCCTGCCACTAACTATACCCCAGGAATGTAATGACTGAGAACTTCCAAACTGCCATGCTGCAGATGGATCCTGCCCCTGACTATCCCGCCGGGAATATAATGACTGAGAACTTCCAAATTGTCCTGCTACAGATGGATCCTGCACCTGACTATCCCACCAGGAATAAAATGACTGAGAACGTCCAAACTGCCATGCTGCAGATGGATCCTGCCCCTGACTATCCCTCCAGGAATATAATGACTGAGAACTTCCAAACTGCAATACTGCAGATGGATCCTGCCCTTGACTATCCCTCCAGGAATATAATAACTGAGAACTTCCAAACTGCCATGCTGCAGATGGATCCTGCCCCTGTCTATCGCTGCTGGAATAAAATGACTGAGAACTTCCAAACTGCCATGCTGCAGATGGATCGTGCCTCTGATTATCCCTCCAGGAATATAATGACTGAGAACCTCCATACTGCCATGCTGCAGATGGAACCTGCCCCTGACTATCCCTACAGGAATATAATGAATGAGGACTTCCAAACTGCCATGCTGCAGATGGATCCTGCCCCTGACTATCCCTCCAGGAATATAATGACTGAGAACTTCCAAACTGCCATGCTGCAGATGGAGCCTGCCCCTGACTATCGCTGCTGGAATAAAATGACTGAGAACTTTCAAACTGCCATGCTGCAGATGGATCCTGCCCCTGACTATCCCTCCAGGAATATAATGACTGTGAACTTCCAAACTGCCATGCCGCAGATGGATCCTGCCCCTGACTATACCACAGGAATATAATGACTGAGAACTTCCAAACTACTATGCTGCAGATGGATCCTGCCTCTGACTATCCCTCCAGGAATATAATGACTGAGAACTTCCAAACTGCTATGCTGCAGATGGATCCTGCCCCTGACTATACCACAGGAATATAATGACTAAGAACTTCCAAACTGTCATGTTGCAGATGGATCCTGCCCCTGACTATACCCCAGAAATATAATGTCTGAGAACTTCCAAACTGCTATGCTGCAGATGGATCCTGCCCCTGACTATACCCCAGGAATATAATGACTGTGAACTTCCAAACTGCCATGCCGCAGATGGATCCTGCCCCTGACTATACCACAGGAATATAATGACTGAGAACTTCCAAACTGCCATGCCGCAGATGGATCCTGCCCCTGACTATACCACAGGAATATAATGACTGAGAACTTCCAAACTACTATGCTGCAGATGGATCCTGCCTCTGACTATCCCTCCAGGAATATAATGACTGAGAACGTCCAAACTGCTATGCTGCAGATGGATCCTGCCCCTGACTATACCACAGGAATATAATGACTAAGAACTTCCAAACTGCCATGTTGCAGATGGATCCTGCCCCTGACTATACCCCAGAAATATAATGACTGAGAACTAACAAACTGCCATGCTGCAGATGGATCCTGCCCCTGACTATACCACAGGAATATAATGACTGAGAACTTCCAAACTGCCATGCTGCAGATGGATCCTGCCCCTGACTATACCCCAGGAATATAATGACTGTGAACTTCCAAACTGCCATGCCGCAGATGGATCCTGCCCCTGACTATACCACAGGAATATAAGACTGAGAACTTCCAAACTGCCATGCTGCAGATGGATCCTGCCCCTGACTATACCACAGGAATATAATGACTAAGAACTTCCAAACTGCCATGTTGCAGATGGATCCTGCCCCTGACTATACCAAAGGAATATAATGACTGAGAACTAACAAACTGCCATGCTGCAGATGGATCCTGCCCCTGACTATAACACAGGAATATAATGACTGTGAACTACCAAACTGCCATGCCGCAGATGGATCCTGCCCCTGACTATAACACAGGAATATAATGACTGTGAACTTCCAAACTGCCTTGCCGCAGATGGATCCTGCCCCTGACTATACCAAAGGAATATAATGACTGAGAACTTCCAAACTGCTATGCTGCAGATGGATCCTGCCTCTGACTATCCCTCCAGGAATATAATGACTGAGAACTTCCAAACTGCTATGCTGCAGATGGATCCTGCCCCTGACTATACCACAGGAATATAATGACTAAGAACTTCCAAACTGCCATGTTGCAGATGGATCCTGCCCCTGACTATACCCCAGGAATATAATGACTGAGAACTAACAAACTGCCATGCTGCAGATAGATCCTGCCCCTGACTATAACACAGGAATATAATGACTGTGAACTTCCAAACTGCCATGCCGCAGATGGATCCTGCCCCTGACTATACCACAGGAATATAATGACTGAGAACTTCCAAACTGCTATGCTGCAGATGGATCCTGCCTCTGACTATCCCTCCAGGAATATAATGACTAAGAACTTCCAAACTGTCATGTTGCAGATGGATCCTGCCCCTGACTATACCCCAGAAATATAATGTCTGAGAACTTCCAAACTGCTATGCTGCAGATGGAGCCTGCCCCTGACTATCGCTGCTGGAATAAAATGACTGAGAACTTTCAAACTGCCATGCTGCAGATGGATCCTGCCCCTGACTATCCCTCCAGGAATATAATGACTGTGAACTTCCAAACTGCCATGCCGCAGATGGATCCTGCCCCTGACTATACTACAGGAATATAATGACTGAGAACTTCCAAACTACTATGCTGCAGATGGATCCTGCCTCTGACTATCCCTCCAGGAATATAATGACTGAGAACTTCCAAACTGCTATGCTGCAGATGGATCCTGCCCCTGACTATACCACAGGAATATAATGACTAAGAACTTCCAAACTGTCATGTTGCAGATGGATCCTGCCCCTGACTATACCCCAGAAATATAATGTCTGAGAACTTCCAAACTGCTATGCTGCAGATGGATCCTGCCCCTGACTATACCCCAGGAATATAATGACTGTGAACTTCCAAACTGCCATGCCGCAGATGGATCCTGCCCCTGACTATACCACAGGAATATAATGACTGAGAACTTCCAAACTGCCATGCCGCAGATGGATCCTGCCCCTGACTATACCACAGGAATATAATGACTGAGAACTTCCAAACTACTATGCTGCAGATGGATCCTGCCTCTGACTATCCCTCCAGGAATATAATGACTGAGAACGTCCAAACTGCTATGCTGCAGATGGATCCTGCCCCTGACTATACCACAGGAATATAATGACTAAGAACTTCCAAACTGCCATGTTGCAGATGGATCCTGCCCCTGACTATACCCCAGAAATATAATGACTGAGAACTAACAAACTGCCATGCTGCAGATGGATCCTGCCCCTGACTATACCACAGGAATATAATGACTGAGAACTTCCAAACTGCCATGCTGCAGATGGATCCTGCCCCTGACTATACCCCAGGAATATAATGACTGTGAACTTCCAAACTGCCATGCCGCAGATGGATCCTGCCCCTGACTATACCACAGGAATATAAGACTGAGAACTTCCAAACTGCCATGCTGCAGATGGATCCTGCCCCTGACTATACCACAGGAATATAATGACTAAGAACTTCCAAACTGCCATGTTGCAGATGGATCCTGCCCCTGACTATACCAAAGGAATATAATGACTGAGAACTAACAAACTGCCATGCTGCAGATGGACCCTGCCCCTGACTATAACACAGGAATATAATGACTGTGAACTACCAAACTGCCATGCCGCAGATGGATCCTGCCCCTGACTATAACACAGGAATATAATGACTGTGAACTTCCAAACTGCCTTGCCGCAGATGGATCCTGCCCCTGACTATACCAAAGGAATATAATGACTGAGAACTTCCAAACTGCTATGCTGAAGATGGATCCTGCCTCTGACTATCCCTCCAGGAATATAATGACTGAGAACTTCCAAACTGCTATGCTGCAGATGGATCCTGCCCCTGACTATACCACAGGAATATAATGACTAAGAACTTCCAAACTGCCATGTTGCAGATGGATCCTGCCCCTGACTATACCCCAGGAATATAATGACTGAGAACTAACAAACTGCCATGCTGCAGATAGATCCTGCCCCTGACTATAACACAGGAATATAATGACTGTGAACTTCCAAACTGCCATGCCGCAGATGGATCCTGCCCCTGACTATACCACAGGAATATAATGACTGAGAACTTCCAAACAGCTATGCTGCAGATGGATCCTGCCTCTGACTATCCCTCCAGGAATATAATGACTGAGAACTTCCAAACTGCTATGCTGCAGATGGATCCCGCCCCTGACTATACCACAGGAATATAATGACTGTGTACTTCCAAAATGCCATGCCGCAGATGGATCCTGCCCCTGACTATACCACAGGAATATAATGACTGAGAACTTCCAAACTGCCATGCTGCAGATGGATCCTGCCCCTGAATATCCCTCCAGGAATATAATGACTGTGAACCTCCAAGCTGCCATGCTGCAGATGGTTCCTACCCTGTCTATCCCGCCAGGAATATAATAACTGAGAACTTCCAAACTGCCTTGCTGCAGATGGATACCGCCCTCAACTATTCCTCCAGGCTTATTATGACTGAGAACCTCCAAACTGCCATGGTGCACATAAATCCTGTCCCTGACTATACCCCAGGAATATAATGACTGAGAACTTCCAAACTGCCATGCTCCAGCTGGATTATGCCCTTGACTATCCCTCCAGAAATATAATGACTGAGAACTTCCAAACCAATGCAGCAGATGGACCCTGCCCCTGTCTATCCCACCAGGAATATAATGACTGAGAACTTCCAAACTGCCATGCTGCAGATGTGCCATGCCCCTGACTATCCCTCCAGGAATATAATGACTGAGAACTTCCAAATTGCCATGCCGCAGATGGGTCCTGCCCCTGACTATACCACAGGAATATAATGACTGAGAACTTCCAAACTGCTATGCTGCAGATGGATCCTGCCTCTGACTATCCCTCCAGGAATATAATGACTGAGAACTTCCAAACTGCTATGCTGCAGATGGATCCTGCCCCTGACTATACCCCAGGAATATAATGACTGTGAACTTCCAAACTGCCATGCCGCAGATGGATCCTGCCCCTGACTATACCACAGGAATATAATGACTGAGAACTTCCAAACTGCCATGCTGCAGATGGATCCTGCCCCTGACTATACCACAGGAATATAATGACTGAGAACTTCCAAACTACTATGCTGCAGATGGATCCTGCCTCTGACTATCCCTCCAGGAATATAATGACTGAGAACTTCCAAACTGCTATGCTGCAGATGGATCCTGCCCCTGACTATACCCCAGGAATATAATGACTGTGAACTTCCAAACTGCCATGCCGCAGATGGATCCTGCCCCTGACTATACCACAGGAATATAATGACTGAGAACTTCCAAACTGCCATGCTGCAGATGGATCCTGCCCCTGACTATACCACAGGAATATAATGACTAAGAACTTCCAAACTGCCATGTTGCAGATGGATCCTGCCCCTGACTATACCCAAGAAATATAATGACTGAGAACTAACAAACTGCCATGCTGCAGATGGATCCTGCCCCTGACTATAACACAGGAATATAATGACTGTGAACTTCCAAACTGCCATGCCGCAGATGGATCCTGCCCCTGACTATACCAAAGGAATATAATGACTGAGAACTTCCAAACTGCTATGCTGCAGATGGATCCTGCCTCTGACTATCCCTCCAGGAATATAATGACTGAGAACTTCCAAACTGCTATGCTGCAGATGGATCCTGCCCCTGACTATCCCAAGGGAATATAATGACTAAGAACTTCCAAACTGCCATGCCGCAGATGGGTCCTGCCCCTGACTATACCACAGGAATATAATGACTGAGAACTTCCAAACTGCTATGCTGCAGATGGATCCTGCCTCTGACTATCCCTCCATGATTATAATGACTGAGAACTTCCAAACTGCCATGCTGCAGATGGATCCTGCCCCTGAATATCCCTCCAGGAATATAATGACTGTGAACCTCCAAGCTGCCATGCTGCAGATGGTTCCTACCCTGTCTATCCCGCCAGGAATATAATAACTGAGAACTTCCAAACTGCCTTGCTGCAGATGGATACCGCCCTCAACTATTCCTCCAGGCTTATTATGACTGAGAACCTCCAAACTGCCATGGTGCACATAAATCCTGTCCCTGACTATACCCCAGGAATATAATGACTGAGAACTTCCAAACTGCCATGCTCCAGCTGGATTCTGCCCTTGACTATCCCTCCAGAAATATAATGACTGAGAACTTCCAAACCAATGCAGCAGATGGACCCTGCCCCTGTCTATCCCGCCAGGAATATAATGACTGAGAACTTCCAAACTGCCATGCTGCAGATGTACCATGCTGCTGACTATCCCTCCAGGAATATAATGACTGAGAACTTCCAAACTGCCATGCTGCAAATGGATCCTGCCCCTGTCTATCCCTCCAGGAATATAATGACTGAGAACTTCCAAACTGCCATGCTGCAGAAGGATCCTGCCCTCGACTATTCCTCCAGAATTATCATGACTGAGAACCTCCAAACGGCAATGGTGCACATAGATCCTGTCCCTGACTATATCCCAGGAATATAATGACTGTGAACTTCCAAACTGCCATGCCGCAGATGGATCCTGCCCCTGACTATACCAAAGGAATATAATGACTGAGAACTTCCAAACTGCTATGCTGCAGATGGATCCTGCCTCTGACTATTCCTCCAGGAATATAATGACTGAGAACTTCCAAACTGCTATGCTGCAGATGGATCCTGCCCCTGACTATCCCAAGGGAATATAATGACTAAGAACTTCCAAACTGCCATGCCGCCGATGGGTCCTGCCCCTGACTATACCACAGGAATATAATGACTGAGAACTTCCAAACTGCTATGCTGCAGATGGATCCTGCCTCTGACTATCCCTCCATGATTATAATGACTGAGAACTTCCAAACTGCCATGCTGCAGATGGATCCTGCCCCTGAATATCCCTCCAGGAATATAATGACTGTGAACCTCCAAGCTGCCATGCTGCAGATGGTTCCTACCCTGTCTATCCCGCCAGGAATATAATAACTGAGAACTTCCAAACTGCCTTGCTGCAGATGGATACCGCCCTCAACTATTCCTCCAGGCTTATTATGACTGAGAACCTCCAAACTGCCATGGTGCACATAAATCCTGTCCCTGACTATACCCCAGGAATATAATGACTGAGAACTTCCAAACTGCCATGCTCCAGCTGGATTATGCCCTTGACTATCCCTCCAGAAATATAATGACTGAGAACTTCCAAACCAATGCAGCAGATGGACCCTGCCCCTGTCTATCCCACCAGGAATATAATGACTGAGAACTTCCAAACTGCCATGCTGCAGATGTGCCATGCCCCTGACTATCCCTCCAGGAATATAATGACTGAGAACTTCCAAATTGCCATGCCGCAGATGGGTCCTGCCCCTGACTATACCACAGGAATATAATGACTGAGAACTTCCAAACTGCTATGCTGCAGATGGATCCTGCCTCTGACTATCCCTCCAGGAATATAATGACTGAGAACTTCCAAACTGCTATGCTGCAGATGGATCCTGCCCCTGACTATACCCCAGGAATATAATGACTGTGAACTTCCAAACTGCCATGCCGCAGATGGATCCTGCCCCTGACTATACCACAGGAATATAATGACTGAGAACTTCCAAACTGCCATGCTGCAGATGGATCCTGCCCCTGACTATACCACAGGAATATAATGACTGAGAACTTCCAAACTACTATGCTGCAGATGGATCCTGCCTCTGACTATCCCTCCAGGAATATAATGACTGAGAACTTCCAAACTGCTATGCTGCAGATGGATCCTGCCCCTGACTATACCCCAGGAATATAATGACTGTGAACTTCCAAACTGCCATGCCGCAGATGGATCCTGCCCCTGACTATACCACAGGAATATAATGACTGAGAACTTCCAAACTGCCATGCTGCAGATGGATCCTGCCCCTGACTATACCACAGGAATATAATGACTAAGAACTTCCAAACTGCCATGTTGCAGATGGATCCTGCCCCTGACTATACCCAAGAAATATAATGACTGAGAACTAACAAACTGCCATGCTGCAGATGGATCCTGCCCCTGACTATAACACAGGAATATAATGACTGTGAACTTCCAAACTGCCATGCCGCAGATGGATCCTGCCCCTGACTATACCAAAGGAATATAATGACTGAGAACTTCCAAACTGCTATGCTGCAGATGGATCCTGCCTCTGACTATCCCTCCAGGAATATAATGACTGAGAACTTCCAAACTGCTATGCTGCAGATGGATCCTGCCCCTGACTATCCCAAGGGAATATAATGACTAAGAACTTCCAAACTGCCATGCCGCAGATGGGTCCTGCCCCTGACTATACCACAGGAATATAATGACTGAGAACTTCCAAACTGCTATGCTGCAGATGGATCCTGCCTCTGACTATCCCTCCATGATTATAATGACTGAGAACTTCCAAACTGCCATGCTGCAGATGGATCCTGCCCCTGAATATCCCTCCAGGAATATAATGACTGTGAACCTCCAAGCTGCCATGCTGCAGATGGTTCCTACCCTGTCTATCCCGCCAGGAATATAATAACTGAGAACTTCCAAACTGCCTTGCTGCAGATGGATACCACCCTCAACTATTCCTCCAGGCTTATTATGACTGAGAACCTCCAAACTGCCATGGTGCACATAAATCCTGTCCCTGACTATACCCCAGGAATATAATGACTGAGAACTTCCAAACTGCCATGCTCCAGCTGGATTCTGCCCTTGACTATCCCTCCAGAAATATAATGACTGAGAACTTCCAAACCAATGCAGCAGATGGACCCTGCCCCTGTCTATCCCACCAGGAATATAATGACTGAGAACTTCCAAACTGCCATGCTGCAGATGTACCATGCTGCTGACTATCCCTCCAGGAATATAATGACTGAGAACTTCCAAACTGCCATGCTGCAAATGGATCCTGCCCCTGTCTATCCCTCCAGGAATATAATGACTGAGAACTTCCAAACTGCCATGCTGCAGAAGGATCCTGCCCTCGACTATTCCTCCAGAATTATCATGACTGAGAACCTCCAAACGGCAATGGTGCACATAGATCCTGTCCCTGACTATATCCCAGGAATATAATGACTGAGAACTTCCAAACTGCCATGCTGCAGCTGGATTCTGCCCTTGACTATCCCTCCAGGAATATAATGACTGAGAAGTTCCAACCTGCCATGCTGCAGATATATAATGCCCCTGACTATCCGTCCAGGAATATAATGACTGAGAACCTCCAGACTTCCATGCATGCTGCAGATGGATCTGTCCCCTGTCTATCCCTCCAGGAATACAGTGACTGAGAACTAACAAACTGCCATGTTGCAGATGGATCTTGCCTCTGCATATCCCTACAGGAATATAATTACCGAGAACTTTCGAACTGCCTTGCTGCAGATGGATCCTGCCACCGACTACTCCTCCAGGAATATAATGACTGAGAACTTCCAAACTGCCATACTGCAGATGGTTCCTGCCCCTGTCTATCCCACCAGGAATATAATAACTGAGAACTTCCAAACTGCCATGCTGCAGATGGATCCCGCCCCTGACTATCCCTCCAGGAATATAATGACTGAGAACTTCTAGACTGCCATGCTGCAGATGGATCCCGCCCTCGACTATTCCTCCAAGCTTATCATGACTGAGAACCTGCAAACTGCCATGGTGCACATAGATCCTGCCCCTGACTATACCCCAGGAATATAATGACTGAGAAGTTCCAAACTGCCATGCTGCAGCTGGATTATGCCCTTGACTATCTCTCCAGGAATATAATGACCGAGAACTTCCAAACTGCCATGCTGCAGATGGATAATGCCCCTGTCTATCCAGCTAGGAATATAATGACTGGGAACTTCCAAACTGCCATGCTGCAGATATATAATGCCTCTGACTATCCCTCCAGGAATATAATGACTGAGAACTTCCAAACTGCCATGTTGCAGATGGATGCTGCCCCTGACTATCCCTCCAGGAATATAATGACTGAGAACTTCCAAACTGCCATGCTGCAGATGGATCCTGCCCCTAACTATACCCCAGGAATATAATGACTGAGAACTTCCAAACTGCCATGCTGCAGATGTACCATGCTGCTGACTATCCCTCCAGGAATATAATGACTGAGAACTTCCAAACTGCCATGGTGCAGATGGATCCTGCCCCTGTCTATCCCTCCAGGAATATAATGACTGAGAACTTCCAAACTGCCATGCTGCAGATGGATCCCGCCCCTGACTATCCCTCCAGGAATATAATGACTGAGAACTTCTAGACTGCCATGCTGCAGATGGATCCCGCCCTCGACTATTCCTCCAGGCTTATCATGACTGAGAACCTGCAAACTGCCATGGTGCACATAGATCCTGCCCCTGACTATACCCCAGGAATATAATGAGTGAGAAGTTCCAAACTGCCATGCTGCAGCTGGATTATGCCCTTGACTATCTCTCCAGGAATATAATGACCGAGAACTTCCAAACTGCCATGCTGCAGATGGATAATGCCCCTGTCTATCCAGCTAGGAATATAATGACTGGGAACTTCCAAACTGCCATGCTGCAGATATATAATGCCTCTGACTATCCCTCCAGGAATATAATGACTGAGAACTTCCAAACTGCCATGGTGCAGATGGATCCTGCCCCTGTCTATCCCTCCAGGAATATAATGACTGAGAACTTCCAAACTGCCATGCTGCAGAAGGATCCTGCCCTCGACTATTCCTCCAGAATTATCATGACTGAGAACCTCCAAACTGCCATGGTGCACATAGATCCTGTCCCTGACTATATCCCAGGAATATAATGACTGAGAACTTCCAAACTGCCATGCTGCAGATGGATCCTGCCCCTGACTATACCCCAGGAATATAATGACTGAGAACTAACAAACTGCCATGCTGCAGATGGATCCTGCCCCTGACTATAACACAGGAATATAATGACTGTGAACTTCCAAACTGCCATGCCGCAGATGGATCCTGCCCCTGACTATACCACAGGAATATAATGACTGAGAACTTCCAAACTGCTATGCTGCAGATGGATCCTGCCTCTGACTATCCCTCCAGGAATATAATGACTGAGAACTTCCAAACTGCTATGCTGCAGATGGATCCCGCCCCTGACTATACCCCAGGAATATAATGACTGTGAACTTCCAAACTGCCATGCCGCAGATGGGTCCTGCCCCTGACTATACCACAGGAATATAATGACTGAGAACTTCCAAACTACTATGCTGCAGATGGATCCTGCCTCTGACTATCCCTCCAGGAATATAATGACTGAGAACTTCGAAACTGCTATGCTGCAGATGGATCACGCCCCTGACTACACCACAGGAATATAATGACTGTGTACTTCCAAAATGCCATGCCGCAGATGGATCCTGTCCCTGACTATACCACAGGAATATAATGACTGAGAACTTCCAAACTGCCTTGCTGCAGATGGATCCTGCCCCTGAATATCCCTCCAGGAATATAATGACTGTGAACCTCCAAGCTGCCATGCTGCATATGGTTCCTACCCTGTCTATCCCGCCAGGAATATAATAACTGAGAACTTCCAAACTGCCTTGCTGCAGATGGATACCGCCCTCAACTATTCCTCCAGGCTTATTATGACTGAGAACCTCCAAACTGCCATGGTGCACATAAATCCTGTCCCTGACTATACCCCAGGAATATAATGACTGAGAACTTAAAAACTGCCATGCTCCAGCTGGATTCTGCCCTTGACTATCCCTCCAGAAATATAATGACTGAGAACTTCCAAACCAATGCAGCAGATGGACCCTGCCCCTGTCTATCCCACCAGGAATATAATGACTGAGAACTTCCAAACTGCCATGCTGCAGATGTGCCATGCCCCTGACTATCCCTCCAGGAATATAATGACTGAGAACTTCCAAATTGCCATGCTGCAGATGTACCATGCTGCTGACTATCCCTCCAGGAATATAATGACTGAAAACTTCCAAACTGCCATGCTGCAGCTGGATTCTGCCCTTGACTATCCCTCCAGGAATATAATGACTGAGAAGTTCCAAACTGCCATGCTGCAGATATATAATGCCCCTGACTATCCGTCCAGGAATATAATGACTGAGAACTTCCAGACTTCCATGCATGCTGCAGATGGATCTGTCCCCTGTCTATCCCTCCAGGAATACAGTGACTGAGAACTAACAAACTGCCATGTTGCAGATGGATCCTGCCCCTGACTATACCACAGGAATATAATGACTGAGAACTTCCAAACTACTATGCTGCAGATGGATCCTGCCTCTGACTATCCCTCCAGGAATATAATGACTGTGAACCTCCAAGCTGCCATGCTGCAGATGGTTCCTACCCTGTCTATCCCGCCAGGAATATAATAACTGAGAACTTCCAAACTGCCTTGCTGCAGATGGATACCGCCCTCAACTATTCCTCCAGGCTTATTATGACTGAGAACCTCCAAACTGCCATGGTGCACATAAATACTGTCCCTGACTATACCCCAGGAATATAATGACTGAGAACTTCCAAACTGCCATGCTCCAGCTGGATTCTGCCCTTGACTATCCCTCCAGAAATATAATGACTGAGAACTTCCAAACCAATGCAGCAGATGGACCCTGCCCCTGTCTATCCCACCAGGAATATAATGACTGAGAACTTCCAAACTGCCATGCTGCAGATGTGCCATGCCCCTGACTATCCCTCCAGGAATATAATGACTGAGAACTTCCAAATTGCCATGCTGCAGATGTACCATGCTGCTGACTATCCCTCCAGGAATATAATGACTAGGAACTTCCAAACTGCCATGCTGCAAATGGATCCTGCCCCTGTCTATCCCTCCAGGAATATAATGACTGAGAACTTCCAAACCGCCATGCTGCAGAAGGATCCTGCCCTCGACTATTCCTCCAGAATTATCATGACTGAGAACCTCCAAACGGCAATGGTGCACATAGATTCTGTCCCTGACTATATCCCAGGAATATAATGACTGAGAACTTCCAAACTGCCATGCTGCAGCTGGATTCTGCCCTTGACTATCCCTCCAGGAATATAATGACTGAGAAGTTCCAAACTGCCATGCTGCAGATATGTAATGCCCCTGACTATCCGTCCAGGAATATAATGACTGAGAACTTCCAGACTTCCATGCATGCTGCAGATGGATCTGTCCCCTGTCTATCCCTCCAGGAATACAGTGACTGAGAACTAACAAACTGCCATGTTGCAGATGGATCTTGCCTCTGCATATCCCTACAGGAATATAATTACCGAGAACTTTCGAACTGCCTTGCTGCAGATGGATCCTGCCACCGACTACTCCTCCAGGAATATAATGACTGAGAACTTCCAAACTGCCATACTGCAGATGGTTCCTGCCCCTGTCTATCCCACCAGGAATATAATAACTGAGAACTTCCAAACTGCCATGCTGCAGATGGATCCCGCCCCTGACTATCCCTCCAGGAATATAATGACTGAGAACTTCTAGACTGCCATGCTGCAGATGGATCCCGCCCTCGACTATTCCTCCAAGCTTATCATGACTGAGAACCTGCAAACTGCCATGGTGCACATAGATCCTGCCCCTGACTATACCCCAGGAATATAATGACTGAGAAGTTCCAAACTGCCATGCTGCAGCTGTATTATGCCCTTGACTATCTCTCCAGGAATATAATGACCGAGAACTTCCAAACTGCCATGCTGCAGATGGATAATGCCCCTGTCTATCCAGCTAGGAATATAATGACTGGGAACTTCCAAACTGCCATGCTGCAGATATATAATGCCTCTGACTATCCCTCCAGGAATATAATGACTGAGAACTTCCAAACTGCCATGTTGCAGATGGATGCTGCCCCTGACTATCCCTCCAGGAATATAATGACTGAGAACTTCCAAACTGCCATGCTGCAGATGGATCCTGCCCCTAACTATACCCCAGGAATATAATGACTGAGAACTTCCAAACTGCCATGCTGCAGATGTACCATGCTGCTGACTATCCCTCCAGGAATATAATGACTGAGAACTTCCAAACTGCCATGGTGCAGATGGATCCTGCCCCTGTCTATCCCTCCAGGAATATAATGACTGAGAACTTCCAAACTGCCATGCTGCAGATGGATCCCGCCCCTGACTATCCCTCCAGGAATATAATGACTGAGAACTTCTAGACTGCCATGCTGCAGATGGATCCCGCCCTCGACTATTCCTCCAGGCTTATCATGACTGAGAACCTGCAAACTGCCATGGTGCACATAGATCCTGCCCCTGACTATACCCCAGGAATATAATGACTGAGAAGTTCCAAACTGCCATGCTGCAGCTGGATTATGCCCTTGACTATCTCTCCAGGAATATAATGACCGAGAACTTCCAAACTGCCATGCTGCAGATGGATAATGCCCCTGTCTATCCAGCTAGGAATATAATGACTGGGAACTTCCAAACTGCCATGCTGCAGATATATAATGCCTCTGACTATCCCTCCAGGAATATAATGACTGAGAACTTCCAAACTGCCATGGTGCAGATGGATCCTGCCCCTGTCTATCCCTCCAGGAATATAATGACTGAGAACTTCCAAACTGCCATGCTGCAGAAGGATCCTGCCCTCGACTATTCCTCCAGAATTATCATGACTGAGAACCTCCAAACTGCCATGGTGCACATAGATCCTGTCCCTGACTATATCCCAGGAATATAATGACTGAGAACTTCCAAACTGCCATGCTGCAGATGGATCCTGCCCCTGACTATACCCCAGGAATATAATGACTGAGAACTAACAAACTGCCATGCTGCAGATGGATCCTGCCCCTGACTATAACACAGGAATATAATGACTGTGAACTTCCAAACTGCCATGCCGCAGATGGATCCTGCCCCTGACTATACCACAGGAGTATAATGACTGAGAACTTCCAAACTGCTATGCTGCAGATGGATCCTGCCTCTGACTATCCCTCCAGGAATATAATGACTGAGAACTTCCAAACTGCTATGCTGCAGATGGATCCCGCCCCTGACTATACCCCAGGAATATAATGACTGTGAACTTCCAAACTGCCATGCCGCAGATGGGTCCTGCCCCTGACTATACCACAGGAATATAATGACTGAGAACTTCCAAACTGCTATGCTGCAGATGGATCCTGCCTCTGACTATCCCTCCAGGAATATAATGACTGAGAACTTCGAAACTGCTATGCTGCAGATGGATCACGCCCCTGACTACACCACAGGAATATAATGACTGTGTACTTCCAAAATGCCATGCCGCAGATGGATCCTGTCCCTGACTATACCACAGGAATATAATGACTGAGAACTTCCAAACTGCCTTGCTGCAGATGGATCCTGCCCCTGAATATCCCTCCAGGAATATAATGACTGTGAACCTCCAAGCTGCCATGCTGCATATGGTTCCTACCCTGTCTATCCCGCCAGGAATATAATAACTGAGAACTTCCAAACTGCCTTGCTGCAGATGGATACCGCCCTCAACTATTCCTCCAGGCTTATTATGACTGAGAACCTCCAAACTGCCATGGTGCACATAAATCCTGTCCCTGACTATACCCCAGGAATATAATGACTGAGAACTTCAAAACTGCCATGCTCCAGCTGGATTCTGCCCTTGACTATCCCTCCAGAAATATAATGACTGAGAACTTCCAAACCAATGCAGCAGATGGACCCTGCCCCTGTCTATCCCACCAGGAATATAATGACTGAGAACTTCCAAACTGCCATGCTGCAGATGTGCCATGCCCCTGACTATCCCTCCAGGAATATAATGACTGAGAACTTCCAAATTGCCATGCTGCAGATGTACCATGCTGCTGACTATCCCTCCAGGAATATAATGGCTGAAAACTTCCAAACTGCCATGCTGCAGATGGATCCTGCCCCTGTCTATCCCTCCAGGAATATAATGACTGAGAACTTCCAAACTGCCATGCTGCAGAAGGATCCTGCCCTCGACTATTCCTCCAGAATTATCATGACTGAGAACCTCCAAACGGCAATGGTGCACATAGATCCTGTCCCTGACTATATCCCAGGAATATAATGACTGAGAACTTCCAAACTGCCATGCTGCAGCTGGATTCTGCCCTTGACTATCCCTCCAGGAATATAATGACTGAGAAGTTCCAAACTGCCATGCTGCAGATATATAATGCACCTGACTATCCGTCCAGGAATATAATGACTGAGAACTTCCAGACTTCCATGCATGCTGCAGATGGATCTGTCCCCTGTCTATCCCTCCAGGAATACAGTGACTGAGAACTAACAAACTGCCATGTTGCAGATGGATCCTGCCCCTGACTATACCACAGGAATATAATGACTGAGAACTTCCAAACTACTATGCTGCAGATGGATCCTGCCTCTGACTATCCCTCCAGGAATATAATGACTGTGAACCTCCAAGCTGCCATGCTGCAGATGGTTCCTACCCTGTCTATCCCGCCAGGAATATAATAACTGAGAACTTCCAAACTGCCTTGCTGCAGATGGATACCGCCCTCAACTATTCCTCCAGGCTTATTATGACTGAGAACCTCCAAACTGCCATGGTGCACATAAATACTGTCCCTGACTATACCCCAGGAATATAATGACTGAGAACTTCCAAACTGCCATGCTCCAGCTGGATTCTGCCCTTGACTATCCCTCCAGAAATATAATGACTGAGAACTTCCAAACCAATGCAGCAGATGGACCCTGCCCCTGTCTATCCCACCAGGAATATAATGACTGAGAACTTCCAAACTGCCATGCTGCAGATGTGCCATGCCCCTGACTATCCCTCCAGGAATATAATGACTGAGAACTTCCAAATTGCCATGCTGCAGATGTTCCATGCTGCTGACTATCCCTCCAGGAATATAATGACTGAGAACTTCCAAACTGCCATGCTGCAGATGGATCCTGCCCCTGTCTATCCCTCCAGGAATATAATGACTGAGAACTTCCAAACCGCCATGCTGCAGAAGGATCCTGCCCTCGACTATTCCTCCAGAATTATCATGACTGAGAACCTCCAAACGGCAATGGTGCACATAGATTCTGTCCCTGACTATATCCCAGGAATATAATGACTGAGAACTTCCAAACTGCCATGCTGCAGCTGGATTCTGCCCTTGACTATCCCTCCAGGAATATAATGACTGAGAAGTTCCAAACTGCAATGCTGCAGATATGTAATGCCCCTGACTATCCGTCCAGGAATATAATGACTGAGAACTTCCAGACTTCCATGCATGCTGCAGATGGATCTGTCCCCTGTCTATCCCTCCAGGAATACAGTGACTGAGAACTAACAAACTGCCATGTTGCAGATGGATCTTGCCTCTGCATATCCCTACAGGAATATAATTACCGAGAACTTTCGAACTGCCTTGCTGCAGATGGATCCCGCCCCTGACTATCCCTCCAGGAATATAATGACTGAGAACTTCTAGACTGCCATGCTGCAGATGGATCCCGCCCTCGACTATTCCTCCAAGCTTATCATGACTGAGAACCTGCAAACTGCCATGGTGCACATAGATCCTGCCCCTGACTATACCCCAGGAATATAATGACTGAGAAGTTCCAAACTGCCATGCTGCAGCTGGATTATGCCCTTGACTATCTCTCCAGGAATATAATGACCGAGAACTTCCAAACTGCCATGCTGCAGATGGATAATGCCCCTGTCTATCCAGCTAGGAATATAATGACTGGGAACTTCCAAACTGCCATGCTGCAGATATATAATGCCTCTGACTATCCCTCCAGGAATATAATGACTGAGAACTTCCAAACTGCCATGTTGCAGATGGATGCTGCCCCTGACTATCCCTCCAGGAATATAATGACTGAGAACTTCCAAACTGCCATGCTGCAGATGGATCCTGCCCCTAACTATACCCCAGGAATATAATGACTGAGAACTTCCAAACTGCCATGCTGCAGATGTACCATGCTGCTGACTATCCCTCCAGGAATATAATGACTGAGAACTTCCAAACTGCCATGGTGCAGATGGATCCTGCCCCTGTCTATCCCTCCAGGAATATAATGACTGAGAACTTCCAAACTGCCATGCTGCAGATGGATCCCGCCCCTGACTATCCCTCCAGGAATATAATGACTGAGAACTTCTAGACTGCCATGCTGCAGATGGATCCCGCCCTCGACTATTCCTCCAGGCTTATCATGACTGAGAACCTGCAAACTGCCATGGTGCACATAGATCCTGCCCCTGACTATACCCCAGGAATATAATGACTGAGAAGTTCCAAACTGCCATGCTGCAGCTGGATTATGCCCTTGACTATCTCTCCAGGAATATAATGACCGAGAACTTCCAAACTGCCATGCTGCAGATGGATAATGCCCCTGTCTATCCAGCTAGGAATATAATGACTGGGAACTTCCAAACTGCCATGCTGCAGATATATAATGCCTCTGACTATCCCTCCAGGAATATAATGACTGAGAACTTCCAAACTGCCATGGTGCAGATGGATCCTGCCCCTGTCTATCCCTCCAGGAATATAATGACTGAGAACTTCCAAACTGCCATGCTGCAGAAGGATCCTGCCCTCGACTATTCCTCCAGAATTATCATGACTGAGAACCTCCAAACTGCCATGGTGCACATAGATCCTGTCCCTGACTATATCCCAGGAATATAATGACTGAGAACTTCCAAACTGCCATGCTGCAGATGGATCCTGCCCCTGACTATACCCCAGGAATATAATGACTGAGAACTAACAAACTGCCATGCTGCAGATGGATCCTGCCCCTGACTATAACACAGGAATATAATGACTGTGAACTTCCAAACTGCCATGCTGCAGATGGATCCTGCCCCTGACTATACCACAGGAATATAATGACTGAGAACTTCCAAACTACTATGCTGCAGATGGATCCTGCCTCTGACTATCCCTCCAGGAATATAATGACTGAGAACTTCCAAACTGCTATGCTGCAGATGGATCCTGCCCCTGACTATACCACAGGAATATAATGACTAAGAACTTCCAAACTGCCATGTTGCAGATGGATCCTGCCCCTGACTATACCCCAGAAATATAATGACTGAGAACTAACAAACTGCCATGCTGCAGATGGATCCTGCCCCTGACTATACCACAGGAATATAATGACTGAGAACTTCCAAACTGCTATGCTGCAGATGGATCCTGCCCCTGACTGTACCCCAGGAATATAATGACTGTGAACTTCCAAACTGCCATGCCGCAGATGGATCCTGCCCCTGACTATACCACAGGAATATAATGACTGAGAACTTCCAAACTGCCATGCTGCAGATGGATCCTGCCCCTGACTATACCACAGGAATATAATGACTAAGAACTTCCAAACTGCCATGTTGCAGATGGATCCTGCCCCTGACTATACCCAAGGAATATAATGACTGAGAACTAACAAACAGCCATGCTGCAGATGGATCCTGCCCCTGACTATAACACAGGAATATAATGACTGTGAACTTCCAAACTGCCATGCCGCAGATGGATCCTGCCCCTGACTATACCAAAGGAATATAATGACTGAGAACTTCCAAACTGCTATGCTGCAGATGGATCCTGCCTCTGACTATCCCTCCAGGAATATAATGACTGAGAACTTCCAAACTGCTATGCTGCAGATGGATCCTGCCCCTGACTATACCACAGGAATATAATGACTAAGAACTTCCAAACTGCCATGTTGCAGATGGATCCTGCCCCTGACTATACCCCAGGAATATAATGACTGAGAACTAACAAACTGCCATGCTGCAGATGGATCCTGCCCCTGACTATAACACAGGAATATAATGACTGTGAATTTCCAAACTGCCATGCCGCAGATGGATCCTGCCCCTGACTATACCACAGGAATATAATGACTGAGAACTTCCAAACTGCTATGCTGCAGATGGATCCTGCCTCTGACTATCCCTCCAGGAATATAATGACTGAGAACTTCAAAACTGCTATGCTGCAGATGGATCCCGCCCCTGACTATACCCCAGGAATATAATGACTGTGAACTTCCAAAGTGCCATGCCACAGATGGGTCCTGCCCCTGACTATACCACAGGAATATAATGACTGAGAACTTCCAAACTGCTATGCTGCAGATGGATCCTGCCTCTGACTATCCCTCCATGATTATAATGACTGAGAACTTCCAAACTGCCATGCTGCAGATGGATCCTGCCCCTGAATATCCCTCCAGGAATATAATGACTGTGAACCTCCAAGCTGCCATGCTGCAGATGGTTCCTACCCTGTCTATCCCGCCAGGAATATAATAACTGAGAACTTCCAAACTGCCTTGCTGCAGATGGATACCGCCCTCAACTATTCCTCCAGGCTTATTATGACTGAGAACCTCCAAACTGCCATGGTGCACATAAATCCTGTCCCTGACTATACCCCAGGAATATAATGACTGAGAACTTCCAAACTGCCATGCTCCAGCTGGATTCTGCCCTTGACTATCCCTCCAGAAATATAATGACTGAGAACTTCCAAACCAATGCAGCAGATGGACCCTGCCCCTGTCTATCCCACCAGGAATATAATGACTGAGAACTTCCAAACTGCCATGCTGCAGATGTGCCATGCCCCTGACTATCCCTCCAGGAATATAATGACTGAGAACTTCCAAATTGCCATGCTGCAGATGTACCATGCTGCTGACTATCCCTCCAGGAATATAATGACTGAGAACTTCCAAACTGCCATGCTGCAGATGGATCCTGCCCCTGTCTATCCCTCCAGGAATATAATGACTGAGAACTTCCAAACCGCCATTCTGCAGAAGGATCCTGCCCTCGACTATTCCTCCAGAATTATCATGACTGAGAACCTCCAAACGGCAATGGTGCACATAGATCCTGTCCCTGACTATATCCCAGGAATATAATGACTGAGAACTTCCAAACGGCCATGCTGCAGCTGGATTCTGCCCTTGACTATCCCTCCAGGAATATAATGACTGAGAAGTTCCAAACTGCCATGCTGCAGATATGTAATGCCCCTGACTATCCGTCCAGGAATATAATGACTGAGAACTTCCAGACTTCCATGCATGCTGCAGATGGATCTGTCCCCTGTCTATCCCTCCAGGAATACAGTGACTGAGAACTAACAAACTGCCATGTTGCAGATGGATCTTGCCTCTGCATATCCCTACAGGAATATAATTACCGAGAACTTTCGAACTGCCTTGCTGCAGATGGATCCTGCCACCGACTACTCCTCCAGGAATATAATGGCTGAGAACTTCCAAACTGCCATACTGCAGATGGTTCCTGCCCCTGTCTATCCCACCAGGAATATAATAACTGAGAACTTCCAAACTGCCATGCTGCAGATGGATCCCGCCCCTGCTTATCCCTCCAGGAATATAATGACTGAGAACTTCTAGACTGCCATGCTGCAGATGGATCCCGCCCTCGACTATTCCTCCAGGCTTATCATGACTGAGAACCTGCAAACTGCCATGGTGCACATAGATCCTGCCCCTGACTATACCCCAGGAATATAATGACTGAGAAGTTCCAAACTGCCATGCTGCAGCTGGATTATGCCCTTGACTATCTCTCCAGGAATATAATGACCGAGAACTTCCAAACTGCCATGCTGCAGATGGATAATGCCCCTGTCTATCCAGCTAGGAATATTATGACTGGGAACTTCCAAACTGCCATGCTGCAGATATATAATGCCTCTGACTATCCCTCCAGGAATATAATGACTGAGAACTCCCAAACTGCCATGTTGCAGATGGATGCTGCCCCTGACTATCCCTCCAGGAATATAATGACTGAGAACTTCCAAACTGCCATGCTGCAGATGGATCCTGCCCCTAACTATACCCCAGGAATATAATGACTGAGAACTTCCAAACTGCCATGCTGCAGATGTACCATGCTGCTGACTATCCCTCCAGGAATATAATGACTGAGAACTTCCAAACTGCCATGGTGCAGATGGATCCTGCCCCTGTCTATCCCTCCAGGAATATAATGACTGAGAACTTGCAAACTGCCATGCTGCAGGTGGATCCCGCCCCTGACTATCCCTCCAGGAATATAATGACTGAGAACTTCTAGACTGCCATGCTGCAGATGGATCCCGCCCTCGACTATTCCTCCAGGCTTATCATGACTGAGAACCTGCAAACTGCCATGGTGCACATAGATCCTGCCCCTGACTATACCCCAGGAATATAATGACTGAGAAGTTCCAAACTGCCATGCTGCAGCTGGATTATGCCCTTGACTATCTCTCCAGGAATATAATGACCGAGAACTTCCAAACTGCCATGCTGCAGATGGATAATGCCCCTGTCTATCCAGCTAGGAATATAATGACTGGGAACTTCCAAACTGCCATGCTGCAGATATATAATGCCTCTGACTATCCCTCCAGGAATATAATGACTGAGAACTTCCAAACTGCCATGGTGCAGATGGATCCTGCCCCTGTCTATCCCTCCAGGAATATAATGACTGAGAACTTCCAAACTGCCATGCTGCAGAAGGATCCTGCCCTCGACTATTCCTCCAGAATTATCATGACTGAGAACCTCCAAACTGCCATGGTGCACATAGATCCTGTCCCTGACTATATCCCAGGAATATAATGACTGAGAACTTCCAAACTGCCATGCTGCAGATGGATCCTGCCCCTGACTATACCCCAGGAATATAATGACTGAGAACTAACAAACTGCCATGCTGCAGATGGATCCTGCCCCTGACTATAACACAGGAATATAATGACTGTGAACTTCCAAACTGCCATGCCGCAGATGGATCCTGCCCCTGACTATACCACAGGAATATAATGACTGAGAACTTCCAAACTGCTATGCTGCAGATGGATCCTGCCTCTGACTATCCCTCCAGGAATATAATGACTGAGAACTTCCAAACTGCTATGCTGCAGATGGATCCCGCCCCTGACTATACCCCAGGAATATAATGACTGTGAACTTCCAAACTGCCATGCCGCAGATGGGTCCTGCCCCTGACTATACCACAGGAATATAATGACTGAGAACTTCCAAACTGCTATGCTGCAGATGGATCCTGCCTCTGACTATCCCTCCAGGAATATAATGACTGAGAACTTCGAAACTGCTATGCTGCAGATGGATCACGCCCCTGACTATACCACAGGAATATAATGACTGTGTACTTCCAAAATGCCATGCCGCAGATGGATCCTGTCCCTGACTATACCACAGGAATATAATGACTGAGAACTTCCAAACTGCCATGCTGCAGATGGATCCTGCCCCTGAATATCCCTCCAGGAATATAATGACTGTGAACCTCCAAGCTGCCATGCTGCATATGGTTCCTACCCTGTCTATCCCGCCAGGAATATAATAACTGAGAACTTCCAAACTGCCTTGCTGCAGATGGATACCGCCCTCAACTATTCCTCCAGGCTTATTATGACTGAGAACCTCCAAACTGCCATGGTGCACATAAATCCTGTCCCTGACTATACCCCAGGATTATAATGACTGAGAAGTTCCAAACTGCCATGCTCCAGCTGGATTCTGCCCTTGACTATCCCTCCAGAAATATAATGACTGAGAACTTCCAAACCAATGCAGCAGATGGACCCTGCCCCTGTCTATCCCACCAGGAATATAATGACTGAGAACTTCCAAACTGCCATGCTGCAGATGTGCCATGCCCCTGACTATCCCTCCAGGAATATAATGACTGAGAACTTCCAAATTGCCATGCTGCAGATGTACCATGCTGCTGACAATCCCTCCAGGAATATAATGACTGAGAACTTCCAAACTGCCATGCTGCAGATGGATCCTGCCCCTGTCTATCCCTCCAGGAATATAATGACTGAGAACTTCCAAACTGCCATGCTGCAGAAGGATCCTGCCCTCGACTATTCCTCCAGAATTATCATGACTGAGAACCTCCAAACGGCAATGGTGCACATAGATCCTGTCCCTGACTATATCCCAGGAATATAATGACTGAGAACTTCCAAACTGCCATGCTGCAGCTGATTTCTGCCCTTGACTATCCCTCCAGGAATATAATGACTGAGAAGTTCCAAACTGCCATGCTGCAGATATATAATGCCCCTGACTATCCGTCCAGGAATATAATGACTGAGAACTTCCAGACTTCCATGCATGCTGCAGATGGATCTGTCCCCTGTCTATCCCTCCAGGAATACAGTGACTGAGAACTAACAAACTGCCATGTTGCAGATGGATCCTGCCCCTGACTATACCACAGGAATATAATGACTGAGAACTTCCAAACTACTATGCTGCAGATGGATCCTGCCTCTGACTATCCCTCCAGGAATATAATGACTGAGAACTTCCAAACTGCTATGCTGCAGATGGATCCTGCCCCCGACTATACCACAGGAATATAATGACTAAGAACTTCCAAACTGCCATGTTGCAGATGGATCCTGCCCCTGACTATACCCCAGAAATATAAAGACTGAGAACTAACAAACTGCCATGCTGCAGATGGATCCTGCCCCTGACTATACCACAGGAATATAATGACTGAGAACTTCCAAACTGCTATGCTGCAGATGGATCCTGCCCCTGACTATACCCCAGGAATATAATGACTGTGAACTTCCAAACTGCCATGCCGCAGATGGATCCTGCCCCTGACTATACCACAGGAATATAATGACTGAGAACTTCCAAACTGCCATGCTGCAGATGGATCCTGCCCCTGACTATACCACAGGAATGTAATGACTGAGAACTTCCAAACTACTATGCTGCAGATGGATCCTGCCTCTGACTATCCCTCCAGGAATATAATGACTGAGAACTTCCAAACTGCTATGCTGCAGATGGATCCTGCCCCTGACTATACCACAGGAATATAATGACTAAGAACTTCCAAACTGCCATGTTGCAGATGGACCCTGCCCCTGACTATACCCCAGAAATATAATGACTGAGAACTAACAAACTGCCATGCTGCAGATGGATCCTGCCCCTGACTATACCACAGGAATATAATGACTGAGAACTTCCAAACTGCTATGCTGCAGATGGATCCTGCCCCTGACTATACCCCAGGAATATAATGACTGTGAACTTCCAAACTGCCATGCCGCAGATGGATCCTGCCCCTGACTATACCACAGGAATATAATGACTGAGAACTTCCAAACTGCCATGCTGCAGATGGATCCTGCCCCTGACTATACCACAGGAATATAATGACTAAGAACTTCCAAACTGCCATGTTGCAGATGGATCCTGCCCCTGACTATACCCAAGGAATATAATGACTGAGAACTAACAAACTGCCATGCTGCAGATGGATCCTGCCCCTGACTATAACACAGGAATATAATGACTGTGAACTTCCAAACTGCCATGCCGCAGATGGATCCTGCCCCTGACTATACCAAAGGAATATAATGACTGAGAACTTCCAAACTGCTATGCTGCATATGGATCCTGCCTCTGACTATCCCTCCAGGAATATAATGACTGAGAACTTCCAAACTGCTATGCTGCAGATGGATCCCGCCTCTGACTATACCCCAGGAATATAATGACTGTGAACTTCCAAACTGCCATGCCGCAGATGGGTCCTGCCCCTGACTATACCACAGGAATATAATGACTGATAACTTCCAAACTGCTATGCTGCAGATGGATCCTGCCTCTGACTATCCCACCAGGAATATAATAACTGAGAACTTCCAAACTGCCATGCTGCAGATGGATCCCGCCCCTGACTATCCCTCCAGGAATATAATGACTGAGAACTTCTAGACTGCCATGCTGCAGATGGATCCCGCCCTCGACTATTCCTCCAGGCTTATCATGACTGAGAACCTGCAAACTGCCATGGTGCACATAGATCCTACCCCTGACTATACCCCAGGAATATAATGACTGAGAAGTTCCAAACTGCCATGCTGCAGCTGGATTATGCCCTTGACTATCTCCCCAGGAATATAATGACAGAGAACTTCCAAACTGCCATGCTGCATATGGATAATGCCCTTGTCTATCTAGCCAGGAATATAATGACTGGGAACTTCCAAACTGCCATGCTGCAGATATATAATGCCTCTGACTATCCCTCCAGGAATATAATGTCTGAGAACTTCCAAACTGCCATGCTGCAGATGGATCCTGCCCCTGACTATCCCTCAAGGAATATAATGACTGAGAACTTATAGACTGCCATGCTGCAGATGGATCCCGCCCTCGACTATTCCTCCAGGCTTATCATGACTGAGAACCTGCAAACTGCCATGGTGCACATAGATCCTACCCCTGACTATCCCCCAGGAATATAATGACTGAGAAGTTCCAAACTGCCATGCTGCAGCTGGATTATGCCCTTGACTATCTCCCCAGGAATATAATGACAGAGAACTTCCAAACTGCCATGCTGCATATGGATAATGCCCTTGTCTATCTAGCCAGGAATATAATGACTGGGAACTTCCAAAATGCCATGCTGCAGATATATAATGCCTCTGACTATCCCTCCAGGAATATAATGTCTGAGAACTTCCAAACTGCCATGCTGCAGATGGATCCTGCCCCTGACTATCCCTCAAGGAATATAATGACTGAGAACTTCCAAACTGCCATGCTGCAGATGGATCCTGCCCCTAACTATACCCCAGGAATATAATGCCTGAGAACTTCCAAACTGCCATGCTACAGATGGATCCTGCCCCTGACTATCCCTCCAGGAATAACATGACTGAGAACTTCCAAACTGCCATGCTGCAGATGGATCCTGCCCCTGACTATACCCCAGGAATATAATGACTGAGAACTTCCAAACTGCAATACTGCAGATGGATCCTGCCCCTGACTATCCCTCCAGGAATATGATGACTGAGAACTTCCAAACTGCCATGCTGCAGATGGACCCTGCCCTTGACTATCCCTCCAGGAATATAATGACTGAGAACTTCCAAACTGCCCTGCTGCACATGGATTCTGCCCCTGAATATACCCCAGGAATATAATGACTGAGAAGTTCCAAACTGCCATGCTACAGATGGATCCTGCCCCTGACTATCCCTCCAGGAATAACATGACTGAGAACTTCCAAACTGCCATACTACAGATGGATAATGCCCTTGACTATCCCTCCAGGAATATAATGACTGAGAACTTCCAAACTGCCATGGTGCAGATGGATCCTGCCCCTGTCTATCCCTCCAGGAATATAATGACTGAGAACTTGCAAACTGCCATGCTGCAGGTGGATCCCGCCCCTGACTATCCCTCCAGGAATATAATGACTGAGAACTTCTAGACTGCCATGCTGCAGATGGATCCCGCCCTCGACTATTCCTCCAGGCTTATCATGACTGAGAACCTGCAAACTGCCATGGTGCACATAGATCCTGCCCCTGACTATACCCCAGGAATATAATGACTGAGAAGTTCCAAACTGCCATGCTGCAGCTGGATTATGCCCTTGACTATCTCTCCAGGAATATAATGACCGAGAACTTCCAAACTGCCATGCTGCAGATGGATAATGCCCCTGTCTATCCAGCTAGGAATATAATGACTGGGAACTTCCAAACTGCCATGCTGCAGATATATAATGCCTCTGACTATCCCTCCAGGAATATAATGACTGAGAACTTCCAAACTGCCATGGTGCAGATGGATCCTGCCCCTGTCTATCCCTCCAGGAATATAATGACTGAGAACTTCCAAACTGCCATGCTGCAGAAGGATCCTGCCCTCGACTATTCCTCCAGAATTATCATGACTGAGAACCTCCAAACTGCCATGGTGCACATAGATCCTGTCCCTGACTATATCCCAGGAATATAATGACTGAGAACTTCCAAACTGCCATGCTGCAGATGGATCCTGCCCCTGACTATACCCCAGGAATATAATGACTGAGAACTAACAAACTGCCATGCTGCAGATGGATCCTGCCCCTGACTATAACACAGGAATATAATGACTGTGAACTTCCAAACTGCCATGCCGCAGATGGATCCTGCCCCTGACTATACCACAGGAATATAATGACTGAGAACTTCCAAACTGCTATGCTGCAGATGGATCCTGCCTCTGACTATCCCTCCAGGAATATAATGACTGAGAACTTCCAAACTGCTATGCTGCAGATGGATCCCGCCCCTGACTATACCCCAGGAATATAATGACTGTGAACTTCCAAACTGCCATGCTGCAGATGGGTCCTGCCCCTGACTATACCACAGGAATATAATGACTGAGAACTTCCAAACTGCTATGCTGCAGATGGATCCTGCCTCTGACTATCCCTCCAGGAATATAATGACTGAGAACTTCGAAACTGCTATGCTGCAGATGGATCACGCCCCTGACTATACCACAGGAATATAATGACTGTGTACTTCCAAAATGCCATGCCGCAGCTGGATCCTGTCCCTGACTATACCACAGGAATATAATGACTGAGAACTTCCAAACTGCCATGCTGCAGATGGATCCTGCCCCTGAATATCCCTCCAGGAATATAATGACTGTGAACCTCCAAGCTGCCATGCTGCATATGGTTCCTACCCTGTCTATCCCGCCAGGAATATAATAACTGAGAACTTCCAAACTGCCTTGCTGCAGATGGATACCGCCCTCAACTATTCCTCCAGGCTTATTATGACTGAGAACCTCCAAACTGCCATGGTGCACATAAATCCTGTCCCTGACTATACCCCAGGATTATAATGACTGAGAAGTTCCAAACTGCCATGCTCCAGCTGGATTCTGCCCTTGACTATCCCTCCAGAAATATAATGACTGAGAACTTCCAAACCAATGCAGCAGATGGACCCTGCCCCTGTCTATCCCACCAGGAATATAATGACTGAGAACTTCCAAACTGCCATGCTGCAGATGTGCCATGCCCCTGACTATCCCTCCAGGAATATAATGACTGAGAACTTCCAAATTGCCATGCTGCAGATGTACCATGCTGCTGACAATCCCTCCAGGAATATAATGACTGAGAACTTCCAAACTGCCATGCTGCAGATGGATCCTGCCCCTGTCTATCCCTCCAGGAATATAATGACTGAGAACTTCCAAACTGCCATGCTGCAGAAGGATCCTGCCCTCGACTATTCCTCCAGAATTATCATGACTGAGAACCTCCAAACGGCAATGGTGCACATAGATCCTGTCCCTGACTATATCCCAGGAATATAATGACTGAGAACTTCCAAACTGCCATGCTGCAGCTGATTTCTGCCCTTGACTATCCCTCCAGGAATATAATGACTGAGAAGTTCCAAACTGCCATGCTGCAGATATATAATGCCCCTGACTATCCGTCCAGGAATATAATGACTGAGAACTTCCAGACTTCCATGCATGCTGCAGATGGATCTGTCCCCTGTCTATCCCTCCAGGAATACAGTGACTGAGAACTAACAAACTGCCATGTTGCAGATGGATCCTGCCCCTGACTATACCACAGGAATATAATGACTGAGAACTTCCAAACTACTATGCTGCAGATGGATCCTGCCTCTGACTATCCCTCCAGGAATATAATGACTGAGAACTTCCAAACTGCTATGCTGCAGATGGATCCTGCCCCTGACTATACCACAGGAATATAATGACTAAGAACTTCCAAACTGCCATGTTGCAGATGGATCCTGCCCCTGACTATACCCCAGAAATATAAAGACTGAGAACTAACAAACTGCCATGCTGCAGATGGATCCTGCCCCTGACTATACCACAGGAATATAATGACTGAGAACTTCCAAACTGCTATGCTGCAGATGGATCCTGCCCCTGACTATACCCCAGGAATATAATGACTGTGAACTTCCAAACTGCCATGCCGCAGATGGATCCTGCCCCTGACTATACCACAGGAATATAATGACTGAGAACTTCCAAACTGCCATGCTGCAGATGGATCCTGCCCCTGTCTATACCACAGGAATATAATGACTGAGAACTTCCAAACTACTATGCTGCAGATGGATCCTGCCTCTGACTATCCCTCCAGGAATATAATGACTGAGAACTTCCAAACTGCTATGCTGCAGATGGATCCTGCCCCTGACTATACCACAGGAATATAATGACTAAGAACTTCCAAACTGCCATGTTGCAGATGGATCCCGCCCCTGACTATACCCCAGAAATATAATGACTGAGAACTAACAAACTGCCATGCTGCAGATGGATCCTGCCCCTGACTATACCACAGGAATATAATGACTGAGAACTTCCAAACTGCTATGCTGCAGATGGATCCTGCCCCTGACTATACCCCAGGAATATAATGACTGTGAACTTCCAAACTGCCATGCCGCAGATGGATCCTGCCCCTGACTATACCACAGGAATATAATGACTGAGAACTTCCAAACTGCCATGCTGCAGATGGATCCTGCCCCTGACTATACCACAGGAATATAATGACTAAGAACTTCCAAACTGCCATGTTGCATTTGGATCCTGCCCCTGACTATACCCAAGGAATATAATGACTGAGAACTAACAAACTGCCATGCTGCAGATGGATCCTGCCCCTGACTATAACACAGGAATATAATGACTGTGAACTTCCAAACTGCCATGCCGCAGATGGATCCTGCCCCTGACTATACCAAAGGAATATAATGACTGAGAACTTCCAAACTGCTATGCTGCATATGGATCCTGCCTCTGACTATCCCTCCAGGAATATAATGACTGAGAACTTCCAAACTGCTATGCTGCAGATGGATCCTGCCCCTGACTATACCACAGGAATATAATGACTAAGAACTTCCAAACTGCCATGTTGCAGATGGATCCTGCCCCTGACTATACCCCAGGAATATAATGACTGAGAACTAACAAACTGCCATGCTGCAGATGGATCCTGCCCCTGACTATAACACAGGAATATAATGACTGTGAACTTCCAAACTGCCATGCCGCAGATGGATCCTGCCCCTGACTATACCACAGGAATATAATGACTGAGAACTTCCAAACTGCTATGCTGCAGATGGATCCTGCCTCTGACTATCCCTCCAGGAATATAATGACTGAGAACTTCCAAACTGCTATGCTGCAGATGGATCCCGCCTCTGACTATACCCCAGGAATATAATGACTGTGAACTTCCAAACTGCCATGCCGCAGATGGGTCCTGCCCCTGACTATACCACAGGAATATAATGACTGATAACTTCCAAACTGCTATGCTGCAGATGGATCCTGCCTCTGACTATCCCACCAGGAATATAATAACTGAGAACTTCCAAACTGCCATGCTGCAGATGGATCCCGCCCCTGACTATCCCTCCAGGAATATAATGACTGAGAACTTCTAGACTGCCATGCTGCAGATGGATCCCGCCCTCGACTATTCCTCCAGGCTTATCATGACTGAGAACCTGCAAACTGCCATGGTGCACATAGATCCTACCCCTGACTATACCCCAGGAATATAATGACTGAGAAGTTCCAAACTGCCATGCTGCAGCTGGATTATGCCCTTGACTATCTGCCCAGGAATATAATGACAGAGAACTTCCAAACTGCCATGCTGCATATGGATAATGCCCTTGTCTATCTAGCCAGGAATATAATGACTGGGAACTTCCAAACTGCCATGCTGCAGATATATAATGCCTCTGACTATCCCTCCAGGAATATAATGTCTGAGAACTTCCAAACTGCCATGCTGCAGATGGATCCTGCCCCTGACTATCCCTCAAGGAATATAATGACTGAGAACTTCTAGACTGCCATGCTGCAGATGGATCCCGCCCTCGACTATTCCTCCAGGCTTATCATGACTGAGAACCTGCAAACTGCCATGGTGCACATAGATCCTACCCCTGACTATACCCCAGGAATATAATGACTGAGAAGTTCCAAACTGCCATGCTGCAGCTGGATTATGCCCTTGACTATCTCCCCAGGAATATAATGACAGAGAACTTCCAAACTGCCATGCTGCATATGGATAATGCCCTTGTCTATCTAGCCAGGAATATAATGACTGGGAACTTCCAAAATGCCATGCTGCAGATATATAATGCCTCTGACTATCCCTCCAGGAATATAATGTCTGAGAACTTCCAAACTGCCATGCTGCAGATGGATCCTGCCCCTGACTATCCCTCAAGGAATATAATGACTGAGAACTTCCAAACTGCCATGCTGCAGATGGATCCTGCCCCTAACTATACCCCAGGAATATAATGCCTGAGAACTTCCAAACTGCCATGCTACAGATGGATCCTGCCCCTGACTATCCCTCCAGGAATAACATGACTGAGAACTTCCAAACTGCCATGCTGCAGATGGATCCTGCCCCTGACTATACCCCAGGAATATAATGACTGAGAACTTCCAAACTGCAATACTGCAGATGGATCCTGCCCCTGACTATCCCTCCAGGAATATGATGACTGAGAACTTCCAAACTGCCATGCTGCAGATGGACCCTGCCCTTGACTATCCCTCCAGGAATATAATGACTGAGAACTTCCAAACTGCCCTGCTGCACATGGATTCTGCCCCTGAATATACCCCAGGAATATAATGACTGAGAAGTTCCAAACTGCCATGCTACAGATGGATCCTGCCCCTGACTATCCCTCCAGGAATAACATGACTGAGAACTTCCAAACTGCCATACTACAGATGGATAATGCCCTTGACTATCCCTCCAGGAATATAATGAATGAGAACTTCCAAACTGCCATGCTGCAGATGGATCCTGCCACTAACTATACCCCAGGAATGTAATGACTGAGAACTTCCAAACTGCCATGCTGCAGATGTACCATGCTGCTGACTATCCCTCCAGGAATATAATGACTGAGAACTTCCAAACTGCCATGCTGCAGATGGATCCTGCCCCTGTCTATCCCTCCAGGAATATAATGACTGAGAACTTCCAAACTGCCATGCTGCAGATGGATCCTGCCCCTAACTATACCCCAGGAATATAATGACTGAGAGCTTCCAAACTGCCATGCTGCAGATGTACCATGCTGCTGACTATCCCTCCAGGAATATAATGACTGAGAACTTCCAAACTGCCATGGTGCAGATGGATCCTGCCCCTGTCTATCCCTCCAGGAATATAATGACTGAGAACTTCCAAACTGCCATGCTGCAGAAGGATCCTGCCCTCGACTATTCCTCCAGAATTATCATGACTGAGAACCTCCAAACTGCCATGGTGCACATAGATCCTGTCCCTGACTATATCCCAGGAATATAATGACTGAGAACTTCCAAACTGCCATGTTGCAGATGGATCCTGCTCCTGACTATACCCCAGGAATATAATGACTGAGAACTAACAAACTGCCATGCTGCAGATGGATCCTGCCCCTGACTATAACACAGGAATATAATGACTGTGAACTTCCAAACTGCCATGCCACAGATGGATCCTGCCCCTGACTATACCACAGGAATATAATGACTGAGAACTTCCAAACTGCTATGCTGCAGATGGATCCTGCCTCTGACTATCCCTCCAGGAATATAATGACTGAGAACTTCCAAACTGCTATGCTTCAGATGGATCCCGCCCCTGACTATACCCCAGGAATATAATGACTGTGAACTTCCAAACTGCCATGCCGCAGATGGGTCCTGCCCCTGACTATACCACAGGAATATAATGACTGAGAACTTCCAAACTGCCATGCTGCAGATGGATCCTGCCCCTGTCTATCCCTCCAGGAATATAATGACTGAGAACTTCCAAACTGCCATGCTGCAGATGGATCCTGCCCCTAACTATACCCCAGGAATATAATGACTGAGAACTTCCAAACTGCCATGCTGCAGATGTACCATGCTGCTGACTATCCCTCCAGGAATATAATGACTGAGAACTTCCAAACTGCCATGGTGCAGATGGATCCTGCCCCTGTCTATCCCTCCAGGAATATAATGACTGAGAACTTCCAAACTGCCATGCTGCAGAAGGATCCTGCCCTCGACTATTCCTCCAGAATTATCATGACTGAGAACCTCCAAACTGCCATGGTGCACATAGATCCTGTCCCTGACTATATCCCAGGAATATAATGACTGAGAACTTCCAAACTGCCATGCTGCAGATGGATCCTGCCCCTGACTATACCCCAGGAATATAATGACTGAGAACTAACAAACTGCCATGCTGCAGATGGATCCTGCCCCTGACTATAACACAGGAATATAATGACTGTGAACTTCCAAACTGCCATGCCGCAGATGGATCCTGCCCCTGACTAAACCACAGGAATATAATGACTGAGAACTTCCAAACTGCTATGCTGCAGATGGATCCTGCCTCTGACTATCCCTCCAGGAATATAATGACTGAGAACTTCCAAACTGCTATGCTTCAGATGGATCCCGCCCCTGACTATACCCCAGGAATATAATGACTGTGAACTTCCAAACTGCCATGCCGCAGATGGGTCCTGCCCCTGACTATACCACAGGAATATAATGACTGAGAACTTCCAAAATGCTATGCTGCAGATGGATCCTGCCTCTGACTATCCCTCCAGGAATATAATGACTGAGAACTTCCAAACTGCTATGCTGCAGATGGATCACGCCCCTGACTATACCACATGAATATAATGACTGTGTACTTCCAAAATGCCATGCCGCAGATGGATCCTGCCCCTGACTATACCACAGGAATATAATGACTGAGAACTTCCAAACTGCCATGCTGCAGATGGATCCTGCCCCTAAATATCCCTCCAGGAATATAATGACTGTGAACCTCCAAGCTGCCATGCTGCAGATGGTTCCTACCCTGTCTATCCCGCCAGGAATATAATAACTGAGAACTTCCAAACTGCCTTGCTGCAGATGGATACTGCCCTCAACTATTCCTCCAGGCTTATTATGACTGAGAACCTCCAAACTGCCATGGTGCACATAAATCCTGTCCCTGACTATACCCCAGGAATATAATGACTGAGAACTTCCAAACTGCCATGCTCCAGCTGGATTCTGCCCTTGACTATCCCTCCAGAAATATAATGACTGAGAACTTCCAAACCAATGCAGCAGATGGACCCTGCCCCTGTCTATCCCACCAGGAATATAATGACTGAGAACTTCCAAACTGCCATGCTGCAGATGTGCCATGCCCCTGACTATCCCTCCAGGAATATAATGACTGAGAACTTCCAAATTGCCATGCTGCAGATGTACCATGCTGCTGACTATCCCTCCAGGAATATAATGACTGAGAACTTCCAAACTGCCATGCTGCAGATGGATCCTGCCCCTGTCTATCCCTCCAGGAATATAATGACTGAGAACTTCCAAACTGCCATGCTGCAGAAGGATCCTGCCCTCGACTATTCCTCCAGAATTATCATGACTGAGAACCTCCAAACGGCAATGGTGCACATAGATCCTGTCCCTGACTATATCCCAGGAATATAATGACTGAGAACTTCCAAACTGCCATGCTGCAGCTGGATTCTGCCCTTGACTATCCCTCCAGGAATATAATGACTGAGAAGTTCCAAACTGCCATGCTGCAGATATATAATGCCCCTGACTATCCGTCCAGGAATATAATGACTGAGAACTTCCAGACTTCCATGCATGCTGCAGATGGATCTGTCCCCTGTCTATACCTCCAGGAATACAGTGACTGAGAACTAACAAACTGCCATGTTGCAGATGGATCCTGCCCCTGACTATACCACAGGAATATAATGACTGAGAACTTCCAAACTACTATGCTGCAGATGGATCCTGCCTCTGACTATCCCTCCAGGAATATAATGACTGAGAACCTCCAAACTGCCATACTGCAGATGGTTCCTGCCCCTGTCTATCCCACCAGGAATATAATAACTGAGAACTTCCAAACTGCCATGCTGCAGATGGATCCCGCCCTCAACTATTCCTCCAGGCTTATCATGACTGAGAACCTGCAAACTGCCATGGTCCACATAGATCCTGCCCCTGACTATACCCCAGGAATATAATGACTGAGAAGTTCCAAACTGCCATGCTGCAGCTGGATTATGCCCTTGACTATCTCCCCAGGAATATAATGACAGAGAACTTCCAAACTGCCATGCTGCAGATGGATAATGCCCTTGTCTATCTAGCCAGGAATATAATGACTGGGAACTTCCAAACTGCCATGCTGCAGATATATAATGCCTCTGACTATCCCTCCAGGAATATAATGTCTGAGAACTTCCAAACTGCCATGCTGCAGATGGATCCTGCCCCTGACTATCCCTCAAGGAATATAATGACTGAGAACTTCCAAACTGCCATGCTGCAGATGGATCCTGCCCCTAACTATACCCCAGGAATATAATGCCTGAGAACTTCCAAACTGCCATGCTGCAGATGGATTCTGCCCCTGACTATCCCTCCAGGAATATAATGACTGAGAACTTCCAAATTGTCCTGCTACAGATGGATCCTGCCCCTGACTATCCCTCCAGGAATAACATGACTGAGAACTTCCAAACTGCCATGCTGCAGATGGATCCTGCCCCTGACTATACCCCAGGAATATAATGACTGAGAACTTCCAAACTGCAATACTGCAGATGGATCCTGCCCCTGACTATCCCTCCAGGAATATGATGACTGAGAACTTCCAAACTGCTATGCTGCAGATGGACCCTGCCCCTGACTTACCCCCAGGAATATAATGACTGAGGAATACCAATGCCATGCTGCAGATGGACCCTGCCCTTGACTATCCCTCCAGGAATATAATGACTGAGAACTTCCAAACTGCCCTGCTGCACATGGATTCTGCCCCTGAATATACCCCAGGAATATAATGACTGAGAACTTCCAAACTGCCATGCTACAGATGGATCCCGCCCCTGACTATACCCCAGGAATATAATGACTGAGAACTTCCAAACTGCCATGCTGCAGATGGATAATGCCCTTGACTATCCCTCCAGGAATATAATGACTGAGAACTTCCAAACTGCTATGCTGCAGATGGATCCCGCCCCTGACTATACCCCAGGAATATAATGACTGTGAACTTCCAAACTGCCATGCCGCAGATGGGTCCTGCCCCTGACTATACCACAGGAATATAATGACTGAGAACTTCCAAACTGCTATGCTGCAGATGGATCCTGCCTCTGACTATCCCTCCAGGAATATAATGACTGAGAACTTCCAAACTGCTATGCTGCAGATGGATCACGCCCCTGACTATACCACAGGAATATAATGACTGTGTACTTCCAAAATGCCATGCCGCAGATGGATCCTGCCCCTGACTATACCACAGGAATATAATGACTGAGAACTTCCAAACTGCCATGCTGCAGATGGATCCTGCCCCTGAATATCCCTCCAGGAATATAATGACTGTGAACCTCCAAGCTGCCATGCTGCAGATGGTTCCTACCCTGTCTATCCCGCCAGGAATATAATAACTGAGAACTTCCAAACTGCCTTGCTGCAGATGGATACCGCCCTCAACTATTCCTCCAGGCTTATTATGACTGAGAACCTCCAAACTGCCATGGTGCACATAAATCCTGTCCCTGACTATACCCCAGGAATATAATGACTGAGAACTTCCAAACTGCCATGCTCCAGCTGGATTCTGCCCTTGACTATCCCTCCAGAAATATAATGACTGAGAACTTCCAAACCAATGCAGCAGATGGACCCTGCCCCTGTCTATCCCACCAGGAATATAATGACTGAGAACTTCCAAACTGCCATGCTGCAGATGTGCCATGCCCCTGACTATCCCTCCAGGAATATAATGACTGAGTACTTCCAAATTGCCATGCTGCCGATGTACCATGCTGCTGACTATCCCTCCAGGAATATAATGACTGAGAACTTCCAAACTGCCATGCTGCAGATGGATCCTGCCCCTGTCTATCCCTCCAGGAATATAATGACTGAGAACTTCCAAACTGCCATGCTGCAGAAGGATCCTGCCCTCGACTATTCCTCCAGAATTATCATGACTGAGAACCTCCAAACGGCAATGGTGCACATAGATCCTGTCCCTAACTATATCCCAGGAATATAATGACTGAGAACTTCCAAACTGCCATGCTGCAGCTGGATTCTGCCCTTGACTATCCCTCCAGGAATATAATGACTGAGAAGTTCCAAACTGCCATGCTGCAGATATATAATGCCCCTGACTATCCGTCCAGGAATATAATGACTGAGAACTTCCAGACTTCCATGCATGCTGCAGATGGATCTGTCCCCTGTCTATCCCTCCAGGATTACAGTGACTGAGAACTAACAAACTGCCATGTTGCAGATGGATCTTGCCCCTGCATATCCCTCCAGGAATATAATTACCGAGAACTTTCGAACTGCCTTGCTGCAGATGGATCCTGCCACCGACTACTCCTCCAGGAATATAATGACTGAGAACTTCCAAACTGCCATACTGCAGATGGTTCCTGCCCCTGTCTATCCCACCAGGAATATAATAACTGAGAACTTCCAAACTGCCATGCTGCAGATGGATCCCGCCCCTGACTATCCCTCCAGGAATATAATGACTGAGAACTTCTAGACTGCCATGCTGCAGATGGATCCCGCCCTCGACTATTCCTCCAGGCTTATCATGACTGAGAACCTGCAAACTGCCATGGTGCACATAGATCCTGCCCCTGACTATACCCCAGGAATATAATGACTGAGAAGTTCCAAACTGCCATGCTGCAGCTGGATTATGCCCTTGACTATCTCCCCAGGAATATAATGACAGAGAACTTCCAAACTGCCATGTTGCAGATGGATAATGCCCTTGTCTATCTAGCCAGGAATATAATGACTGGGAACTTCCAAACTGCCATGCTGCAGATATATAATGCCTCTGACTATCCCTCCGGGAATATAATGTCTGAGAACTTCCAAACTGCCATGCTGCAGATGGATCCTGCCCCTGACTATCCCTCAAGGAATATAATGACTGAGAACTTCCAAACTGCCATGCTGCAGATGGATCCTGCCCCTAACTATACCCCAGGAATATAATGCCTGAGAACTTCCAAACTGCCATGCTGCAGATGGATCCTGCCCCTGACTATCCCTCAAGGAATATAATGACTGAGAACTTCTAGACTGCCATGCTGCAGATGGATCCCGCCCTCGACTATTCCTCCAGGCTTATCATGACTGAGAACCTGCAAACTGCCATGGTGCACATAGATCCTACCCCTGACTATACCCCAGGAATATAATGACTGAGAAGTTCCAAACTGCCATGCTGCAGCTGGATTATGCCCTTGACTATCTCCCCAGGAATATAATGACAGAGAACTTCCAAACTGCCATGCTGCATATGGATAATGCCCTTGTCTATCTAGCCAGGAATATAATGACTGGGAACTTCCAAAATGCCATGCTGCAGATATATAATGCCTCTGACTATCCCTCCAGGAATATAATGTCTGAGAACTTCCAAACTGCCATGCTGCAGATGGATCCTGCCCCTGACTATCCCTCAAGGAATATAATGACTGAGAACTTCCAAACTGCCATGCTGCAGATGGATCCTGCCCCTAACTATACCCCAGGAATATAATGCCTGAGAACTTCCAAACTGCCATGCTACAGATGGATCCTGCCCCTGACTATCCCTCCAGGAATAACATGACTGAGAACTTCCAAACTGCCATGCTGCAGATGGATCCTGCCCCTGACTATACCCCAGGAATATAATGACTGAGAACTTCCAAACTGCAATACTGCAGATGGATCCTGCCCCTGACTATCCCTCCAGGAATATGATGACTGAGAACTTCCAAACTGCCATGCTGCAGATGGACCCTGCCCTTGACTATCCCTCCAGGAATATAATGACTGAGAACTTCCAAACTGCCCTGCTGCACATGGATTCTGCCCCTGAATATACCCCAGGAATATAATGACTGAGAAGTTCCAAACTGCCATGCTACAGATGGATCCTGCCCCTGACTATCCCTCCAGGAATAACATGACTGAGAACTTCCAAACTGCCATACTACAGATGGATAATGCCCTTGACTATCCCTCCAGGAATATAATGAATGAGAACTTCCAAACTGCCATGCTGCAGATGGATCCTGCCACTAACTATACCCCAGGAATGTAATGACTGAGAACTTCCAAACTGCCATGCTGCAGATGTACCATGCTGCTGACTATCCCTCCAGGAATATAATGACTGAGAACTTCCAAACTGCCATGCTGCAGATGGATCCTGCCCCTGTCTATCCCTCCAGGAATATAATGACTGAGAACTTCCAAACTGCCATGCTGGAGATGGATCCTGCCCCTAACTATACCCCAGGAATATAATGACTGAGAGCTTCCAAACTGCCATGCTGCAGATGTACCATGCTGCTGACTATCCCTCCAGGAATATAATGACTGAGAACTTCCAAACTGCCATGGTGCAGATGGATCCTGCCCCTGTCTATCCCTCCAGGAATATAATGACTGAGAACTTCCAAACTGCCATGCTGCAGAAGGATCCTGCCCTCGACTATTCCTCCAGAATTATCATGACTGAGAACCTCCAAACTGCCATGGTGCACATAGATCCTGTCCCTGACTATATCCCAGGAATATAATGACTGAGAACTTCCAAACTGCCATGTTGCAGATGGATCCTGCTCCTGACTATACCCCAGGAATATAATGACTGAGAACTAACAAACTGCCATGCTGCAGATGGATCCTGCCCCTGACTATAACACAGGAATATAATGACTGTGAACTTCCAAACTGCCATGCCACAGATGGATCCTGCCCCTGACTATACCACAGGAATATAATGACTGAGAACTTCCAAACTGCTATGCTGCAGATGGATCCTGCCTCTGACTATCCCTCCAGGAATATAATGACTGAGAACTTCCAAACTGCTATGCTTCAGATGGATCCCGCCCCTGACTATACCCCAGGAATATAATGACTGTGAACTTCCAAACTGCCATGCCGCAGATGGGTCCTGCCCCTGACTATACCACAGGAATATAATGACTGAGAACTTCCAAACTGCCATGCTGCAGATGGATCCTGCCCCTGTCTATCCCTCCAGGAATATAATGACTGAGAACTTCCAAACTGCCATGCTGCAGATGGATCCTGCCCCTAACTATACCCCAGGAATATAATGACTGAGAACTTCCAAACTGCCATGCTGCAGATGTACCATGCTGCTGACTATCCCTCCAGGAATATAATGACTGAGAACTTCCAAACTGCCATGGTGCAGATGGATCCTGCCCCTGTCTATCCCTCCAGGAATATAATGACTGAGAACTTCCAAACTGCCATGCTGCAGAAGGATCCTGCCCTCGACTATTCCTCCAGAATTATCATGACTGAGAACCTCCAAACTGCCATGGTGCACATAGATCCTGTCCCTGACTATATCCCAGGAATATAATGACTGAGAACTTCCAAACTGCCATGCTGCAGATGGATCCTGCCCCTGACTATACCCCAGGAATATAATGACTGAGAACTAACAAACTGCCATGCTGCAGATGGATCCTGCCCCTGACTATAACACAGGAATATAATGACTGTGAACTTCCAAACTGCCATGCCGCAGATGGATCCTGCCCCTGACTATACCACAGGAATATAATGACTGAGAACTTCCAAACTGCTATGCTGCAGATGGATCCTGCCTCTGACTATCCCTCCAGGAATATAATGACTGAGAACTTCCAAACTGCTATGCTTCAGATGGATCCCGCCCCTGACTATACCCCAGGAATATAATGACTGTGAACTTCCAAACTGCCATGCCGCAGATGGGTCCTGCCCCTGACTATACCACAGGAATATAATGACTGAGAACTTCCAAACTGCTATGCTGCAGATGGATCCTGCCTCTGACTATCCCTCCAGGAATATAATGACTGAGAACTTCCAAACTGCTATGCTGCAGATGGATCACGCCCCTGACTATACCACATGAATATAATGACTGTGTACTTCCAAAATGCCATGCCGCAGATGGATCCTGCCCCTGACTATACCACAGGAATATAATGACTGAGAACTTCCAAACTGCCATGCTGCAGATGGATCCTGCCCCTAAATATCCCTCCAGGAATATAATGACTGTGAACCTCCAAGCTGCCATGCTGCAGATGGTTCCTACCCTGTCTATCCCGCCAGGAATATAATAACTGAGAACTTCCAAACTGCCTTGCTGCAGATGGATACTGCCCTCAACTATTCCTCCAGGCTTATTATGACTGAGAACCTCCAAACTGCCATGGTGCACATAAATCCTGTCCCTGACTATACCCCAGGAATATAATGACTGAGAACTTCCAAACTGCCATGCTCCAGCTGGATTCTGCCCTTGACTATCCCTCCAGAAATATAATGACTGAGAACTTCCAAACCAATGCAGCAGATGGACCCTGCCCCTGTCTATCCCACCAGGAATATAATGACTGAGAACTTCCAAACTGCCATGCTGCAGATGTGCCATGCCCCTGACTATCCCTCCAGGAATATAATGACTGAGAACTTCCAAATTGCCATGCTGCAGATGTACCATGCTGCTGACTATCCCTCCAGGAATATAATGACTGAGAACTTCCAAACTGCCACGCTGCAGATGGATCCTGCCCCTGTCTATCCCTCCAGGAATATAATGACTGAGAACTTCCAAACTGCCATGCTGCAGAAGGATCCTGCCCTCGACTATTCCTCCAGAATTATCATGACTGAGAACCTCCAAACGGCAATGGTGCACATAGATCCTGTCCCTGACTATATCCCAGGAATATAATGACTGAGAACTTCCAAACTGCCATGCTGCAGCTGGATTCTGCCCTTGACTATCCCTCCAGGAATATAATGACTGAGAAGTTCCAAACTGCCATGCTGCAGATATATAATCCCCCTGACTATCCGTCCAGGAATATAATGACTGAGAACTTCCAGACTTCCATGCATGCTGCAGATGGATCTGTCCCCTGTCTATACCTCCAGGAATACAGTGACTGAGAACTAACAAACTGCCATGTTGCAGATGGATCCTGCCCCTGACTATACCACAGGAATATAATGACTGAGAACTTCCAAACTACTATGCTGCAGATGGATCCTGCCTCTGACTATCCCTCCAGGAATATAATGACTGAGAACCTCCAAACTGCCATACTGCAGATGGTTCCTGCCCCTGTCTATCCCACCAGGAATATAATAACTGAGAACTTCCAAACTGCCATGCTGCAGATGGATCCCGCCCTCAACTATTCCTCCAGGCTTATCATGACTGAGAACCTGCAAACTGCCATGGTGCACATAGATCCTGCCCCTGACTATACCCCAGGAATATAATGACTGAGAAGTTCCAAACTGCCATGCTGCAGCTGGATTATGCCCTTGACTATCTCCCCAGGAATATAATGACAGAGAACTTCCAAACTGCCATGCTGCAGATGGATAATGCCCTTGTCTATCTAGCCAGGAATATAATGACTGGGAACTTCCAAACTGCCATGCTGCAGATATATAATGCCTCTGACTATCCCTCCAGGAATATAATGTCTGAGAACTTCCAAACTGCCATGCTGCAGATGGATCCTGCCCCTGACTATCCCTCAAGGAATATAATGACTGAGAACTTCCAAACTGCCATGCTGCAGATGGATCCTGCCCCTAACTATACCCCAGGAATATAATGCCTGAGAACTTCCAAACTGCCATGCTGCAGATGGATTCTGCCCCTGACTATCCCTCCAGGAATATAATGACTGAGAACTTCCAAATTGTCCTGCTACAGATGGATCCTGCCCCTGACTATCCCTCCAGGAATAACATGACTGAGAACTTCCAAACTGCCATGCTGCAGATGGATCCTGCCCCTGACTATACCCCAGGAATATAATGACTGAGAACTTCCAAACTGCAATACTGCAGATGGATCCTGCCCCTGACTATCCCTCCAGGAATATGATGACTGAGAACTTCCAAACTGCTATGCTGCAGATGGACCCTGCCCCTGACTTACCCCCAGGAATATAATGACTGAGGAATACCAATGCCATGCTGCAGATGGACCCTGCCCTTGACTATCCCTCCAGGAATATAATGACTGAGAACTTCCAAACTGCCCTGCTGCACATGGATTCTGCCCCTGAATATACCCCAGGAATATAATGACTGAGAACTTCCAAACTGCCATGCTACAGATGGATCCCGCCCCTGACTATACCCCAGGAATATAATGACTGAGAACTTCCAAACTGCCATGCTGCAGATGGATAATGCCCTTGACTATCCCTCCAGGAATATAATGACTGAGAACTTCCAAACTGCTATGCTGCAGATGGATCCCGCCCCTGACTATACCCCAGGAATATAATGACTGTGAACTTCCAAACTGCCATGCCGCAGATGGGTCCTGCCCCTGACTATACCACAGGAATATAATGACTGAGAACTTCCAAACTGCTATGCTGCAGATGGATCCTGCCTCTGACTATCCCTCCAGGAATATAATGACTGAGAACTTCCAAACTGCTATGCTGCAGATGGATCACGCCCCTGACTATACCACAGGAATATAATGACTGTGTACTTCCAAAATGCCATGCCGCAGATGGATCCTGCCCCTGACTATACCACAGGAATATAATGACTGAGAACTTCCAAACTGCCATGCTGCAGATGGATCCTGCCCCTGAATATCCCTCCAGGAATATAATGACTGTGAACCTCCAAGCTGCCATGCTGCAGATGGTTCCTACCCTGTCTATCCCGCCAGGAATATAATAACTGAGAACTTCCAAACTGCCTTGCTGCAGATGGATACCGCCCTCAACTATTCCTCCAGGCTTATTATGACTGAGAACCTCCAAACTGCCATGGTGCACATAAATCCTGTCCCTGACTATACCCCAGGAATATAATGACTGAGAACTTCCAAACTGCCATGCTCCAGCTGGATTCTGCCCTTGACTATCCCTCCAGAAATATAATGACTGAGAACTTCCAAACCAATGCAGCAGATGGACCCTGCCCCTGTCTATCCCACCAGGAATATAATGACTGAGAACTTCCAAACTGCCATGCTGCAGATGTGCCATGCCCCTGACTATCCCTCCAGGAATATAATGACTGAGTACTTCCAAATTGCCATGCTGCCGATGTACCATGCTGCTGACTATCCCTCCAGGAATATAATGACTGAGAACTTCCAAACTGCCATGCTGCAGATGGATCCTGCCCCTGTCTATCCCTCCAGGAATATAATGACTGAGAACTTCCAAACTGCCATGCTGCAGAAGGATCCTGCCCTCGACTATTCCTCCAGAATTATCATGACTGAGAACCTCCAAACGGCAATGGTGCACATAGATCCTGTCCCTAACTATATCCCAGGAATATAATGACTGAGAACTTCCAAACTGCCATGCTGCAGCTGGATTCTGCCCTTGACTATCCCTCCAGGAATATAATGACTGAGAAGTTCCAAACTGCCATGCTGCAGATATATAATGCCCCTGACTATCCGTCCAGGAATATAATGACTGAGAACTTCCAGACTTCCATGCATGCTGCAGATGGATCTGTCCCCTGTCTATCCCTCCAGGATTACAGTGACTGAGAACTAACAAACTGCCATGTTGCAGATGGATCTTGCCCCTGCATATCCCTCCAGGAATATAATTACCGAGAACTTTCGAACTGCCTTGCTGCAGATGGATCCTGCCACCGACTACTCCTCCAGGAATATAATGACTGAGAACTTCCAAACTGCCATACTGCAGATGGTTCCTGCCCCTGTCTATCCCACCAGGAATATAATAACTGAGAACTTCCAAACTGCCATGCTGCAGATGGATCCCGCCCCTGACTATCCCTCCAGGAATATAATGACTGAGAACTTCTAGACTGCCATGCTGCAGATGGATCCCGCCCTCGACTATTCCTCCAGGCTTATCATGACTGAGAACCTGCAAACTGCCATGGTGCACATAGATCCTGCCCCTGACTATACCCCAGGAATATAATGACTGAGAAGTTCCAAACTGCCATGCTGCAGCTGGATTATGCCCTTGACTATCTCCCCAGGAATATAATGACAGAGAACTTCCAAACTGCCATGTTGCAGATGGATAATGCCCTTGTCTATCTAGCCAGGAATATAATGACTGGGAACTTCCAAACTGCCATGCTGCAGATATATAATGCCTCTGACTATCCCTCCGGGAATATAATGTCTGAGAACTTCCAAACTGCCATGCTGCAGATGGATCCTGCCCCTGACTATCCCTCAAGGAATATAATGACTGAGAACTTCCAAACTGCCATGCTGCAGATGGATCCTGCCCCTAACTATACCCCAGGAATATAATGCCTGAGAACTTCCAAACTGCCATGCTGCAGATGGATTCTGCCCCTGACTATCCCTCCAGGAATATAATGACTGAGAACCTCCAAATTGTCCTGCTACAGATGGATCCTGCCCCTGACTATCCCTCCAGGAATAACATGACTGAGAACTTCCAAACTGCCATGCTGCAGATGGATCCTGCCCCTGACTATACCCCAGGAATATAATGACTGAGAACTTCCAAACTGCAATACTGCAGATGGATCCTGCCCCTGACTATCCCTCCAGGAATATGATGACTGAGAACTTCTAAACTGCAATACTGCAGATGGACCCTGCCCCTGACTTACCCCCAGGAATATAATGACTGAGGAATACCAATGCCATGCTGCAGATGGACCCTGCCCTTGACTATCCCTCCAGGAATATAATGACTGAGAACTTCCAAACTGCCCTGCTGCACATGGATTCTGCCCCTGAATATACCCCAGGAATATAATGACTGAGAAGTTCCAAACTGCCACCCTGCAGATGTACCATGCTGCTGACTATCCCTCCAGGAATATAATGACTGAGAACTTCCAAACTGCCATGCTGCAGATGGATCCTGCCCCTGTCTATCCCTCCAGGAATATAATGACTGAGAACTTCCAAACTGCCATGCTGCAGATGGATCCTGCCCCTAACTATACCCCAGGAATATAATGACTGAGAACTTCCAAACTGCCATGCTGCAGATGTACCATGCTGCTGACTATCCCTCCAGGAATATAATGACTGAGAACTTCCAAACTGCCATGCTGCAGATGGATCCTGCCCCTGTCTATCCCTCCAGGAATATAATGACTGAGAACTTCCAAACTGCCATGCTGCAGATGGATCCTCCCCTGACTATACCCCAGGAATATAATGACTGAGAACTTCCAAACTGCCATGCTGCAGATGGATAATGCCCTTGACTATCCCTCCAGGAATATAATGAATGAGAACTTCCAAACTGCCATGCTGCAGATGGATCCTGCCACTAACTATAACCCAGGAATGTAATGACTGAGAACTTCCAAACTGCCATGCTGCAGATGTACCATGCTGCTGACTATCCCTCCAGGAATATAATGACTGAGAACTTCCAAACTGCCATGCTGCAGATGGATCCTGCCCCTGTCTATCCCTCCAGGAATATAATGACTGAGAACTTCCAAACTGCCATGCTGCAGATGGATCCTGCCCCTAACTATACCCCAGGAATATAATGACTGAGAACGTCCAAACTGCCATGCTGCAGATGTACCATGCTGCTGACTATCCCTCCAGGAATATAATGACTGATAACTTCCAAACTGCCATGGTGCAGATGGATCCTGCCCCTGTCTATCCCTCCAGGAATATAATGACTGAGAACTTCCAAATTGCCATGCTGCAGATGTACCATGCTGCTGACTATCCCTCCAGGAATATAATGACTGAGAACTTCCAAACTGCCATGCTGCAGATGGATCCTGCCCCTGTCTATCCCTCCAGGAATATAATGACTGAGAACTTCCAAACTGCCATGCTGCAGATGGATCCTGCCCCTAACTATACCCCAGGAATATAATGACTGAGAACTTCCAAACTGCCATGCTGCAGATGTACCATGCTGCTGACTATCCCTCCAGGAATATAATGACTGAGAACTTCCAAACTGCCATGGTGCAGATGGATCCTGCCCCTGTCTATCCCTCCAGGAATATAATGACTGAGAACTTCCAAACTGCCATGCTGCAGAAGGATCCTGCCCTCGACTATTCCTCCAGAATTATCATGACTGAGAACCTCCAAACTGCCATGGTGCACATAGATCCTGTCCCTGACTATATCCCAGGAAAATAATGACTGAGAACTTCCAAACTGCCATGCTGCAGATGGATCCTGCCCCTGACTATAACACAGGAATATAATGACTGTGAACTTCCAAACTGCCATGCCGCAGATGGATCCTGCCCCTGACTATACCACAGGAATATAATGACTGAGAACTTCCAAACTGCAATGCTGCAGATGGATCCTGCCTCTGACTATCCCTCCAGGAATATAATGACTGAGAACTTCCAAACTGCTATGCTTCAGATGGATCCCGCCCCTGACTATACCCCAGGAATATAATGACTGTGAACTTCCAAACTGCCATGCCGCAGATGGGTCCTGCCCCTGACTATACCACAGGAATATAATGACTGAGAACTTCCAAACTGCTATGCTGCAGATGGATCCTGCCTCTGACTATCCCTCCAGGAATATAATGACTGAGAACTTCCAAACTGCTATGCTGCAGATGGATCACGCCCCTGACTATACCACAGGAATATAATGACTGAGAACTTCCAAACTGCCATGCTGCAGATGGATCCTGCCCCTGAATATCCCTCCAGGAATATAATGACTGTGAACCTCCAAGCTGCCATGCTGCAGATGGTTCCTACCCTGTCTATCCCGCCAGGAATATAATAACTGAGAACTTCCAAACTGCCTTGCTGCAGATGGATACCTCCCTCAACTATTCCTCCAGGCTTATTATGACTGAGAACCTCCAAACTGCCATGGTGCACATAAATCCCGTCCCTGTCTATCCCACCAGGAATATAATGACTGAGAACTTCCAAACTGCCATGCTGCAGATGTGCCATGCCCCTGACTATCCCTCCAGGAATATAATGACTGAGAACTTCCAAATTGCCATGCTGCAGATGTACCATGCTGCTGACTATCCCTCCAGGAATATAATGACTGAGAACTTCCAAACTGCCGTGCTGCAGATGGATCCTGCCCCTGTCTATCCCTCCAGGAATATAATGACTGAGAACTTCCAAACTGCCATGCTGCAGAAGGATCCTGCCCTTGACTATTCCTCCAGAATTATCATGACTGAGAACCTCCAAACTGCAATGGTGCACATAGATCCGATCCTGTCCCTGAATATATCCCAGGAATATAATGACTGAGAACTTCCAAACTGCCATGGTGCAGATGGATCCTGCCCCTGTCTATCCCTCCAGGAATATAATGACTGAGAACTTCCAAACTGCCATGCTGCAGAAGGATCCTGCCCTCGACTATTCCTCCAGAATTATCATGACTGAGAACCTCCAAACTGCCATGGTGCACATAGATCCTGTCCCTGACTATATCCCAGGAAAATAATGACTGAGAACTAACAAACTGCCATGCTGCAGATGGATCCTGCCCCTGACTATAACACAGGAATATAATGACTGTGAACTTCCAAACTGCCATGCCGCAGATGGATCCTGCCCCTGACTATACCACAGGAATATAATGACTGAGAACTTCCAAACTGCAATGCTGCAGATGGATCCTGCCTCTGACTATCCCTCCAGGAATATAATGACTGAGAACTTCCAAACTGCTATGCTTCAGATGGATCCCGCCCCTGACTATACCCCAGGAATATAATGACTGTGAACTTCCAAACTGCCAAGCCGCAGATGGGTCCTGCCCCTGACTATACCACAGGAATATAATGACTGAGAACTTCCAAACTGCTATGCTGCAGATGGATCCTGCCTCTGACTATCCCTCCAGGAATATAATGACTGAGAACTTCCAAACTGCTATGCTGCAGATGGATCACGCCCCTGACTATACCACAGGAATATAATGACTGAGAACTTCCAAACTGCCATGCTGCAGATGGATCCTGCCCCTGAATATCCCTCCAGGAATATAATGACTGTGAACCTCCAAGCTGCCATGCTGCAGATGGTTCCTACACTGTCTATCCCGCCAGGAATATAATAACTGAGAACTTCCAAACTGCCTTGCTGCAGATGGATACCTCCCTCAACTATTCCTCCAGGCTTATTATGACTGAGAACCTCCAAACTGCCATGGTGCACATAGATCCCGTCCCTGTCTATCCCACCAGGAATATAATGACTGAGAACTTCCAAACTGCCATGCTGCAGATGTGCCATGCCCCTGACTATCCCTCCAGGAATATAATGACTGAGAACTTCCAAATTGCCATGCTGCAGATGTACCATGCTGCTGACTATCCCTCCAGGAATATAATGACTGAGAACTTCCAAACTGCCGTGCTGCAGATGGATCCTGCCCCTGTCTATCCCTCCAGGAATATAATGACTGAGAACTTCCAAACTGCCATGCTGCAGAAGGATCCTGCCCTCGACTATTCCTCCAGAATTATCATGACTGAGAACCTCCAAACGGCAATGGTGCACATAGATCCTTTCCCTGAATATATCCCAGGAATATAATGACTGAGAACTTCCAAACTGCCATGCTGCAGCTGGATTCTGCCCTTGACTATCCCTCCAGGAATATAATGACTGAGAAGTTCCAAACTGCCATGCTGCAGATATATAATGCCCCTGACTATCCGTCCAGGAATATAATGACTGAGAACTTCCAGACTTCCATGCATGCTGCAGATGGATCTGTCCCCTGTCTATCCCTCCAGTAATACAGTGACTGAGAACTAACAAACTGACATGTTGCAGATGGATCCTGCCCCTGACTATACCACAGGAATATAATGACTGAGAACTTCCAAACTACTATGCTGCAGATGGATCCTGCCTCTGACTATCCCTCCAGGAATATAATGACTGAGAACTTCCAAACTGCTATGCTGCAGATGGATCCTGCCCCTGACTATACCACAGGAATATAATGACTAAGAACTTCCAAACTGCCATGTTGCAGATGGATCCTGCCACTGACTATACCCCAGAAATATAATGACTGAGAACTAACAAACTGCCATGCTGCAGATGGATCCTGCCCCTGACTATACCACAGGAATATAATGGCCCTCATTACGACCCTGGCGGAAAGCGAAAAACGATGGCGGAAATGCAATACCGCCATCGAATAGCGCTCGGTGCGACTATGACCCGTCACCGCAAAGTACGAAGCCATTAGCGACACCGTAGTGAACGCCAACGCTAACTGCACCAAGCACGCGCGCGCGCGCCATGCCAAACCGCAAACACCACCATGGTGCAACGGTACGCCAATTCCGACCCTAGCGGACATGTACCTAACGCCATCAGGCATGGCGGAATGTACCATTCCGCCATGGCGAGAAGTACGGCATCGCGAATCAACCGTAAACGGCCCCACTGAGTGCCTGTACACCGCTCCCTGCCCACAAAGTACAACTCCCCGTAGGTGCAATGAAGCCACAATGCAACCATTGAAATGTACAAGTCACCCATGCATGCCAACGAACAAAAGAAACACAACAGGGGCCAATGGGAGCTGCAGGGCACAGATGGCACGAATACAGAAGCCATCCCAATGGACATGACCACAGTCCCCCACCAAGAAACGCACGCAAACACAGGCACCTGTGACCAGCAATATTCCGAAAACCACATCATTCAACCAGTCCACCTGGCTGACCGGCATCTGTTACACAAAACCCAATCCCCCGCCCCTGAGCATGACAACATTCAAACTGGCATATTGGCAGCCCCCATCCCTGACCTCACTGGGCTTCCTAGGCAAACGCGCACAGCACAGTACCACGCAACTAAACCCCGAAGCTGGAACCCAATGCAGATCTCCTCACAATACATCGCCCCCCAAATAGGCATATGCCACATCACTTGCAAAGAAAAACGCTACACGGGCCAAATCAGAATAGAAATTTATGCACATCAAAATCACCAAGCACATACAGCCATCAGGCCATGAAATCCAAAACACCAATCACCATTGTGGGCTGCTTCCGCAAGAAATGACCAGCCACTACCTGTGTGTCGCCCTGTTCCCCCATGGTACACAGAGCCACATTCACGTACGAAAAGGCAACATGGAAGCGCACAGAACCGCAGGGCCGTCCCAATGGGGAGGCACTAGTCCAGCTGAAAGGCCGAAATGTTGCTCCGAGCCACCAGTACTGCGTAAGGGCATGTGGCCCATTGGCGATCGTCCCATAAGATCGTAATGCTGCTCCACTGATTAACACGAAGCAGCAGGTGTCGGGAGTAAAATCCATCTGCAGGAGTGGCATACAGATGGCAGTGGCAAAAGGGGAGGAGATACCTGTCAACCAAAAGAAAAGAAAAAGAACAGAATGGCCATCAGAACTACATACCAACAACTCACTTCAATGATCACACGAAATCCACAGCCATATGCATGCTAGCCCACTCCAAAGGAACATCACCACCCCAAAACCACTTGCGACTCATAACCATCTATATCGAGGTGCAAACACCATCACAAACGAGTGTCTGAGGGCGCCTCGAGACAGGGAGGGCTCAACAAGGCCAGATGGACGATGGTCCCACTATGGCAGCCCTGCATCACATAGCGTAGGGGAGGCGGATAGATCCCAAGAAGCCCTGTACATGGCAAACTCTGTATCAAATCACCTGCCCATGCATCCATCCATCATTCCCTCATCCCGGGATCAAAATGCCTGAATAATTACTCACATGACATTAGAAACATCCATTGAGTCTGTGCGTTATGCAGCCTGCTAAATCCACAGTGCCCCAGCCCGTAATTCCAGTGTTGTGAAGTAACATGTATTTGGGAACGGACGGCCTCATCGCCCACGTAGCTATTGCGCATCCCAAACTATTCATATCAATCATTGCTCCCTCGCCATGGGCCCTGTCTCAAGGACATAGAACAATAGAACGTTACATTTGCAGTCAGACCTGTGGGCATCTCCTCGCCGCTAGCTGGAAACCGAAAGCGCCGCCCTTCGAATTCCTCATTTGCAACATCACGCCGAAAAGGCATCTGTGGCCGTTTGAAATCACTAATTATCCCATCGAGTGCGGCTGTGTGTGAAAATGGCAACTGCCTTCACCCACGAATGGGACGCCCCGCCCGTCGTTGCAACTCGGTACAGTGATGCATGAGGGCCCACCGTTACTCGAGTACTACGTCCCACTGACCCCTCACAAGTCTGTTCGCGATTGCACAGATAGTATGTGAAACAATGGGACCACAGCAGAATGAACATATCAACCAATCTTACACGGCCATCGGGTACAAATACATGATTGCAATAGCAAGATACCATTCCCCGAATTGCAGCGTTGTGCGCGGGACGTGCTCGGCCAAAGGGGAGAGCAGTTTGCACAGGTGGAATCAATCACCACAGGTGGAGGCCATACAGCCTGAAAACACATAAATTGCACAGCCAGTCTCCTCCCACAACCACACCGAAATGCTCCCGGCAGGACTCGCGATGTTGGCCCTGGGGGACCTGATAGCACTGCAAGTGCTCCGACTCCAAGAAGTAGACGAACACCAACTACAACCAGCCGCACGGAGGAGACGCAGGAGGAGGAGGAGGCCAAGGCAGGGCCAGCAAGGCCCACCAGCACAGCCACTACCACCACGCAGGCAGCCCGCAATTCAACGCCTCCGAGCACATCCGTTCAACCTCACTGATGAGCAGATCCACACCCTCTACCGTCTGGACCAGGACACCATAGCCGCCATTGTGGACATGACACAGGCTGACCTTGTCAGCATGATAGATAGCCCAACCGCCATCCCACCCCTACTGAAGGTGGTGTCTGTACTCCACTTCCTGGCCACAGGCACCTACCAGCACACAGTCGGACAGTTGCATGGCATTTCTCAGCCACTGTTCTCACGGACACTATTGCAAGTGCTCGATGCCCTCCTGAAGCACGCAGACGACTACATCTCTCTACCACGCTCGGAGCAGGAAATTACCAACACAAAAGTGGGATTCCATGCACTTGCCGGCATACCGGGTTGCATTGGTGCCATCGACTGCACCCATGTTGAATTGGTCGTCCCACATGCCATGGAGGCCCAGTACCGCAACCGAAAACAATTTCATTCCCTGAATGTACAGATGGTGTGTGACTCCAACAGGATCATTACACATTGTTGTGCCCGATTCCCTGGATCAACCCATGATTCTATGGTCTTGAGGAACTCTACAATACCACGCTACATGGAACGACACGCAGGGAACAGATCCTGGCTACTCGGTGAGTCTCATTACATGCATGATGATGTGGGGTATGTGAATTGTCAATGACCTGCCAGGAAGGGGGGGGGGGTGTGCGTACGTATCAATGGCATTCCACATCATACGTTTCTCGTCCACATACAGGTGATGCTGGATATCCACTGAAGAGATGGCTCCTCACACCAGTCCGGAACCCACGGGACCAGCATGAGGAGGACTACAACCATGCCCACTCACGTACCCGTGTAGTCATAGAACAGGCATTCGGCCTACTGAAGACCCGTTTCCGCTGCCTCAGCAGGTCTGGCGGGGCACTCCTGTACCGCCATGAGAAGGTTGCAAAGATGGTCATGGCATGTGTCATGCTCCACAACATGTGCGTACGTAGAAATGTGCCCATGCCCCCTGACGCAGAACTGCAAGCACCTGATGATGGTCATGATGAGGGTGGGGATGTGGCAGCACCTCATGGAGTCTGCGAGGCACCGGAGGGCCGTGACATTCGTCAGCATCTCATTGATGTATGCTTCTAGCACTCACGCCTGGTGGCTGATACATGGACACGGGACTCGTGGCACTGCGTGTGTCTGGGACATGCACAATATGGACTGTACGCCTATGATGGCCTAGTACACAAAGATCAATGTCCACACTTCTCATTGGTTGATCGTGCACTTTTTATGGCATATGTGATATCATGTTGAACACCCTATCGACCCGCCACCCAAGTGAGCCCAACACACCCCCTCCACCCTCCTACCTCCCACCCGAACACCAGTGTCCAAAGATGCTCATTGTCAGTGGGCTGTCGCTATTGCATGCCCCCTCTGCGGGTATCAGGGGCACCCCTGCCTGTGGAGCGCAGGTTCCTTCCAGATCTACGTTGGGGGCTGCCCTGGACGGAACTTGCAACGGATGATGTGTCTGCCTGCTCACGTCCATGCATGTCCCTAAGGGTTTGCGAGAGCTCAGTGAGCACACGGCGCACTGCGGCAAGTTCGGCACATACGTCTTTGGACGTCGCATGCAGTTCCCCCCTCAGGCTCTCGGTGCTACTCTCAATTTGTGCCCTTAGCGTCTCTGTACCTCTCTCCATTTCTGCCCTAAGTGTCTCTGTTGATGTTTCTATGTCTGCCTTGGTGCCCCCACATTCATCGGCATGGCCCTTGAGGAGTGTGGCCATTTGCTGCTGTTGGACGATTAACTTGTCGAGGGACTGTTGCCTCTGCTGGGCCATGGCCATTTGCGGTGGTGTCACAGAGGGGCTGTTGTCCTCATGTTGCCTTGCCACAGGGCTTGTGGGGGATGGCCAGTCGTCGTCTTGTGGCTGCACCTGCGTGGTATCCTCATGTTGTACGGGATGGGACAGACAGGGGGATTGGGACAGGTCATGGATGGATCTGACCTCGACATCCCCGTCTTCTGTGTCCGAGCATGCTGCCATCAATGGGGTGTCACCTATGGTGCTGCTGCCACCAGAGGCAGTGCCTTCTGTGGCATCCATTGGGGGCACCTGTGGTGGTGGTGTTGTGGCCATACTGGCTGCTGGGGTGCCTGTTGATGTTCCCTCCTCTGTGCTGCCACCTGATTTGTGCTGCTGCCGTGTCTTGATGCGTGCAGCTGAGGTGGAGGGTCTCTGGCCGTTGGTCTTGGCCCTCTTTGCAGGTGTGCTGGTAGGGGTGTCCTGTAGCTCGTCGTTTGGATCGGACCCTGTGGTGGAGTAAAGGAGGGCGAGGGTTATTGATGGGTCAGTGGGAATTGGAATGGCATTGTATCACATGCATTGGGGTGGTACCTGAGGGTGATTTGGGTCGGGGTCTTGGAGGTGCTTTTATTTGTGTGTGGAGTGAGGGTGCAGTTGTTTGGCAGCCTGCAGTTAGGGTGTGCCTGCTGCACGTGTAGTGCGTGTATTAGGGGTTTTTAATTATTTATGTATTTATTGTGGGTTTTGACGTGCGCTTTCAGGCCGATGTGTGTGGACGTTCTCCTGGACATGTGTTTCTGTTGCACTATGTGGACGCATGGTACTTCACATGGTTGGACTTTGTGGATTTGGCATTGTTTTATCTGGCCCACCTACCTGAATCTTCGGATGTCTGCACTCCTTTCTCCATCCCTCCGACTCCCTCTATGCTCTCCATTCCGATGGTGGAGGCACAGATTTCTTCCCAGGGGGTCAACTTGATGGGTGATTCAGGACCTCCCCCGGTGGCTGTGGCAATGTTGCGGTTGGCAGAGAGTATGCTGCGGACGCGTATCCGCAGGTCGTCCCATCGCTTGCGGCATTGCTGTGGGGTGCGGGGTGCGGTCCCCACCGCACTTACCCGCTGTGCCACCAGAGCCCATATGGCCTTCTTGTTTGCAAGTGCCGTCCTGGTCATTTGCGTGGAGAAGACGACGGCTGCATTCTCCTGGAGGGTCTCTGTTAGCACGGTGAGTTCCTCACGGGAGAAGTGGACCTGCCGCTTGCGGTCGCACGCTTTCTTCGCTACTTTTCCCATTTTTCGTGGTTTCGCTAGGGTGGTTGACGGGTTGGGGTGTGTTTCAGGGTAGTGATTTTAGTGGTTGTGTGGTTTTGGTGTTTTTATAGGTGTACGCCGGGATGTTTCCCGTTCCGGGCCCATGTTTTAACTTCCGTTTCCGTATATTTCCGGGCACCGTACTTTCCGGTAGGCGCACACTGCGGTGACCGCTAAGAGGGGTGGCGGTATTGCACCTAGGGCGCCGTACGGCGGCGGTGTGGGCCGTTTTGGGGTCATTTCCGCCATCGCGGACTTTGCACTTCCGCCGTGGCGTGGTGCTCGTGCCCGATGGGTCGGAATGGGCCGCACTTTGCTCCTTCGTACAATGGCGGAAACGCTATTTACGCTGTGGCGCTCCGGTCAGTCGCTTTCCGCAAGGGTCGTAATGAGGGCCAATGACTGAGAACTTCCAAACTGCTATGCTGCAGATGGATCCTGCCCCTGACTATACCCCAGGAATATAATGACTGTGAACTTCCAAACTGCCATGCCGCAGATGGATCCTGCCCCTGACTATACCACAGGAATATAATGACTGAGAACTTCCAAACTGCCATGCTGCAGATGGATCCTGCCCCTGACTATACCACAGGAATATAATGACTAAGAACTTCCAAACTGCCATGTTGCAGATGGATCCTGCCCCTGACTATACCCCAGAAATATAATGACTGAGAACTAACAAACTGCCATGCTGCAGATGGATCCTGCCCCTGACTATACCACAGGAATATAATGACTGAGAACTTCCAAACTGCTATGCTGCAGATGGATCCTGCCCCTGACTATACCACAGGAATATAATGACTGTGAACTTCCAAACTGCCATGCCGCAGATGGATCCTGCCCCTGACTATACCACAGGAATATAATGACTGAGAACTTCCAAACCAATGCAGCAGATGGACCCTGCCCCTGTCTATCCCACCAGGAATATAATGACTGAGAACTTCCAAACTGCCATGCTGCAGATGGATCCTGCCCCTGTCTATCCCTCCAGGAATATAATGACTGAGAACTTCCAAACTGCCATGCTGCAGAAGGATCCTGCCCTCGACTATTCCTCCAGAATTATCATGACTGAGAACCTCCAAACGGCAATGGTGCACATAGATCCTGCCCCTGACTATACCAAAGGAATATAATGACTGAGAACTTCCAAACTGCTATGCTGCAGATGGATCCTGCCTCTGACTGACTATCCCTCCAGGAATATAATGACTGAGAACTTCCAAACTGCTATGCTGCAGGTGGATCCTGCCCCTGACTATACCACAGGAATATAATGACTAAGAACTTCCAAACTGCCATGTTGCAGATGGATCCTGCCCCTGACTATACCCCAGAAATATAATGACTGAGAACTAACAAACTGCCATGCTGCAGATGGATCCTGCCCCTGACTATACCACAGGAATATAATGACTGAGAACTTCCAAACTGCTATGCTGCAGATGGATCCTGCCCCTGACTATACCACAGGAATATAATGACTGTGAACTTCCAAACTGCCATGCCGCAGATGGATCCTGCCCCTGACTATACCACAGGAATATAATGACTGAGAACTTCCAAACCAATGCAGCAGATGGACCCTGCCCCTGTCTATCCCACCAGGAATATAATGACTGAGAACTTCCAAACTGCCATGCTGCAGATGGATCCTGTCCCTGTCTATCCCTCCAGGAATATAATGACTGAGAACTTCCAAACTGCCATGCTGCAGAAGGATCCTGCCCTCGACTATTCCTCCAGAATTATCATGACTGAGAACCTCCAAACGGCAATGGTGCACATAGATCCTGCCCCTGACTATACCAAAGGAATATAATGACTGAGAACTTCCAAACTGCTATGCTGCAGATGGATCCTGCCTCTGACTATCCCTCCAGGAATATAATGACTGAGAACTTCCAAACTGCTATGCTGCAGATGGATCCTGCCCCTGACTATACCACAGGAATATAATGACTAAGAACTTCCAAACTGCCATGTTGCAGATGGATCCTGCCCCTGACTATACCCCAGGAATATAATGACTGAGAACTAACAAACTGCCATGCTGCAGATGGATCCTGCCCTTGACTATAACACAGGAATATAATGACTGTGAATTTCCAAACTGCCATGCCGCAGATGGATCCTGCCCCTGACTATACCACAGGAATATAATGACTGAGAACTTCCAAACTGCTATGCTGCAGATGGATCCTGCCTCTGACTATCCCTCCAGGAATATAATGACTGAGAACTTCCAAACTGCTATGCTGCAGATGGACCCGCCCCTGACTATACCCCAGGAATATAATGACTGTGAACTTCCAAACTGCCATGCCGCAGATGGGTCCTGCCCCTGACTATACCACAGGAATATAATGACTGAGAACTTCCAAACTGCTATGCTGCAGATGGATCCTGCCTCTGACTATCCCTCCAGGAATATAATGACTGAGAACTTCCAAACTGCTATGCTGCAGATGGATCACGCCCCTGACTATACCACAGGAATATAATGACTGTGTACTTCCAAAATGCCATGCCGCAGATGGATCCTGCCCCTGACTATACCACAGGAATATAATGACTGAGAACTTCCAAACTGCCATGCTGCAGATGGATCCTGCCCCTGAATATCCCTCCAGGAATATAATGACTGTGAACGTCCAAGCTGCCATGCTGCAGATGGTTCCTACCCTGTCTATCCCGCCAGGAATATAATAACTGAGAACTTCCAAACTGCCTTGCTGCAGATGGATACCGCCCTGAACTATTCCTCCAGGCTTATTATGACTGAGAACCTCCAAACTGCCATGGTGCACATAAATCCTGTCCCTGACTATACCCCAGGAATATAATGACTGAGAACTTCAAAACTGCCATGCTCCAGCTGGATTCTGCCATTGACTATCCCTCCAGAAATATAATGACTGAGAACTTCCAAACCAATGCAGCAGATGGACCCTGCCCCTGTCTATCCCACCAGGAATATAATGACTGAGAACTTCCAAACTGCCATGCTGCAGATGTGCCATGCCCCTGACTATCCCTCCAGGAATATAATGACTGAGAACTTCCAAATTGCCATGCTGCCGATGTACCATGCTGCTGACTATCCCTCCAGGAATATAATGACTGAGAACTTCCAAACTGCCATGCTGCAGATGGATCCTGCCCCTGTCTATCCCTCCAGGAATATAATGACTGAGAACTTCCAAACTGCCATGCTGCAGAAGGATCCTGCCCTCGACTATTCCTCCAGAATTATCATGACTGAGAACCTCCAAACGGCAATGGTGCACATCGATCCTGTCCCTAACTATATCCCAGGAATATAATGACTGAGAACTTCCAAACTGCCATGCTGCAGCTGGATTCTGCCCTTGACTATCCCTCCAGGAATATAATGACTGAGAAGTTCCAAACTGCCATGCTGCAGATATATAATGCCCCTGACTATCCGTCCAGGAATATAATGACTGAGAACTTCCAGACTTCCATGCATGCTGCAGATGGATCTGTCCCCTGTCTATCCCTCCAGGAATACAGTGACTGAGAACTAACAAACTGCCATGTTGCAGATGGATCTTGCCCCTGCATATCCCTCCAGGAATATAATTACCGAGAACTTTCGAACTGCCTTGCTGCAGATGGATCCTGCCACCGACTACTCCTCCAGGAATATAATGACTGAGAACTTCCAAACTGCCATACTGCAGATGGTTCCTGCCCCTGTCTATCCCACCAGGAATATAATAACTGAGAACTTCCAAACTGCCATGCTGCAGATGGATCCCGCCCCTGACTATCCCTCCAGGAATATAATGACTGAGAACTTCTAGACTGCCATGCTGCAGATGGATCCCGCCCTCGACTATTCCTCCAGGCATATCATGACTGAGAACCTGCAAACTGCCATGGTACACATAGATCCTGCCCCTGACTATACCCCAGGAATATAATGACTGAGAAGTTCCAAACTGCCATGCTGCAGCTGGATTATGCCCTTGACTATCTCCCCAGGAATATAATGACAGAGAACTTCCAAACTGCCATGCTGCAGATGGATAATGCCCTTGTCTATCTAGCCAGGAATATAATGACTGGGAACTTCCAAACTGCCATGCTGCAGATATATAATGCCTCTGACTATCCCTCCAGGAATATAATGTCTGAGAACTTCCAAACTGCCATTCTGCAGATGGATCCTGCCCCTGACTATCCCTCAAGGAATATAATGACTGAGAACTTCCAAACTGCCATGCTGCAGATGGATCCTGCCCCTAACTATACCCCAGGAATATAATGCCTGAGAACTTCCAAACTGCCATGCTGCAGATGGATTCTGCCCCTGACTATCCCTCCAGGAATAAAATGACTGAGAATGTCCAAACTGCCATGCTGCAGATGGATCCTGCCCTGACTATCCCTCCAGGAATAACATGACTGAGAACTTCCAAACTGCCATGCTGCAGATGGATCCTGCCTCTGACTATACCCCAGGAATATAATGACTGAGAACTTCCAAACTGCAATACTGCAGATGGATCCTGCCCCTGACTATCCCTCCAGGAATATGATGACTGAGAACTTCCAAACTGCTATGCTGCAGATGGATCCTGCCCCTGACTATACCCCAGGAATATAATGACTGTGAACTTCCAAACTGCCATGCCGCAGATGGATCCTGCCCCTGACTATACCACAGGAATATAATGACTGAGAACTTCCAAACTGCCATGCTGCAGATGGATCCTGCCCCTGACTATACCACAGGAATATAATGACTGAGAACTTCCAAACTACTATGCTGCAGATGGATCCTGCCTCTGACTATCCCTCCAGGAATATAATGACTGAGAACTTCCAAACTGATATGCTGCAGAAGGATCCTGCCCCTGACTATACCACAGGAATATAATGACTAAGAACTTCCAAACTGCCATGTTGCAGATGGATCCTGCCCCTGACTATACCCCAGAAATATAATGACTGATAACTAACAAACTGCCATGCTGCAGATGGATCCTGCCCCTGACTATACCACAGGAATATAATGACTGAGAACTTCCAAACTGCTATGCTGCAGATGGATCCTGCCCCTGACTATACCCCAGGAATATAATGACTGTGAACTTCCAAACTGCCATGCCGCAGATGGATCCTGCCCCTGACTATACCACAGGAATATAATGACTGAGAACTTCCAAACTGCCATGCTGCAGATGGATCCTGCCCCTGACTATACCACAGGAATATAATGACTAAGAACTTCCAAACTGCCATGTTGCAGATGGATCCTGCCCCTGACTATACCCAAGGAATATAATGACTGAGAACTAACAAACTGCCATGCTGCAGATGGATCCTGCCCCTGACTATAACACAGGAATATAATGACTGTGAACTTCCAAACTGCCATGCCGCAGATGGATCCTGCCCCTGACTATACCAAAGGAATATAATGACTGAGAACTTCCAAACTGCTATGCTGCAGATGGATCCTGCCTCTGACTATCCCTCCAGGAATATAATGACTGAGAACTTCCAAACTGCTATGCTGCAGATGGATCCTGCCCCTGACTATACCACAGGAATATAATGACTAAGAACTTCCAAACTGCCATGTTGCAGATGGATCCTGCCCCTGACTATACCCCAGGAATATAATGACTGAGAACTAACAAACTGCCATGCTGCAGATGGATCCTGCCCCTGACTATAACACAGGAATATAATGACTGTGAACTTCCAAACTGCCATGCCGCAGATGGATCCTGCCCCTGACTATACCACAGGAATATAATGACTGAGAACTTCCAAACTGCTATGCTGCAGATGGATCCTGCCTCTGACTATCCCTCAAGGAATATAATGACTGAGAACTTCCAAACTGCTATGCTGCAGATGGATCCCGCCCCTGACTATACCCCAGGAATATAATGACTGTGAACTTCCAAACTGCCATGCCGCAGATGGGTCCTGCCCCTGACTATACCACAGGAATATAATGACTGATAACTTCCAAACTGCCATGCTGCAGATGGATCCTGCCCCTGAATATCCCTCCAGGAATATAATGACTGTGAACCTCCAAGCTGCCATGCTGCAGATGGTTCCTACCCTGTCTATCCTGCCAGGAATATAATAACTGAGAACTTCCAAACTGCCTTGCTGCAGATGGATACCGCCCTCAACTATTCCTCCAGGCTTATTATGACTGAGAACCTCCAAACTGCCATGGTGCACATAAATCCTGTCCCTGACTATACCCCAGGAATATAATGACTGAGAACTTCCAAACTGCCATGCTCCAGCTGGATTCTGCCCTTGACTATCCCTCCAGAAATATAATGACTGAGAACTTCCAAACCAATGCAGCAGATGGACCCTGCCCCTGTCTATCCCACCAGGAATATAATGACTGAGAACTTCCAAACTGCCATGCTGCAGATGTACCATGCTGCTGACTATCCCTCCAGGAATATAATGACTGAGAACTTCCAAACTGCCATGCTGCAAATGGATCCTGCCCCTGTCTATCCCTCCAGGAATATAATGACTGAGAACTTCCAAACTGCCATGCTGCAGAAGGATCCTGCCATCGACTATTCCTCCAGAATTATCATGACTGAGAACCTCCAAACGGCAATGGTGCACATAGATCCTGTCCCTGACTATATCCCAGGAATATAATGACTGAGAACTTCCAAACTGCCATGCTGCAGCTGGATTCTGCCCTTGACTATCCCTCCAGGAATATAATGACTGAGAAGTTCCAAACTGCCATGCTGCAGATATATAATGCCCCTGACTATCCGTCCAGGAATATAATGACTGAGAACTTCCAGACTTCCATGCATGCTGCAGATGGATCTGTCCCCTGTCTATCCCTCCAGGAATACAGTGACTGAGAACTAACAAACTGCCATGTTGCAGATGGATCTTGCCTCTGCATATCCCTACAGGAATATAATTACCGAGAACTTTCGAACTGCCTTGCTGCAGATGGATCCTGCCACCGACTACTCCTCCAGGAATATAATGACTGAGAACTTCCAAACTGCCATACTGCAGATGGTTCCTGCCCCTGTCTATCCCACCAGGAATATAATAACTGAGAACTTCCAAACTGCCATGCTGCAGATGGATCCCGCCCCTGACTATCCCTCCAGGAATATAATGACTGAGAACTTCTAGACTGCCATGCTGCAGATGGATCCTGCCCCTGAATATACCCCAGGAATATAATGACTGTGAACTTCCAAACTGCCATGCCGCAGATGGATCCTGCCCCTGACTATACCACAGGAATATAATGACTGAGAACTTCCAAACTGCCATGCTGCAGATGGATCCTGCCCCTGACTATACCACAGGAATATAATGACTGAGAACTTCCAAACTACTATGCTGCAGATGGATCCTGCCTCTGACTATCCCTCCAGGAATATAATGACTGAGAACTTCCAAACTGCTATGCTGCAGATGGATCCTGCCCCTGACTATACCACAGGAATATAATGACTAAGAACTTCCAAACTGCCATGTTGCAGATGGATCCTGCCCCTGACTATACCCAAGGAATATCATGACTGAGAACTAACAAACTGCCATGCTGCAGATGGATCCTGCCCCTGACTATAACACAGGAATATAATGACTGTGAACTTCCAAACTGCCATGCCGCAGATGGATCCTGCCCCTGACTATACCAAAGGAATATAATGACTGAGAACTTTCAAACTGCTATGCTGCAGATGGATCCTGCCTCTGACTATCCCTCCAGGAATATAATGACTGAGAACTTCCAAACTGCTATGCTGCAGATGGATCCTGCCCCTGACTATACCACAGGAATATAATGACTAAGAACTTCCAAACTGCCATGTTGCAGATGGATCCTGCCCCTGACTATACCCCAGGAATATAATGACTGAGAACTAACAAACTGCCATGCTGCAGATGGATCCTGCCCCTGACTATAACACAGGAATATAATGACTGTGAACTTCCAAACTGCCATGCCGCAGATGGATCCTGCCCCTGACTATACCACAGGAATATAATGACTGAGAACTTCCAAACTGCTATGCTGCAGATGGATCCTGCCTCTGACAATCCCTCCAGGAATATAATGACTGAGAACTTCCAAACTGCTATGCTGCAGATGGATCCCGCCCCTGACTATACCCCAGGAATATAATGACTGTGAACTTCCAAACTGCTATGCTGCAGATGGATCCTGCCTCTGACTATCCCTCCAGGAATATAATGACTGAGAACTTCCAAACTGCTATGCTGCAGATGGATCACGCCCCTGACTATACCACAGGAATATAATGACTGTGTACTTCCAAAATGCCATGCCGCAGATGGATCCTGCCCCTGACTATACCACAGGAATATAATGACTGAGAACTTCCAAACTGCCATGCTGCAGATGGATCCTGCCCCTGAATATCCCTCCAGGAATATAATGACTGTGAACCTCCAAGCTGCCATGCTGCAGATGGTTCCTACCCTGTCTATCCCGCCAGGAATATAATAACTGAGAACTTCCAAACTGCCTTGCTGCAGATGGATACCGCCCTCAACTATTCCTCCAGGCTTATTATGACTGAGAACCTCCAAACTGCCATGGTGCACATAAATCCTGTCCCTGACTATACCCCGGGAATATAATGACTGAGAACTTCCAAACTGCCATGCTCCAGCTGGATTCTGCCCTTGACTATCCCTCCAGAAATATAATGACTGAGAACTTCCAAACCAATGCAGCAGATGGACCCTGCCCCTGTCTATCCCACCAGGAATATAATGACTGAGAACTTCCAAACTGCCATGCTGCAGATGTGCCATGCCCCTGACTATCCCTCCAGGAATATAATGACTGAGAACTTCCAAATTGCCATGCTGCAGATGTACCATGCTGCTGACTATCCCTCCAGGAATATAATGACTGAGAACTTCCAAACTGCCATGCTGCAGATGGATCCTGCCCCTGTCTATCCCTCCAGGAATATAATGACTGAGAACTTCCAAACTGCCATGCTGCAGAAGGATCCTGCCCTCGACTATTCCTCCAGAATTATCATGACTGAGAACCTCCAAACGGCAATGGTGCACATAGATCCTGTCCCTGACTATATCCCAGGAATATAATGACTGAGAACTTCCAAACTGCCATGCTGCAGCTGGATTCTGCCCTTGACTATCCCTCCAGGAATATAATGACTGAGAAGTTCCAAACTGCCATGCTGCAGATATATAATGCCCCTGACTATCCGTCCAGGAATATAATGACTGAGAACTTCCAGACTTCCATGCATGCTGCAGATGGATCTGTCCCCTGTCTATCCCTCCAGGAATACAGTGACTGAGAACTAACAAACTGCCATGTTGCAGATGGATCTTGCCTCTGCAACATGGCAGATGGATATGCAGATGGATCTTGCCTCTGCATATCCCTCCAGGAATATAATTACCGAGAACTTTCGAACTGCCTTGCTGCAGATGGATCCTGCCACCGACTACTCCTCCAGGAATATAATGACTGAGAACTTCCAAACTGCCATACTGCAGATGGTTCCTGCCCCTGTCTATCCCACCAGGAATATAATAACTGAGAACTTCCAAACTGCCATGCTGCAGATGGATCCCGCCCCTGACTATCCCTCCAGGAATATAATGACTGAGAACTTCCAAACTGCCATGCTGCAGATGGATCCCGCCCCTGTCTATCCCACCAGGAATATAATAACTGAGAACTTCCAAACTGCCATGGTGCACATAGATCCTGCCCCTGACTATACCCCAGGAATATAATGACTGAAAAGTTCCAAACTGCCATGCTGCAGCTGGATTATGCCCTTGACTATCTCTCCAGGAATATAATGACCAGGAACTTCCAAACTGCCATGCTGCAGATGGATAATGCCCCTGTCTATCCAGCTAGGAATATAATGACTGGGAACTTCCAAACTGCCATGCTGCAGATATATAATGCCTCTGACTATCCCTCCAGGAATATAATGACTGAGAACTTCCAAACTGCCATGTTGCAGATGGATGCTGCCCCTGACTATCCCTCCAGGAATATAATGACTGAGAACTTCCAAACTGCCATGCTGCAGATGGATCCTGCCCCTAACTATACCCCAGGAATATAATGACTGAGAACTTCCAAACTGCCATGCTGCAGATGTACCATGCTGCTGACTATCCCTCCAGGAATATAATGACTGAGAACTTCCAAACTGCCATGGTGCAGATGGATCCTGCCCCTGTCTATCCCTCCAGGAATATAATGACTGAGAAATTCCAAACTGCCATGCTGCAGATGGATCCCGCCCCTGACTATCCCTCCAGGAATATAATGACTGAGAACTTCTAGACTGCCATGCTGCAGATGGATCCCGCCCTTGACTATTCCTCCAGGCTTATCATGACTGAGAACTTGCAAACTGCCATGGTGCACATAGATCCTGCCCCTGACTATACCCCAGGAATATAATGACTGAGAAGTTCCAAACTGCCATGCTGCAGCTGGATTATGCCCTTGACTATCTCTCCAGGAATATAATGACCGAGAACTTCCAAACTGCCATGCTGCAGATGGATAATGCCCCTGTCTATCCAGCTAGGAATATAATGACTGGGAACTTCCAAACTGCCATGCTGCAGATATATAATGCCTCTGACTATCCCTCCAGGAATATAATGACTGAGAATTTCCAAACTGCCATGTTGCAGGTGGATGCTGACCCTGACTATCCCTCCAGGAATATAATGACTGAGAACTTCCAAACTGCCATGCTGCAGATGGATCCTGCCCCTAACTATACCCCATGAATATAATGACTGAGAACTTCCAAACTGCCATGCTGCAGATGTACCATGCTGCTGACTATCCGTCCAGGAATATAATGACTGAGAACTTCCAAACTGCCATGGTGCAGAAGGATCCTGCCCTCGACTATTCCTCCAGAATTATCATGACTGAGAACCTCCAAACTGCCATGGTGCACATAGATCCTGTCCCTGACTATATCCCAGGAATATAATGACTGAGAACTTCCAAACTGCCATGCTGCAGCTGGATTCTGCCCTTGACTATCCCTCCAGGAATATAATGACTGAGAAGTTCCAAACTGCCATGCTGCAGATGGATCCCGCCCCAGTCTATCCAGCCAGGAATATAATGACTGGGAACTTCCAAACTGCCATGCTGCAGATATATAATGCCCCTGACTATCCGTCCAGGAATATAATGACTGAGAACTTCCAGACTTCCATGCATGCTGCAGATGGATCTGTCCCCTGTCTATCCCTCCAGGAATACAGTGACTGAGAACTAACAAACTGCCATGTTGCAGATGGATCTTGCCCCTGCATATCCCTCCAGGAATATAATTACCGAGAACTTTCGAACTGCCTTGCTGCAGATGGATCCTGCCACCGACTACTCCTCCAGGAATATAATGACTGAGAACTTCCAAACTGCCATACTGCAGATGGTTCCTGCCCCTGTCTATCCCACCAGGAATATAATAACTGAGAATTTCCAAACTGCCATGCTGCAGATGGATCCCGCCCCTGACTATCCCTCCAGGAATATAATGACTGAGAACTTCTAGACTGCCATGCTGCAGATGGATCCCGCCCTCGACTATTCCTCCAGGCTTATCATGACTGAGAACCTGCAAACTGCCATGGTGCACATAGATCCTGCCCCTGACTATACCCCAGGAATATAATGACTGAGAAGTTCCAAACTGCCATGCTGCAGCTGGATTATGCCCTTGACTATCTCTCCAGGAATATAATGACCGAGAACTTCCAAACTGCCATGCTGCAGATGGATAATGCCCCTGTCTATCCAGCTAGGAGTATAATGACTGGGAACTTCCAAACTGCCATGCTGCAGATATATAATGCCTCTGACTATCCCTCCAGGAATATAATGACTGAGAACTTCCTAACTGCCATGTTGCAGATGGATGCTGCCCCTGACTATCCCTCCAGGAATATAATGACTGAGAACTTCCAAACTGCCATGCTGCAGATGGATCCTGCCCCTAACTATACCCCAGGAATATAATGACTGAGAACTTCCAAACTGCCATGCTGCAGATGTACCATGCTGCTGACTATCCCTCCAGGAATATAATGACTGAGAACTTCCAAACTGCCATGGTGCAGATGGATCCTGCCCCTGTCTATCCCTCCAGGAATATAATGACTGAGAACTTCCAAACTGCCATGCTGCAGAAGGATCCTGCCCTCGACTATTCCTCCAAAATTATCATGACTGAGAACCTCCAAACTGCCATGGTGCAAATAGATCCTGTCCCTGAATATATCCCAGGAATATAATGACTGAGAACTTCCAAACTGCCATGCTGCAGCTGGATTCTGCCCTTGACTATCCCTCCAGGAATATAATGACTGAGAAGTTCCAAACTGCCATGCTGCAGATGGATCCCGCCCCAGTCTATCCAGCCAGGAATATAATGACTGGGAACTTCCAAAATGCCATGCTGCAGATATATAATGCCCCTGACTATCCGTCCAGGAATATAATGACTGAGAACTTCCAGACTTCCATGCATGCTGCAGATGGATCTGTCCCCTGTCTATCCCTCCAGGAATACAGTGACTGAGAACTAACAAACTGCCATGTTGCAGATGGATCTTGCCCCTGCATATCCCTCCAGGAATATAATTACCGAGAACTTTCGAACTGCCTTGCTGCAGATGAATCCTGCCACCGACTACTCCTCCAGGAATATAATGACTGAGAACTTCCAAACTGCCATACTGCAGATGGTTCCTGCCCCTGTCTATCCCACCAGGAATATAATAACTGAGAACTTCCAAACTGCCATGCTGCAGATGGATCCCGCCCCTGACTATCCCTCCAGGAATATAATGACTGAGAACTTCTAGACTGCCATGCTGCAGATGGATCCCGCCCTCGACTATTCCTCCAGGCTTATCATGACTGAGAACCTGCAAACTGCCATGGTGCACATAGATCCTGCCCCTGACTATACCCCAGGAATATAATGACTGAGAAGTTCCAAACTGCCATGCTGCAGCTGGATTATGCCCTTGACTATCTCTCCAGGAATATAATGACCGAGAACTTCCAAAAATGCCATGCTGCAGATGGATAAAGCACCTGTCTATCCAGCTAGGAATATAATGACTGGGAACTTCCAAACTGCCATGCTGCAGATATATAATGCCTCTGACTATCCCTCCAGGAATATAATGACTGAGAACTTCCTAACTGCCATGTTGCAGATGGATGCTGCCCCTGACTATCCCTCCAGGAATATAATGACTGAGAACTTCCAAACTGCCATGCTGCAGATGGATCCTGCCCCTAACTATACCCCAGGAATATAATGACTGAGAACTTCCAAACTGCCATGCTGCAGATGTACCATGCTGCTGACTATCCCTCCAGGAATATAATGACTGAGAACTTCCAAACTGCCATGGTGCAGATGGATCACGCCCCTGTCTATCCCTCCAGGAATATAATGACTGAGAACTTCCAAACTGCCATGCTGCAGAAGGATCCTGCCCTCGACTATTCCTCCAGAATTATCATGACTGAGAACCTCCAAACTGCCATGGTGCACATAGATCCTGTCCCTGACTATATCCCAGGAATATAATGACTGAGAACTTCCAAACTGCCATGCTGCAGATGGATCCTGCCCCTGACTATACCCCAGGAATAGAATGACTGAGAACTAACAAACTGCCATGCTGCAGATGGATCCTGCCCCTGACTATAACACAGGAATATAATGACTGTGAACTTCCAAACTGCCATGCCGCAGATGGATCCTGCCCCTGACTATACCACAGGAATATAATGACTGTGAACTTCCAAACTGCTATGCTGCAGATGGATCCTGCCTCTGACTATCCCTCCAGGAATATAATGACTGAGAACTTCCAAACTGCTATGCTGCAGATGGATCCCGCCCCTGACTATACCCCAGGAATATAATGACTGTGAACTTCCAAACTGCCATGCCGCAGATGGGTCCTGCCCCTGACTAAACCACAGGAATATAATGACTGAGAACTTCCAAACTGCTATGCTGCAGATGGATCCTGCCTCTGACTATCCCTCCAGGAATATAATGACTGAGAACTTCCAAACTGCTATGCTGCAGATGGATCACGCCCCTGACTATACCACAGGAATATAATGACTGTGTACTTCCAAAATGCCATGCCGCAGATGGATCCTGCCCCTGACTATACCACAGGAATATAATGACTGAGAACTTCCAAACTGCGATGCTGCAGATGGATCCTGCCCCTGAATATCTCTCCAGGAATATAATGACTGTGAACCTCCAAGCTGCCGTGCTGCAGATGGTTCCTACCCTGTCTATCCCGCCAGGAATATAATAACTGAGAACTTCCAAACTGCCTTGCTGCAGATGGATACCGCCCTCAACTATTCCTCCAGGCTTATTATGACTGAGAACCTCCAAACTGCCATGGTGCACATAAATCCTGTCCCTGACTATACCCCAGGAATATAATGGCTGAGAACTTCCAAACTGCCATGCTCCAGCTGGATTCTGCCCTTGACTATCCCTCCAGAAATATAATGACTGAGAACTTCCAAACCAATGCAGCAGATGGACCCTGCCCCAGTCTATCCCACCAGGAATATAATGACTGAGAACTTCCAAACTGCCATGCTGCAGATGTGCCATGCCCCTGACTATCCCTCCAGGAATATAATGACTGAGAACTTCCAAACTGCCATGCTGCAGATGGATCCTGCCCCTGTCTATCCCTCCAGGAATATAATGACTGAGAACTTCCAAACTGCCATGCTGCAGAAGGATCCTGCCCTCGACTATTCCTCCAGAATTATCATGACTGAGAACCTCCAAACGGCAATGGTGCACATAGATCCTGTCCCTGACTATATCCCAGGAATATAATGACTGAGAACTTCCAAACTGCCATGCTGCAGCTGGATTCTGCCCTTGACTATCCCTCCAGGAATATAATGACTGAGAAGTTCCAAACTGCCATGCTGCAGATATATAATGCCCCTGACTATCCGTCCAGGAATATAATGACTGAGAACTTCCAGACTTCCATGCATGCTGCAGATGGATCTGTCCCCTGTCTATCCCTCCAGGAACACAGTGACTGAGAACTAACAAACTGCCATGTTGCAGATGGATCTTGCCTCTGCATATCCCTCCAGGAATATAATTACCGAGAACTTTCGAACTGCCTTGCTGCAGATGGATCCTGCCACCGACTACTCCTCCAGGAATATAATGACTGAGAACTTCCAAACTGCCATACTACAGATGGTTCCTGCCCCTGTCTATCCCACCAGGAATATAATAACTGAGAACTTCCAAACTGCCATGCTGCAGATGGATCCCGCCCCTGACTATCCCTCCAGGAATATAATGACTGAGAACTTCTAGACTGCCATGCTGCAGATGGATCCCGCCCTCGACTATTCCTCCAGGCTTATCATGACTGAGAACCTGCAAACTGCCATGGTGCACATAGATCCTGCCCCTGACTATACCCCAGGAATATAATGACTGAGAAGTTCCAAACTGCCATGCTGCAGCTGGATTATGCCCTTGACTATCTCTCCAGGAATATAATGACCGAGAACTTCCAAACTGCCATGCTGCAGATGGATAATGCCCCTGTCTATCCAGCTAGGAATATAATGACTGGGAACTTCCAAACTGCCATGCTGCAGATATATAATGCCTCTGACTATCCCTCCAGAAATATAATGACTGAGAACTTCCAAACTGCCATGTTGCAGATGGATGCTGCCCCTGACTATCCCTCCAGGAATATAATGACTGAGAACTTCCAAACTGCCATGCTGCAGATATATAATGCCTCTGACTATCCCTCCAGGAATATAATGACTGAGAACTTCCAAACTGCCATGTTGCAGATGCATGCTGCCCCTGACTATCCCTCCAGGAATATAATGACTGAGAACTTCCAAACTGCCATGCTGCAGATGGATCCTGCCCCTAACTATACCCCATGAATATAATGACTGAGAACTTCCAAACTGCCATGCTGCAGATGGATCCTGCCCCTTACTATCCCTCCAGGAATATAATGACTGAGAACTTCCAAACTGCCATGGTGCATATGGATCCTGCCCCTGTCTATCCCTCCAGGAATATAATGACTGAGAACTTCCAAACTGCCATGCTGCAGAAGGATCCTGCCCTCGACTATTCCTCCAGAATTATCATGACTGAGAACCTCCAAACTGCCATGGTGCACATAGATCCTGTCCCTGACTATATCCCAGGAATATAATGACTGGGAACTTCCAAACTGCCATGCTGCAGCTGGATTCTGCCCTTGACTATCCCTCCAGGAATATAATGACTGAGAAGTTCCAAACTGCCATGCTGCAGATGGATCCCGCCCCAGTCTATCCAGCCAGGAATATAATGACTGGGAACTTCCAAACTGCCATGCTGCAGATATATAATGCCCCTGACTATCTGTCCAGGAATATAATGACTGAGAACTTCCAGACTTCCATGCATGCTGCAGATGGATCTGTCCCCTGTCTATCCCTCCAGGAATGCAGTGACTGAGAACTAACAAACTGCCATGTTGCAGATGGATCTTGCCCCTGCATAGCCCTCCAGGAATATAATTACCGAGAACTTTCGAAGTGCCTTGCTGCAGATGGATCCTGCCACCGACTACTCCTCCAGGAATATAATGACTGAGAACTTCCAAACTGCCATACTGCAGATGGTTCCTGCCCCTGTCTATCCCACCAGGAATATAATAACTGAGAACTTCCAAACTGCCATGCTGCAGATGGATCCCGCCCCTGACTATCCCTCCAGGAATATAATGACTGAGAACGTCTAGACTGCCATGCTGCAGATGGATCCCGCCCTCGACTATTCCTCCAGGCTTATCATGACTGAGAACCTGCAAACTGCCATGGTGCACATAGATCCTGCCCCTGACTATACCCCAGGAATATAATGACTGAGAAGTTCCAAACTGCCATGCTGCAGCTGGATTATGCCCTTGACTATCTCTCCAGGAATATAATGACCGAGAACTTCCAAACTGCCATGCTGCAGATGGATAATGCCCCTGTCTATCCAGCTAGGAATATAATGACTGGGAACTTCCAAACTGCCATGCTGCAGATATATAATGCCTCTGACTATCCCTCCAGGAATATCATGACTGAGAACTTCCTAACTGCCATGTTGCAGATGGATGCTGCCCCTGACTATCCCTCCAGGAATATAATGACTGAGAACTTCCAAACTGCCATGCTGCAGATGGATCCTGCCCCTAACTATACCCCAGGAATATAATGACTGAGAACTTCCAAACTGCCATGCTGCAGATGTACCATGCTGCTGACTATCCCTCCAGGAATATAATGACTGAGAACTTCCAAACTGCCATGGTGCAGATGGATCCTGCCCCTGTCTATCCCTCCAGGAATATAATGACTGAGAACTTCCAAACTGCCATGCTGCAGAAGGATCCTGCCCTCGACTATTCCTCCAGAATTATCATGACTGAGAACCTCCAAACTGCCATGGTGCACATAGATCCTGTCCCTGACTATATCCCAGGAATATAATGACTGAGAACTTCCAAACTGCCATGCTGCAGCTGGATTCTGCCCTTGACTATCCCTCCAGGAATATAATGACTGAGAAGTTCCAAACTGCCATGCTGCAGATGGATCCCGCTCCAGTCTATCCAGCCAGGAATATAATGACTGGGAACTTCCAAACTGCCATGCTGCAGATATATAATGCCCCTGACTATCTGTCCAGGAATATAATGACTAAGAACTTCCAGACTTCCATGCATGCTGCAGATGGATCTGTCCCCTGTCTATCCCTCCAGGAATACAGTGACTGAGAACTAACAAACTGCCATGTTGCAGATGGATCTTGCCCCTGCATATCCCTCCAGGAATATAATTACCGAGAACTTCCAAACTGCCATACTGCAGATGGTTCCTGCCCCTGTCTATCCCACCAGGAATATAATAACTGAGAACTTCCAAACTGCCATGCTGCAGATGGATCCCGCCCCTGACTATCCCTCCAGGAATATAATGACTGAGAACTTCTAGACTGCCATGCTGCAGATGGATCCCGCCCTCGACTATTCCTCCATGCTTATCATGACTGAGAACCTGCAAACTGCCATGGTGCACATAGATCCTGCCCCTGACTATACCCCAGGAATATAATGACGGATAAGTTCCAAACTGCCATGCTGCAGCTGGATTATGCCCTTGACTATCTCTCCAGGAATATAATGACCGAGAACTTCCAAACTGCCATGCTGCAGATGGATAATGCCCCTGTCTATCCAGCTAGGAATATAATGACTGGGAACTTCCAAACTGCCATGCTGCAGATATATAAGGCCTCTGACTATCCCTCCAGGAATATAATGACTGGGAACTTCCAGACTGCCATGATGCAGATGGATCCTGCCCCTAACTATACCCCAGGAATGTAATGACTGAGAACTTCCAAACTGCCATGCTGCAGATGGATTCTGCCCCTGACTATCCCTCTGGCAATATAATGACTGAGAACTTCCAAATTGTCCTGCTACAGATGGATCCTGCCCCTGACTATCCCTCCAGGAATAAAATGACTGAGAATGTCCAAACTGCCATGCTGCAGATGGATCCTGCCCTGACTATCCCTCGAGGAATAACATGACTGAGAACTTCCAAACTGCCATGGTGCAGATGGATCCTGCCCCTGACTATCCCTCCAGGAATATGATGACTGAGAACTTCCAAACTGCAATACTGCAGATGGACCCTGCCCCTGACTACCCCCCAGGAATATAATGACTGAGGAATACCAATGCCATGCTGCAGATGGATCCTGCCATTGACTATCCCTCCAGGAATATAATGACTGAGAAGTTCCAAACTGCCATGCTGCACATGGATTCTGCCCCTGAATATACCCCAGGAATATAATGACTGAGAAGATCCAAACTGCCATGCTACAGATGGATCCTGCCCTTGACTATCCCTCCAGGAATATAATGAATGAGAACTTCCAAACTGCCATGCTGCAGATGGATCCTGCCACTAACTATACCCCAGGAATGTAATGACTGAGAACTTCTAAACTGCCATGCTGCAGATGGATCCTGCCCCTGACTATCCCACCGGGAATATAATGACTGAGAACTTCCAAATTGTCCTGCTACAGATGGATCCTGCACCTGACTATCCCACCAGGAATAAAATGACTGAGAACGTCCAAACTGCCATCCTGCAGATGGATCCTGCCCCTGACTATACCCCAGGAATATAATGACTGAGAACTTCCAAACTGCCATCCTGCAGATGGATCCTGCCCCTGACTATACCCCAGGAATATAATGACTGAGAACTTCCAAACTGCAATACTGCAGATGCATCCTGCCCCTGTCTATACCACAGGAATATAATGACTGAGAACTACCAATGCCATGCTGCAGATGGGTCCTGCCCTTGACTATCCCTCCAGGAATATAATGACTGAGAACTTCCAAACTGCCATGCTGCACATGGATTCTGCCCCTGACTATCCCTCCAGGAATATAATGACTGAGAACTGCAAAACTGCCATGCTGCAGATGGATCGTGCCTCTGATTATCCCTCCAGGAATATAATGACTGAGAACCTCCATACTGCCATACTACAGATGCATCCTCCCCTGACTATACCCCAGGAATATAATGACTGAGAACTTCCAAACTGCCATGCTGCAGATGGAACCTGCCCCTGACTATCCCTACAGGAATATAATGAATGAGGTCTTCCAAACTGCCATGCTGCAGATGGATCCTGCCCCTGACTATCCCTCCAGGAATATAATGACTGAGAACTTCCAAACTGCCATGCTGCAAATGGAGCCTGCCCCTGACTATCGCTCCTGGAATATAATGACTGAGAACTTTCAAACTGCCATGCTGCAGATGGATCCTGCCCCTGACTATCCCTCCAGGAATATAATGACTGTGAACTTCCAAACTGCCATGCCGCAGATGGATCCTGCCCCTGACTATACCACAGGAATATAATGACTGAGAACTTCCAAACTACTCTGCTGCAGATGGATCCTGCCTCTGACTATCCCTCCAGGAATATAATGACTGAGAACTTCAAAACTGCTATGCTGCAGATGGATCCTGCCCCTGACTATACCACAGGAATATAATGACTAAGAACTTCCAAACTGCCATGTTGCAGATGGATCCTGCCCCTGACTATACCCCAGAAATATAATGACTGAGAACTAACAAACTGCCATGCTGCAGATGGATCCTGCCCCTGACTATACCACAGGAATATAATGACTGAGAACTTCCAAACTGCTATGCTGCAGATGGATCCTGCCCCTGACTATACCCCAGGAATATAATGACTGTGAACTTCCAAACTGCCATGCCGCAGATGGATCCTGCCCCTGACTATACCACAGGAATATAATGACTGAGAACTTCCAAACTGCCATGCTGCAGCTGGATCCTGCCTCTGACTATCCCTCCAGGAATATAATGACTGAGAACTTCCAAACTGCTATGCTGCAGATGGATCCTGCCCCTGACTATACCACAGGAATATAATGACTAAGAACTTCCAAACTGCCATGTTGCAGATGGATCCTGCCCCTGACTATACCCCAGGAATATAATGACTGAGAACTAACAAACTGCCATGCTGCAGATGGATCCTGCCCCTGACTATAACACAGGAATATAATGACTGTGAAATTCCAAACTGCCATGCCGCAGATGGATCCTGCCCCTGACTATACCACAGGAATATAATGACTGAAAACTTCCAAACTGCTATGCTGTAGATGGATCCTGCCTCTGACTATCCCTCCAGGAATATAATGACTGAGAACTTCCAAACTGCTATGCTGCAGATGGATCCCGCCCCTGACTATACCCCAGGAATATAATGACTGTGAACTTCCAAACTGCCATGCCGCAGATGGGTCCTGCCCCTGACTATACCACAGGAATATAATGACTGAGAACTTCCAAACTGCTATGCTGCAGATGGATCCTGCCTCTGACTATCCCTCCAGGAATATAATGACTGAGAACTTCCAAACTGCTATGCTGCAGATGGATCACGCCCCTGACTATACCACAGGAATATAATGACTGTGTACTTCCAAAATGCCATGCCGCAGATGGATCCTGCCACTGACTATACCCCAGGAATATAATGACTGAGAACTAACAAACTGCCATGCTGCAGATGGATCCTGCCCCTGACTATAACACAGGAATATAATGACTGTGAAATTCCAAACTGCCATGCCGCAGATGGATCCTGCCCCTGACTATACCACAGGAATATTATGACTGAAAACTTCCAAACTGCTATGCTGCAGATGGATCCTGCCTCTGACTATCCCTCCAGGAATATAATGACTGAGAACTTCCAAACTGCTATGCTGCAGATGGATCCCGCCCCTGACTATACCCCAGGAATATAATGACTGTGAACTTCCAAACTGCCATGCCGCAGATGGGTCCTGCCCCTGACTATACCACAGGAATATAATGACTGAGAACTTCCAAACTGCCATGCTGCAGATGGATCCTGCCCCTGAATATCCCTCCAGGAATATAATGACTGTGAACCTCCAAGCTGCCATGCTGCATATGGTTCCTACCCTGTCTATCCCGCCAGGAATATAATAACTGAGAACTTCCAAACTGCCTTGCTGCAGATGGATACCGCCCTCGACTATTCCTTCAGGCTTATTATGACTGAGAACCTCCAAACTGCCATGGTGCACATAAATCCTGTCCCTGACTATACCCCAGGAATATAATGACTGAGAACTTCCAAACTGCCATGCTGCAGCTGGATTCTGCCCTTGACTATCCCTCCAGAAATATAATGGCTGGGAACTTCCAAACTGCCATGCTGAAGATCTATAATGCCCCTGACTATCCCTCCAGGAATATAATGACTGAGAACTTCCAGACTGCCATGCTGCAGATGGATCCTGCCCCGACTATCCCTCCAGGAATGTGATGACTGAGAACTTCAAACTGCAATACTGCAGATGGATCCTGCCCCTGTCTATCCCTGCTGGAATATAAAGACTGAGAACTTCCAAACTGCCATGCTGCAGATGGATGTCACCCCCGACTATCCCTCTAGGATTATAGTGACTGAGAACTTCCAAACTGCCATGCTGCACATGGATTTGCCCCTGACTATACCCCAGGAATATAATGACTGAGAACTAACAAACTGCCATACTGCAGATGGATCCTGCCTCTGATTATCCCTCCAGGAATATAATGACTGAGAACTTCCAAACTGCCATACTGCAGATGGATCCTGCCCCTGACTATCCCTCTAGGAATATAATGACTGTGAACTTCCAACCTGCCATGCTGCAGATAGATCCTGCCCCTGACTATCCCTCCAGGAATAAAATGACTGAGATCTTCCAAACTGCCATGCTGCAGATGGATCCTGCCCCTGACTATCCCTCCCGGAATATAATGACTGGGAACTTCCAAACTGCCATGCTGCAGATATATAATGCCCCTGACTATCCCTCCAGGAATATAATGACTGAGAACTTCCAGACTGCCATGCTGCAGATGGATCCTGCCCCGACTATCCCTCCAGGAATGTGATGACTGAGAACTTCAAACTGCAATACTGCAGATGGATCCTGCCACTGTCTATCCCTGCTGGAATATAAAGACTGAGAACTTCCAAACTGCCATGCTGCAGATGGATGTCACCCCCGACTATCCCTCTAGGATTATAGTGACTGAGAACTTCCAAACTGCCTTGCTGCAGATGGATACCGCCCTCGACTATTCCTTCAGGCTTATTATGACTGAGAACCTCCAAACTGCCATGGTGCACATAAATCCTGTCCCTGACTATACCCCAGGAATATAATGACTGAGAACTTCCAAACTGCCATGCTGCAGCTGGATTCTGCCCTTGACTATCCCTCCAGAAATATAATGGCTGGGAACTTCCAAACTGCCATGCTGAAGATCTATAATGCCTCTGACTATCCCTCCAGGAATATAATGACTGAGAACTTCCAGACTGCCATGCTGCAGATGGATCCTGCCCCGACTATCCCTCCAGGAATGTGATGACTGAGAACTTCAAACTGCAATACTGCAGATGGATCCTGCCCCTGTCTATGGATTTGCCCCTGACTATACCCCAGGAATATAATGACTGAGAACTAACAAACTGCCATACTGCAGATGGATCCTGCCTCTGATTATCCCTCCAGGAATATAATGACTGAGAACTTCCAAACTGCCATACTGCAGATGGATCCTGCCCCTGACTATCCCTCTAGGAATATAATGACTGTGAACTTCCAACCTGCCATGCTGCAGATAGATCCTGCCCCTGACTATCCCTCCAGGAATAAAATGACTGAGATCTTCCAAACTGCCATGCTGCAGATGGATTCTGCCACCAACTATTCCTCCAGGAATGTTATGACTGAGAACTTCCAAACAGCCTTGCTGCAGATGGATCCTGCCCCTGTCTATCCCTCAAGGAATATAATGACTGAGAACTTCCAAACTGCCATGGTGCACATAAATCCTGCCCCTGACTATACTCCAGGAATATAATGACTGGGAACTTCCAAACTGCCATGCTGCAGATCTATAATGCCCCTGACTATCCCTCCAGGAATATAATGACTGAGAACTTCCAAACTGCAATATTGCAGATGGGTCCTGCCCCCGACTATCCCCCCAGGAATGTGATGACTGAGAACTTCCAAACTGCAATATTGCAGATGGATCCTGCCCCTGTCTATCCCTCCTGGAATATAAAGACTGAGAACTTCCAAACTGCCATGCTGCAGATGGATGTCACCCCCGACTATCCCTCCAGGAATATAATGACTGAGAACTTCCAGACTGCCATACTGCAGATGGGTCCTGCCCCTGACTATACCCCAGGAATATAATGACTGAGAAGTTCCAAACTGCCATGCCACAGATGGATCCTGCCCCTGACTATCCCTCCAGGAATATAATGACTGAGAACTTCTAAACTGCCATGCTGCAGATGGATCCTGCCCATGACTATCCCTCCAGGAATATAATGACTGAGAACCTCCAAATTGCCATGCTGCAGATGGATCCTGCCCCTGACTATCCCTCCAGGAATATAGTGACTGAGAACTTCCAAACTGCCAGGCTGCAGACGGATCCTGCCCTGTATATCCCTCCAGGAATATAATGACTGAGAAGTTCCAAACTGCCTGCTGCAGATGGATCCTGCTCCTGACTATCCCTCCAGGAATATAGTAACTGAGAACTTCCAAACTGCCAGGGTGCAGACGGATCCTGCCCTGTATATCCCTCCAGGATATAATGATTGAGAACTTCCAAACTGCCATGCCACAGATGGATCCCACCCCCGACTATCCCTCCAGGAATGTTATGACTGAGAACTTCCAAACAGCCTTGCTGCAGATGGATCCTGCCCCTGTCTATCCCTCCAGGAATATAATGACTGAGAACTTCCAAACTGCCATGCCACAGATGGATCCTGCCACCGACTATTCCTCCAGGAATTTTATGACTGAGAACTTCCAAACAGCCTTGCTGCAGATGGATCTTGCCCCTGATGATCCCTCCAGGAATATAATGACGGAGAACTTCCAAACTGCCATGCTGCATGTGGATCCTGCCCCCTACTATCCCTCCAGGAATATAATGACTGAGAACTTCCAAACTGCTGTGCTGCAGATGGATCCTGCCTCTGACTATCCCTCCAGGAATATAATGACTGAGAACTTACAAACTGCCATGCTTTAGATGGATCATGCCCCTGACTATACCCCAGTAATATAATGACACAGAAGTTCCAAAATGCCATGGCGCAGATGGATCCTGCCCCTGACTATCCTTTCAGGAATATTATGACTGAGAACTTCCAAACTGCCATGCCGCAGATGGATCCTGCCCCGACTATCCCTCCAGGAATATAATGACTGAGAACTTCCAGACTACCATGCTGCAGATGGATCCTGCCCTGACTATCCCTCCAGGAATATAATGACTGAGAACTTCTAAACTGCCATGCTGCAGATGGATCCTGCCCCTGACTATCCCTCCAGGAATATAATTACTGATAGCTTCCAAACTGCCATGCTGCAGATGTACCATGCCCATGACTATCCCTCCAGGAATATAATGACACAGAAGTTCCAAAATGCCATGCCGCAGATGGATCCTGCCCCTGACTATCCTTCCAGGAATATTATGACTGAGAACTTACAAACTGCCATGCCGCAGATGGATCCTGCCCCGACTATCCCTCCAGGAATATAATGACTGAGAACTTTCAGACTGCCATGCTGCAGATGGATCCTGCCCGGAATATCCCTCCAGGAATATAATGACTGAGAACTTCTAAACTGCCATGCTGCAGATGTACCATGCCCCTGACTATCCCTCCAGGAATATAATGACTGAGAACTTACAAACTGCCATGCTGCAGATGGATCTTGCCCCTGTCTATCCCTCCAGGAATATAATGACTCAGAAGTTCCAAACTTCCATGCCGCAGATGGATCCTGCCCCTGACTATCCTTCCAGAAATACAATGACTGAGAACTTCCAAACTGCTATGCTGCAGATGAATCCTGCCCCTGACTATCCCTCCAGGAATATAATGACTGAGAACTTCCAGACTGCCATGCTGCAGATGGATCCTGCCCCTGACTATCCCTCCAGGAATATAATGACTGAGAAGTTCTTAACTGCCATGCTGCAGATGGATCCTGCCCCCGACTATCCCTCCAGGAATATGATGACTGAGAACTTCGAAACTGCAATACTGCAGATGGATCGTGCCCCTGACTGTACCCCATGAATATAATGACTGAGAACCTCCAAACTGTCATGCTGCAGATGGATCCTGCCCATGACTATCCCTCCAGTAATATAATGACTGAGAAGTTCTAAACGGCCATGCCGCAGATGGATCCTGCCCCTGACTATCCCCCCAGGAATATAATGACTGAGCACTTCTAAACTGCCATGCTGCAGATGGATCCTGCCCCCGACTATCCCTACAGGAATACAATGACTGAGAACTTCCAAACTGCCATGCTGCAGATGGATCCTGCCCCTGACTATACCCCAGGAATGTAATGACTGAGAAGTTCCAAACTGCCATGCTGCACATGGATTCTGCCCCTGACTATACCCCAGGAATGTAATGACTGAGAAGTTCCAAACTGCCATGCTGCACATGGATTCTGCCCCTGACCATCCCTCCAGGAATATAATGACTGAGAACTTCCAAACTGCCATGCTGCAGATGGATCCTGCCCCTGACTATTGCTCCTGGAATATAATGACTGAGAACTTTCAAACTGCCATGCTGCAGATGGATCCTGCGCCTGACTATCCCTCCAGGAATATAATGACTGAGAACTTCCAGACTGCCATGCTGCAGATGGATCCTGCCCCTGACTATCCCTCCGGGAATATAATGACTGTGAACTTCCAAACTGCCATCCCGCACATGGATCCTGCCCCTGACTATACCACAGGAATATAATGACTGAGAACTTCCAAACTGCTATGCTGCAGATGGATCCTGCCTCTGACTATCCCTCCAGGAATATAATTACTGAGAACTTCCAAACTGCTATGCTACAGATGGATCCTGCCCCTGACTATACCACAGGAATATAATGACTAAGAACTTCCAAACTGCCATGTTGCAGATGGATCCTGCCCCTGACTATACCCCGGTAATATAATGATTGAGAACTAACAAACTGCCATGCTGCAGATGGATCCTGCCCCTGACTATACCACAGGAATGTAATGACTGTGAACTTCCAAACTGCCATGCCGCAGATGGATCCTGCCCCTGACTATACCACAGGAATATAATGACTGAGAACTTCCAAACTGCTATGCTGCAGATGGATCCTGCCTCTGACTATCCCTCCAGGAATATAATGACTGAGAATTTCCAAACTGCTATGCTGCAGATGAATCCCGCCCCTGACTATACCCCAGGAATATAATGACTGTGAACTTCCAAACTGCTATGCCACAGATGGGTCCTGCCCCTGACTGTACCACAGGAATATAATGACTGAGAACTTCCAAACTGCTATGCTGCAGATGGAGCCTGCCTCTGACTATCCCTCCAGGAATATAATGACTGAGAACTTCCAAACTGCTATGCTGCAGATGAATCCCGCCCCTGACTATACCCCAGGAATATAATGACTGTGAACTTCCAAACTGCTATGCCGCAGATGGGTCCTGCCCCTGACTATACCACAGGAATATAATGACTGAGAACTTCCAAACTGCTATGCTGCAGATGGATCATGTCTGTGGCTATCCCTCCAGGAATATAATGACTGAGAACTTCCAAACTGCTATGCTGCAGATGGATCCTGCCCCTGACTATACCACAGGAATATAATGACTGTGAACTTCCAAACTGCAATGCCGCAGATGGATCCTGCCCCTGACTATACCACAGGAATATAATGACTGAGAACTTCCAAACTGCCATGCTGCAGATGGTTCCTGCCCCTGACTATCCCTCCAGGAATATAATGACTGTGAACCTCCAAGCTGCCATGCTGCAGATGGTTCCTGCCCCTGCCTATCCCGCCAGGAATATAATAACTGAGAACTTCCAAACTGCCATGCTGCAGATGGATCCTGCCCCTGTCTATCCCTCCAGGAATATAATGACTGAGAAGTTACAAACTGCCATGCTGCAGATGGATCCCGCCTCGACAATTCCTCCAGGCTTATCATGACTGAGATCCTCCAAACTGCCATGGTGCACATAAATCCTGCCCCTGACTATACCCCAGGAATATAATGACTGAGAACTGCCAAACTGCCATGCTGCAGCTCGATTCTGCCCTTGACAATCCCTCCAGGAATGTGATGACTGAGAACTTCCAAACTGCCATGCTGCAGATGGATGTCACCCCCGACGATCCCTCTAGGATTATAGTGACTAAGAACTTCCAAACTGCCATGCTGCACATGGATTTGCCCCTGACTATCCCGACAGGAATGTATTGACTGAGAACTTCCAAACTGCCATGCTGCACATGGATCCTGCCCATGACTATCCCTCCAGGAATATAATGACTGAGAACTTCCAAACTGCCATGCTGCAGATGGATCCTGCCTCTGATTATCCCTCCAGGAATATAATGACTGAGAACTTCCAAACTGCCATACTGCAGATGGATCCTGCCCCTGACTATCCCTCCAGGAATATAATGACTGTGAACTTCCAAACTGCCATGCTGCAGATGGATCCTGCCCCTGACTATCCCTCCAGGAATATAATGACTGAGAACTTCCAAACTGCCATGCTGCAGATGAATCCTGCCTCTGATTATCCCTCCAGGAATATAATGACTGAGAACTTCCAAACTGCCATACTGCAGATGGATCCTGCCCCTGACTATCCCGACAGGAATGTATTGACTGAGAACTTCCAAACTGCCATGCTGCACATGGATCCTGCCCATGACTATCCCTCCAGGAATATAATGACTGAGAATTTCCAAACTGCCATGCTGCAGATGGATCCTGCCTCTGATTATCCCTCCAGGAATATAATGACTGAGAACTTCCAAACTGCCATACTGCAGATGGATCCTGCCCCTGACTATCCCTCCAGGAATATAATGACTGTGAACTTCCAAACTGCCATGCTGCAGATGGATCCTGCCCCTGACTATCCCTCCAGGAATATAATGACTGAGAACTTCCAAACTTCCATGCTGCAGATGGATCCTGCCCCTGACTATCCCTCCCGGAATATAATGACTGGGAATTTCCAAACTGCCATGCTGCAGATATATAATGCCCGTGACTATCCGTCCAGGAATATAATGACTGAGAACTTCCAAACTGCCATGCCACAGATGGATCCTGCCACCGACTATTCATCCAGGAATGTTATGACTGAGAACTTCCAAACAGCCTTGCTGCAGATGGATCCTGCCCCCGACTATTCCTCCAGGAATATAATGACTGAGAACTTACAAACTGCCATGTTGCAGATGGATCCTGCCCCTGATTGTCCCTCCCGGAATATAATTACTGAGAACTTCCAAACTGCCATGCTGCAGATGGATGTCACCCCCGACTAACCCTCTAGGATTATAGTGACTGAGAACTTCCAAACTGCCATGCTGTACATGGATTTGCCCCTGACTATACCCCAGGAATATAATGACTGAGAACTTCCAAACTGCCATGCTGCAGATGGATTCTGCCTCTGATTATCCCTCCAGGAATATAATGACTGAGAACTACCAAACTGCCATACTGCAGATGGATCCTGCCCCTGACTATACCCCAGGAATATAATGACTGAGAACTTCCAAACTGCCATGCTGCAGATGAATCCTGCCCCTGACTATCCCTCCCGGAATATAATGACTGGGAATTTCCAAACTGCCATGCTGCAGATATATAATGCCCCTGACTATCCCTCCAGGAATATAATGGCTGAGAACTTCCAAACTGCCATGTTGCAGATGGATCCCGCCCCCGACTAATCCTCCAGGAATATAAGAAGTGAGAACTTCCAAACTGCCAAGCTGCAGATGGATCCCGCCTCCGACTAATCCTCCAGGAATATAAGAAGTGAGAACTTCCAACTGCCATGCTGCAGATGGATCCTGCTCCTGACCATACCCCAGGAATATAATGACTGAGAACTTCCAAACTGTCATGCTGCAGATGTACCATGCTGCTGACTATCCCTCCAGGAATATAATGACTGAGAACTTCCAAACTGCCATGGTGCAGATGGATCCTGCCCCTGTCTATCCCTCCAGGAATATAATGACTGAGAACTTCCAAACTGCCATGCTGCAGATGGATCCCGCCCCTGACTATCCCTCCAGGAATATAATGACTGAGAACTTCTAGACTGCCATGCTGCAGATGGATCCCGCCCTCGACTATTCCTCCAGGCTTATCATGACTGAGAACCTGCAAACTGCCATGGTGCACATAGATCCTGCCCCTGACTATACCCCAGGAATATAATGACTGAGAAGTTCCAAACTGCCATGCTGCAGATGGATAATGCCCCTGTCTATCCAGCTAGGAATATAATGACTGGGAACTTCCAAACTGCCATGCTGCAGATATATAATGCCTCTGACTATCCCTCCAGGAATATAATGACTGAGAACTTCCAAACTGCCATGTTGCAGATGGATGCTGCCCCTGACTATCCCTCCAGGAATATAATGACTGAGAACTTCCAAACTGCCATGCTGCAGATGGATCCTGCCCCTAACTATACCCCATGAATATAATGACTGAGAACCTCCAAACTGCCATGCTGCAGATGTACCATGCTGCTGACTATCCCTCCAGGAATATAATGACTGAGAACTTCCAAACTGCCATGGTGCAGATGGATCCTGCCCCTGTCTATCCCTCCAGGAATATAATGACTGAGAACTTCCAAACTGCCATGCTGCAGAAGGATCCTGCCCTCGACTATTCCTCCAGAATTATCATGACTGAGAACCTCCAAACTGCCATGGTGCACATAGATCCTGTCCCTGACTATATCCCAGGAATATAATGACTGAGAACTTCCAAATTGCCATGCTGCAGCTGGATTCTGCCCTTGACTATCCCTCCAGGAATATAATGACTGAGAAGTTCCAAACTGCCATGCTGCAGATGGATCCCGCCCCAGTCTATCCAGCCAGGAATATAATGACTGGGAACTTCCAAACTGCCATGCTGCAGATATATAATGCCCCTGACTATCCGTCGAGGAATATAATGACTGAGAACTTCCAGACTTCCATGCATGCTGCAGATGGATCTGTCCCCTGTCTATCCCTCCAGGAATGCAGTGACTGAGAACTAACAAACTGCCATGTTGCAGATGGATCTTGCCCCTGCATATCCCTCCAGGAATATAATTACCGAGAACTTTCGAACTGCCTTGCTGCAGATGGATCCTGCCACCGACTACTCCTCCAGGAATATAATGACTGAGAACTTCCAAACTGCCATACTGCAGATGGTTCCTGCCCCTGTCTATCCCACCAGGAATATAATAACTGAGAACTTCCAAACTGCCATGCTGCAGATGGATCCCGCCCCTGACTATCCCTCCAGGAATATAATGACTGAGAACTTCTAGACTGCCATGCTGCAGATGGATCCCGCCCTCGACTATTCCTCCAGGCTTATCATGACTGAGAACCTGCAAACTGCCATGGTGCACATAGATCCTGCCCCTGACTATACCCCAGGAATATAATGACTGAGAAGTTCCAAACTGCCATGCTGCAGCTGGATTATGCCCTTGACTATCTCTCCAGGAATATAATGACCGAGAACTTCCAAACTGCCATGCTGCAGATGGATAATGCCCCTGTCTATCCAGCTAGGAATATAATGACTGGGAACTTCCAAACTGCCATGCTGCAGATATATAATGCCTCTGACTATCCCTCCAGGAATATCATGACTGAAAACTTCCTAACTGCCATGTTGCAGATGGATGCTGCCCCTGACTATCCCTCCAGGAATATAATGACTGAGAACTTCCAAACTGCCATGCTGCAGATGGATCCTGCCCCTAACTATACCCCAGGAATATAATGACTGAGAACTTCCAAACTGCCATGCTGCAGATGTACCATGCTGCTGACTATCCCTCCAGGAATATAATGACTGAGAACTTCCAAACTGCCATGGTGCAGATGGATCCTGCCCCTGTCTATCCCTCCAGGAATATAATGACTGAGAACTTCCAAACTGCCATGCTGCAGAAGGATCCTGCCCTCGACTATTCCTCCAGAATTATCATGACTGAGAACCTCCAAACTGCCATGGTGCACATAGATCCTGTCCCTGACTATATCCCAGGAATATAATTACTGAGAACTTCCAAACTGCCATTCTGCAGCTGGATTCTGCCCTTGACTATCCCTCCAGGAATATAATGACTGAGAAGTTCCAAACTGCCATGCTGCAGATGGATCCCGCCCCAGTCTATCCAGCCAGGAATATAATGACTGGGAACTTCCAAACTGCCATGCTGCAGATATATAATGCCCCTGACTATCTGTCCAGGAATATAATGACTGAGAACTTCCAGACTTCCATGCATGCTGCAGATGGATCTGTCCCCTGTCTATCCCTCCAGGAATACAGTGACTGAGAACTAACAAACTGCCATGTTGCAGATGGATCTTGCCCCTGCATATCCCTCCAGGAATATAATTACCGAGAACTTTCGAACTGCCTTGCTGCAGATGGATCCTGCCACCGACTACTCCTCCAGGAATATAATGACTGAGAACTTCCAAACTGCCATACTGCAGATGGTTCCTGCCCCTGTCTATCCCACCAGGAATATAATAACTGAGAACTTCCAAACTGCCATGCTGCAGATGGATCCCGCCCCTGACTATCCCTCCAGGAATATAATGACTGAGAACTTCTAGACTGCCATGCTGCAGATGGATCCCGCCCTCGACTATTCCTCCATGCTTATCATGACTGAGAACCTGCAAACTGCCATGGTGCACATAGATCCTGCCCCTGACTATACCCCAGGAATATAATGACTGAGAAGTTCCAAACTGCCATGCTGCAGCTGGATTATGCCCTTGACTATCTCTCCAGGAATATAATGACCGAGAACTTCCAAACTGCCATGCTGCAGATGGATAATGCCCCTGTCTATCCAGCTAGGAATATAATGACTGGGAACTTCCAAACTGCCATGCTGCAGATATATAAGGCCTCTGACTATCCCTCCAGGAATATAATGACTGGGAACTTCCAGACTGCCATGCTGCAGATGGATCCTGCCCCTAACTATACCCCAGGAATGTAATGACTGAGAACTTCCAAACTGCCATGCTGCAGATGGATTCTGCCCCTGACTATCCCTCTGGCAATATAATGACTGAGAACTTCCAAATTGTCCTGCTACAGATGGATCCTTCCCCTGACTATCCCTCCAGGAATAAAATGACTGAGAATGTCCAAACTGCCATGCTGCAGATGGATCCTGCCCTGACTATCCCTCGGGGAATAACATGACTGAGAACTTCCAAACTGCCATGCTGCAGATGGATCCTGCCCCTGACTATCCCTCCAGGAATATGATGACTGAGAACTTCCAAACTGCAATACTGCAGATGGACCCTGCCCCTGACTACCCCCCAGGAATATAATGACTGAGGAATACCAATGCCATGCTGCAGATGGATCCTGCCATTGACTATCCCTCCAGGAATATAATGACTGAGAAGTTCCAAACTGCCATGCTGCACATGGGTCCTGCCCCTGACTATACCACAGGAATATAATGACTGAGAACTTCCAAACTGCTATGCTGCAGATGGATCCTGCCTCTGACTATCCCTCCAGGAATATAATGACTGAGAACTTCCAAACTGCTATGCTGCAGATGGATCACGCCCCTGACTATACCACAGGAATATAATGACTGTGTACTTCCAAAATGCCATGCCGCAGATGGATTCTGCCCCTGAATATACCCCAGGAATATAATGACTGAGAAGATCCAAACTGCCATGCTGCAGATGGATCCTGCCACTAACTATACCCCAGGAATGTAATGACTGAGAACTTCTAAACTGCCATGCTGCAGATGGATCCTGCCCCTGACTATCCCACCGGGAATATAATGACTGAGAACTTCCAAATTGTCCTGCTAGAGATGGATCCTGCACCTGACTATCCCACCAGGAATAAAATGACTGAGAACGTCCAAACTGCCATCCTGCAGATGGATCCTGCCCCTGACTATACCCCAGGAATATAATGACTGAGAACTTCCAAACTGCCATCCTGCAGATGGATCCTGCCCCTGACTATACCCCAGGAATATAATGACTGAGAACTTCCAAACTGCAATACTGCAGATGGATCCTGCCCCTGACTATACCCCAGGAATATAATGACTGAGAACTTCCAAACTGCAATACTGCAGATGCATCCTGCCCCTGACTATACCACAGGAATATAATGACTGAGAACTACCAATGCCATGCTGCAGATGGATCCTGCCCCTGACTATCCCAACAGGAATGTAATGACTGCGAACTTCCAAACTGCCATGCTGCACATGGATTCTGCCCCTGACTATCCCTCCAGGAATATAATGACTGAGAACTGCAAAACTGCCATGCTGCAGATGGATCGTGCCTCTGATTATCCCTCCAGGAATATAATGGCCCTCATTACGACCCTGGCGGAAATCGCGGTGCTAAATGCACCGCGGAGCACGGCGGAAAGCTGCCGATAGCGCAATGGGGGTTGGCGGATTTTCCGCCCCATGCCGACCTTGGCGGGGCGGTAAATCCCCATCCCCCATTTTACCCTTCCCCATTCCCATTTTTGCCCCATAGGGTATAATGGGAGTGGGGAAGGCGTTAATTACGCCACCGTAAAATACGGTGGCGTAATTAACAACAAGGTCCCGTAGCGCCATGGATTTCTCCGCCCGGAAAAACCAGGCGGAGAAAGGCTCCATGGCGCTACGGGAACTCGTAGTAGGGCGGACGGGTCCGCCGCGAATAACGCTGGCGTAAACCCACTACGCCAGGGTCGTAATGAGGGCCAATGACTGAGAACCTCCATACTGCCATACTACAGATGCATCCTCCCCTGACTATACCCCAGGAATATAATGACTGAGAACTTCCAAACTGCCATGCTGCAGATGGAACCTGCCCCTGACTATCCCTACAGGAATATAATGAATGAGGACTTCCAAACTGCCATGCTGCAGATGGATCCTGCCTCTGATTATCCCTCCAGGAATATAATGACTGAGAACTTCCAAACTGCCATACTGCAGATAGATCCTGCCCCTGACTATCCCTCCAGGAATATAATGACTGAGAACTTCCAAACTGCCATACTGCAGATAGATCCTGTCCCTGACTATCCCTCCAGGAATATAATGACTGTGAACTTCCAAACTGCCATGCTGCAGATGGATCCTGCCCCTGACCATCCCTCCAGGAATATAATGACTGAGAACTTCTAAACTGCCATGCTGCAGATGGATCCTGCCCCTGACTATCCCTCCCAGAATATAATGACTGGGAAATTCCAAACTGCCATGCATCAGATATATAATGCCCCTGACTATCTGTCCAGAAATATAATGACTGAGAACTTCCAAACTGCCATGCCACAGATGGATCCTGCCACTGACTATTCCTCCAGGAATGTTATGACTGAGAACTTCCAAACAGCCTTGCTGCAGATGGATCATGCCCCTGTCTATCCCTCAAGGAATATAATGACTGAGAACTTCCAAACTGCCATGCCACAGATGGATCCTGCCCCTGACTATCCCTCCAGGAATATAATGACTGAGAACTTCTAAACTGCCATGCTGCAGATGGATCCTGCCCATGACTATCCCTCCAGGAATATAATGACTGAGAACCTCCAAATTGCCATGCTGCAGATGGATCCTGCCCCTGACTATCCCTCCAGGAATATAGTGACTGAGAACTTAAAAACTGCCAGGCTGCAGACGGATCCTGCCCTGTATATCCCTCCAGGAATATAATGACTGAGAAGTTCCAAACTGCCTGCTGCAGATGGATCCTGCTCCTGACTATCCCTCCAGGAATATAGTGACTGAGAACTTCCAAACTGCCAGGGTGCAGACGGATCCTGCCCTGTATATCCCTCCAGGATATAATGACTGAGAACTTCCAAACTGCCATGCCACAGATGGATCCCACCCCCGACTATCCCTCCAGGAATGTTATGACTGAGAACTTCCAAACAGCCTTGCTGCAGATGGATCCTGCCCCTGTCTATCCCTCCAGGAATATAATGACTGAGAACTTCCAAACTGCCATGCCACAGATGGATCCTGCCACCGACTATTCCTCCAGGAATTTTATGACTGAGAACTTCCAAACAGCCTTGCTGCAGATGGATCTTGCCCCTGATGATCCCTCCAGGAATATAATGACGGAGAACTTCCAAACTGCCATGCTGCATGTGGATCCTGCCCCCTACTATCCCTCCAGGAATATAATGACTGAGAACTTCCAAACTGCTGTGCTGCAGATGGATCCTGCCTCTGACTATCCCTCCAGGAATATAATGACTGAGAACTTACAAACTGCCATGCTGCAGATGGATCATGCCCCTGACTATACCCTAGGAATATAATGACACAGAAGTTCCAAAATGCCATGGCGCAGATGGATCCTGCCCCTGACTATCCTTTCAGGAATATTATGACTGAGAACTTCCAAACTGCCATGCCGCAGATGGATCCTGCCCCGACTATCCCTCCAGGAATATAATGACTGAGAACTTCCAGACTACCATGCTGCAGATGGATCCTGCCCTGACTATCCCTCCAGGAATATAATGACTGAGAACTTCTAAACTGCCATGCTGCAGATGGATCCTGCCCCTGACTATCCCTCCAGGAATATAATTACTAATAGCTTCCAAACTGCCATGCTGCAGATGTACCATGCCCATGACTATCCCTCCAGGAATATAATGACACAGAAGTTCCAAAATGCCATGCCGCAGATGGATCCTGCCCCTGACTATCCTTCCAGGAATATTATGACTGAGAACTTACAAACTGCCATGCCGCAGATGGATCCTGCCCCGACTATCCCTCCAGGAATATAATGACTGAGAACTTTCAGACTGCCATGCTGCAGATGGATCCTGCCCTGAATATCCCTCCAGGAATATAATGATTGAGAACTTCTAAACTGCCATGCTGCAGATGTACCATGCCCCTGACTATCCCTCCAGGAATATAATGACTGAGAACTTACAAACTGCCATGCTGCAGATGGATCTTGCCCCTGTCTATCCCTCCAGGAATATAATGACTCAGAAGTTCCAAACTTCCATGCCGCAGATGGATCCTGCCCCTGACTATCCTTCCAGAAATACAATGACTGAGAACTTCCAAACTGCTATGCTGCAGATGAATCCTGCCCCTGACTATCCCTCCAGGAATATAATGACTGAGAACTTCCAGACTGCCATGCTGCAGATGGATCCTGCCCCTGACTATCCCTCCAGGAATATAATGACTGACAACTTCCAGACTGTCATGCTGCAGATGGATCCTGCCCCTGACTATCCCTCCAGGAATATAATGACTGAGAAGTTCTTAACTGCCATGCTGCAGATGGATCCTGCCCCCGACTATCCCTCCAGGAATATGATGACTGAGAACTTCGAAACTGCAATACTGCAGATGGATCGTGCCCCTGACTGTACCCCATGAATATAATGACTGAGAACCTCCAAACTGTCATGCTGCAGATGGATCCTGCCCATGACTATCCCTCCAGTAATATAATGACTGAGAAGTTCTAAACGGCCATGCCGCAGATGGATCCGGCCCCTGACTATCCCCCCAGGAATATAATGACTGAGCACTTCTAAACTGCCATGCTGCAGATGGATCCTGCCCCCGACTATCCCTACAGGAATACAATGACTGAGAACTTCCAAACTGCCATGCTGCAGATGGATCCTGCCCCTGACTATACCCCAGGAATGTAATGACTGAGAAGTTCCAAACTGCCATGCTGCTCATGGATTCTGCCCCTGACTATACCCCAGGAATGTAATGACTGAGAAGTTCCAAACTGCGATGCTGCACATGGATTCTGCCCCTGACCATCCCTCCAGGAATATAATGACTGAGAACTTTCAAACTGCCATGCTGCAGATGGATCCTGCGCCTGACTATCCCTCCAGGAATATAATGACTGAGAACTTCCAGACTGCCATGCTGCAGATGGGTCCTGCCCCTGACTATCCCTCCGGGAATATAATGACTGTGAACTTCCAAACTGCCATCCCGCACATGGATACTGCCCCTGACTATACCACAGGAATATAATGACTGAGAACTTCCAAACTGCTATGCTGCAGATGGATCCTGCCTCTGACTATCCCTCCAGGAATATAATTACTGAGAACATCCAAACTGGTATGCTACAGATGGATCCTGCCCCTGACTATACCACAGGAATATAATGACTAAGAACTTCCAAACTGCCATGTTGCAGATGGATCCTGCCCCTGACTATACCCCGGTAATATAATGATTGAGAACTAACAAACTGCCATGCTGCAGATGGATCCTGCCCCTGACTATACCACAGGAATGTAATGACTGTGAACTTCCAAACTGCCATGCCGCAGATGGATCCTGCCCCTGACTATACCACAGGAATATAATGACTGAGAACTTCCAAACTGCTATGCTGCAGATGGATCCTGCCTCTGACTATCCCTCCAGGAATATAATGACTGAGAATTTCCAAACTGCTATGCTGCAGATGAATCCCGCCCCTGACTATACCCCAGGAATATAATGACTGTGAACTTCCAAACTGCTATGCCACAGATGGGTCCAGCCCCTGACTGTACCACAGGAATATAATGACTGAGAACTTCCAAACTGCTATGCTGCAGATGGAGCCTGCCTCTGACTATCCCTCCAGGAATATAATGACTGAGAACTTCCAAACTGCTATGCTGCAGATGAATCCAGCCCCTGACTATACCCCAGGAATATAATGACTGTGAACTTCCAAACTGCTATGCCGCAGATGGGTCCTGCCCCTGACTATACCACAGGAATATAATGACTGAGAACTTCCAAACTGCTATGCTGCAGATGGATCCTGTCTGTGACTATCCCTCCAGGAATATAATGACTGAGAACTTCCAAACTGCTATGCTGCAGATGGATCCTGCCCCTGACTATACCACAGGAATATAATGACTGTGAACTTCCAAACTGCAATGCCGCAGATGGATCCTGCCCCTGACTATACCACAGGAATATAATGACTGAGAACTTCCAAACTGCCATGCTGCAGATGGTTCCTGCCCCTGACTATCCCTCCAGGAATATAATGACTGTGAACCTCCAAGCTGCCATGCTGCAGATGGTTCCTGCCCCTGCCTATCCCGCCAGGAATATAATAACTGAGAACTTCCAAACTGCCATGCTGCAGATGGATCCTGCCCCTGTCTATCCCTCCAGGAATATAATGACTGAGAAGTTACAAACTGCCATGCTGCAGATGGATCCCGCCTCGACTATTCCTCCAGGCTTATCATGACTGAGATCCTCCAAACTGCCATGGTGCACATAAATCCTGCCCCTGACTATACCCCAGGAATATAATGACTGAGAACTGCCAAACTGCCATGCTGCAGCTCGATTCTGCCCTTGACAATCCCTCCAGGAATGTGATGACTGAGAACTTCCAAACTGCCATGCTGCACATGGATCCTGCCCATGACTATCCCTCCAGGAATATAATGACTGAGAACTTCCAAACTGCCATGCTGCAGATGGATCCTGCCTCTGATTATCCCTCCAGGAATATAATGACTGAGAACTTGCAAACTGCCATACTGCAGATGGATCCTGCCCCTGACTATCCCTCCAGGAATATAATGACTGTGAACTTCCAAACTGCCATGCTGCAGATGGATCCTGCCCCTGACTATCCCTCCAGGAATATAATGACTGAGAACTTCCAAACTTCCATGCTGCAGATGGATCCTGCCCCTGACTATCCCTCCCGGAATATAATGACTGGGAATTTCCAAACTGCCATGCTGCAGATATATAATGCCCGTGACTATCCGTCCAGGAATATAATGACTGAGAACTTCCAAACTGCCATGCCACAGATGGATCCTGCCACCGACTATTCATCCAGGAATGTTATGACTGAGAACTTCCAAACAGCCTTGCTGCAGATGGATCCTGCCCCTGTCTATCCCTCAAGGAATATAATGACTGAGAACTTCCAAACTGCCATGACACAGCTGGATCATGCCCCCCACTATTCCTCCAGGAATATAATGACTGAGAACTTACAAACTGCCATGTTGCAGATGGATCCTGCCCCTGATTGTCCCTCCCGGAATATAATTACTGAGAACTTCCAAACTGCCATGCTGCAGATGGATGTCACCCCCGACTAACCCTCTAGGATTATAGTGACTGAGAACTTCCAAACTGCCATGCTGCACATGGATTTGCCCCTGACTATACCCCAGGAATATAATGACTGAGAAGTTCCAAACTGCCATACTGCAGATGGATCCTGCCCCTGACTATCCCACAAGGAATATAATGACTGAGAACTTCCAAACTTCCATGCTGCAGATGAATCCTGCCCCTGACTATCCCTCCCGGAATATAATGACTGGGAATTTCCAAACTGCCATGCTGCAGATATATAATGCCCCTGACTATCCCTCCAGGAATATAATGGCTGAGAACTTCCAAACTGCCATGTTGCAGATGGATCCCGCCCCCGACTAATCCTCCAGGAATATAAGAAGTGAGAACTTCCAAACTGCCAAGCTGCAGATGGATCCCGCCTCCGACTAATCCTCCAGGAATATAAGAAGTGAGAACTTCCAACTGCCATGCTGCAGATGGATCCTGCTCCTGACCATACCCCAGGAATATAATGACTGAGAACTTCCAAACTGTCATGCTGCAGATGTACCATGCTGCTGACTATCCCTCCAGGAATATAATGACTGAGAACTTCCAAACTGCCATGGTGCAGATGGATCCTGCCCCTGTCTATCCCTCCAGGAATATAATGACTGAGAACTTCCAAACTGCCATGCTGCAGATGGATCCCGCCCCTGACTATCCCTCCAGGAATATAATGACTGAGAACTTCTAGACTGCCATGCTGCAGATGGATCCCGCCCTCGACTATTCCTCCAGGCTTATCATGACTGAGAACCTGCAAACTGCCATGGTGCACATAGATCCTGCCCCTGACTATACCCCAGGAATATAATGACTGAGAAGTTCCAAACTGCCATGCTGCAGCTGGATTATGCCCTTGACTATCTCTCCAGGAATATAATGACCGAGAACTTCCAAACTGCCATGCTGCAGATGGATAATGCCCCTGTCTATCCAGCTAGGAATATAATGACTGGGAACTTCCAAACTGCCATGCTGCAGATATATAATGCCTCTGACTATCCCTCCAGGAATATAATGACTGAGAACTTCCAAACTGCCATGTTGCAGATGGATGCTGCCCCTGACTATCCCTCCAGGAATATAATGACTGAGAACTTCCAAACTGCCATGCTGCAGATGGATCCTGCCCCTAACTATACCCCATGAATATAATGACTGAGAACCTCCAAACTGCCATGCTGCAGATGTACCATGCTGCTGACTATCCCTCCAGGAATATAATGACTGAGAACTTCCAAACTGCCATGGTGCAGATGGATCCTGCCCCTGTCTATCCCTCCAGGAATATAATGACTGAGAACTTCCAAACTGCCATGCTGCAGAAGGATCCTGCCCTCGACTATTCCTCCAGAATTATCATGACTGAGAACCTCCAAACTGCCATGGTGCACATAGATCCTGTCCCTGACTATATCCCAGGAATATAATTACTGAGAACTTCCAAACTGCCATGCTGCAGCTGGATTCTGCCCTTGACTATCCCTCCAGGAATATAATGACTGAGAAGTTCCAAACTGCCATGCTGCAGATGGATCCCGCCCCAGTCTATCCAGCCAGGAATATAATGACTGGGAACTTCCAAACTGCCATGCTGCAGATATATAATGCCCCTGACTATCCGTCCAGGAATATAATGACTGAGAACTTCCAGACTTCCATGCATGCTGCAGATGGATCTGTCCCCTGTCTATCCCTCCAGGAATGCAGTGACTGAGAACTAACAAACTGCCATGTTGCAGATGGATCTTGCCCCTGCATATCCCTCCAGGAATATAATTACCGAGAACTTTCGAACTGCCTTGCTGCAGATGGATCCTGCCACCGACTACTCCTCCAGGAATATAATGACTGAGAACTTCCAAACTGCCATACTGCAGATGGTTCCTGCCCCTGTCTATCCCACCAGGAATATAATAACTGAGAACTTCCAAACTGCCATGCTGCAGATGGATCCCGCACCTGACTATCCCTCCAGGAATATAATGACTGAGAACTTCTAGACTGCCATGCTGCAGATGGATCCCGCCCTCGACTATTCCTCCAGGCTTATCATGACTGAGAACCTGCAAACTGCCATGGTGCACATAGATCCTGCCCCTGACTATACCCCAGGAATATAATGACTGAGAAGTTCCAAACTGCCATGCTGCAGCTGGATTATGCCCTTGACTATCTCTCCAGGAATATAATGACCGAGAACTTCCAAACTGCCATGCTGCAGATGGATAATGCCCCTGTCTATCCAGCTAGGAATATAATGACTGGGAACTTCCAAACTGCCATGCTGCAGATGTATAATGCCTCTGACTATCCCTCCAGGAATATCATGACTGAGAACTTCCTAACTGCCATGTTGCAGATGGATGCTGCCACTGACTATCCCTCCAGGAATATAATGACTGAGAACTTCCAAACTGCCATGCTGCAGATGGATCCTGCCCCTAACTATACCCCAGGAATATAATGACTGAGAACTTCCAAACTGCCATGCTGCAGATGTACCATGCTGCTGACTATCCCTCCAGGAATATAATGACTGAGAACTTCCAAACTGCCATGGTGCAGATGGATCCTGCCCCTGTCTATCCCTCCAGGAATATAATGACTGAGAACTTCCAAACTGCCATGCTGCAGAAGGATCCTGCCCTCGACTATTCCTCCAGAATTATCATGACTGAGAACCTCCAAACTGCCATGGTGCACATAGATCCTGTCCCTGACTATATCCCAGGAATATAATTACTGAGAACTTCCAAACTGCCATGCTGCAGCTGGATTCTGCCCTTGACTATCCCTCCAGGAATATAATGACTGAGAAGTTCCAAACTGCCATGCTGCAGATGGATCCCGCCCCAGTCTATCCAGCCAGGAATATAATGACTGGGAACTTCCAAACTGCCATGCTGCAGATATATAATGCCCCTGACTATCTGTCCAGGAATATAATGACTGAGAACTTCCAGACTTCCATGCATGCTGCAGATGGATCTGTCCCCTGTCTATCCCTCCAGGAATACAGTGACTGAGAACTAACAAACTGCCATGTTGCAGATGGATCTTGCCCCTGCATATCCCTCCAGGAATATAATTACCGAGAACTTTCGAACTGCCTTGCTGCAGATGGATCCTGCCACCGACTACTCCTCCAGGAATATAATGACTGAGAACTTCCAAACTGCCATACTGCAGATGGTTCCTGCCCCTGTCTATCCCACCAGGAATATAATAACTGAGAACTTCCAAACTGCCATGCTGCAGATGGATCCCGCCCCTGACTATCCCTCCAGGAATATAATGACTGAGAACTTCTAGACTGCCATGCTGCAGATGGATCCCGCCCTCGACTATTCCTCCATGCTTATCATGACTGAGAACCTGCAAACTGCCATGGTGCACATAGATCCTGCCCCTGACTATACCCCAGGAATATAATGACTGAGAAGTTCCAAACTGCCATGCTGCAGCTGGATTATGCCCTTGACTATCTCTCCAGGAATATAATGACCGAGAACTTCCAAACTGCCATGCTGCAGATGGATAATGCCCCTGTCTATCCAGCTAGGAATATAATGACTGGGAACTTCCAAACTGCCATGCTGCAGATATATAAGGCCTCTGACTATCCCTCCAGGAATATAATGACTGGGAACTTCCAGACTGCCATGCTGCAGATGGATCCTGCCCCTAACTATACCCCAGGAATGTAATGACTGAGAACTTCCAAACTGCCATGCTGCAGATGGATTCTGCCCCTGACTATCCCTCTGGCAATATAATGACTGAGAACTTCCAAATTGTCCTGCTACAGATGGATCCTTCCCCTGACTATCCCTCCAGGAATAAAATGACTGAGAATGTCCAAACTGCCATGCTGCAGATGGATCCTGCCCTGACTATCCCTCGGGGAATAACATGACTGAGAACTTCCAAACTGCCATGCTGCAGATGGATCCTGCCCCTGACTATCCCTCCAGGAATATGATGACTGAGAACTTCCAAACTGCAATACTGCAGATGGACCCTGCCCCTGACTACCCCCCAGGAATATAATGACTGAGGAATACCAATGCCATGCTGCAGATGGATCCTGCCATTGACTATCCCTCCAGGAATATAATGACTGAGAAGTTCCAAACTGCCATGCTGGACATGGGTCCTGCCCCTGACTATACCACAGGAATATAATGACTGAGAACTTCCAAACTGCTATGCTGCAGATGGATCCTGCCTCTGACTATCCCTCCAGGAATATAATGACTGAGAACTTCCAAACTGCTATGCTGCAGATGGATCACGCCCCTGACTATACCACAGGAATATAATGACTGTGTACTTCCAAAATGCCATGCCGCAGATGGATTCTGCCCCTGAATATACCCCAGGAATATAATGACTGAGAAGATCCAAACTGCGATGCTACAGATTGATCCCGCCTCTGATTATCCCTCCAGGAATATAATGACTGAGAACCTCCATACTGCCATACTACAGATGGATCCTCCCCTGACTATACCCCAGGAATATAATGACTGAGAACTTCCAAACTGCCATGCTGCAGATGGATCCTGCCCTTGACTATCCCTCCAGGAATATAATGAATGAGAACTTCCAAACTGCCATGCTGCAGATGGATCCTGCCACTAACTATACCCCAGGAATGTAATGACTGAGAACTTCTAAACTGCCATGCTGCAGATGGATCCTGCCCCTGACTATCCCACCGGGAATATAATGACTGAGAACTTCCAAATTGTCCTGCTACAGATGGATCCTGCACCTGACTATCCCACCAGGAATAAAATGACTGAGAACGTCCAAACTGCCATCCTGCAGATGGATCCTGCCCTGAGAACTTCCAAACTGCCATCCTGCAGATGGATCCTGCCCCTGACTATACCCCAGGAATATAATGACTGAGAACCTCCAAACTGCAATACTGCAGATGGATCCTGCCCCTGACTATACCCCAGGAATATAATGACTGAGAACTTCCAAACTGCAATACTGCAGATGCATCCTGCCCCTGACTATACCACAGGAATATAATGACTGAGAACTACCAATGCCATGCTGCAGATGGATCCTGCCCTTGACTATCCCTCCAGGAATATAATGACTGAGAAGTTCCAAACTGCAATACTGCAGATGGATCGTGCCTCTGATTATCCCTCCAGGAATATAATGACTGAGAACCTCCATACTGCCATACTACAGATACATCCTCCCCTGACTATACCCCAGGAATATAATGACTGAGAACTTCCAAACTGCCATGCTGCAGATGGAACCTGCCCCTGACTATCCCTACAGGAATATAATGAATGAGGACTTCCAAACTGCCATGCTGCAGATGGATCCTGCCCCTGACTATCCCTCCAGGAATATAATGACTGAGAACTTCCAAACTGCCATGCTGCAGATGGAGCCTGCCCCTGACTATCGCTCCTGGAATATAATGACTGAGAACTTTCAAACTGCCATGCTGCAGATGGATCCTGCCCCTGACTATCCCTCCAGGAATATAATGACTGTGAACCTCCAAGCTGCCATGCTGCAGATGGTTCCTGCCCCTGCCTATCCCGCCAGGAATATAATAACTGAGAACTTCCAAACTGCCATGCTGCAGATGGATCCTGCCCCTGTCTATCCCTCCAGGAATATAATGACTGAGAAGTTACAAACTGCCATGCTGCAGATGGATCCCGCCTCGACTATTCCTCCAGGCTTATCATGACTGAGATCCTCCAAACTGCCATGGTGCACATAAATCCTGCCCCTGACTATACCCCAGGAATATAATGACTGAGAACTGCCAAACTGCCATGCTGCAGCTCGATTCTGCCCTTGACAATCCCTCCAGGAATGTGATGACTGAGAACTTCCAAACTGCCATGCTGCACATGGATCCTGCCCATGACTATCCCTCCAGGAATATAATGACTGAGAACTTCCAAACTGCCATGCTGCAGATGGATCCTGCCTCTGATTATCCCTCCAGGAATATAATGACTGAGAACTTGCAAACTGCCATACTGCAGATGGATCCTGCCCCTGACTATCCCTCCAGGAATATAATGACTGTGAACTTCCAAACTGCCATGCTGCAGATGGATCCTGCCCCTGACTATCCCTCCAGGAATATAATGACTGAGAACTTCCAAACTTCCATGCTGCAGATGGATCCTGCCCCTGACTATCCCTCCCGGAATATAATGACTGGGAATTTCCAAACTGCCATGCTGCAGATATATAATGCCCGTGACTATCCGTCCAGGAATATAATGACTGAGAACTTCCAAACTGCCATGCCACAGATGGATCCTGCCACCGACTATTCATCCAGGAATGTTATGACTGAGAACTTCCAAACAGCCTTGCTGCAGATGGATCCTGCCCCTGTCTATCCCTCAAGGAATATAATGACTGAGAACTTCCAAACTGCCATGACACAGCTGGATCATGCCCCCGACTATTCCTCCAGGAATATAATGACTGAGAACTTACAAACTGCCATGTTGCAGATGGATCCTGCCCCTGATTGTCCCTCCCGGAATATAATTACTGAGAACTTCCAAACTGCCATGCTGCAGATGGATGTCACCCCCGACTAACCCTCTAGGATTATAGTGACTGAGAACTTCCAAACTGCCATGCTGCACATGGATTTGCCCCTGACTATACCCCAGGAATATAATGACTGAGAAGTTCCAAACTGCCATACTGCAGATGGATCCTGCCCCTGACTATCCCACAAGGAATATAATGACTGAGAACTTCCAAACTTCCATGCTGCAGATGAATCCTGCCCCTGACTATCCCTCCCGGAATATAATGACTGGGAATTTCCAAACTGCCATGCTGCAGATATATAATGCCCCTGACTATCCCTCCAGGAATATAATGGCTGAGAACTTCCAAACTGCCATGTTGCAGATGGATCCCGCCCCCGACTAATCCTCCAGGAATATAAGAAGTGAGAACTTCCAAACTGCCAAGCTGCAGATGGATCCCGCCTCCGACTAATCCTCCAGGAATATAAGAAGTGAGAACTTCCAACTGCCATGCTGCAGATGGATCCTGCTCCTGACCATACCCCAGGAATATAATGACTGAGAACTTCCAAACTGTCATGCTGCAGATGTACCATGCTGCTGACTATCCCTCCAGGAATATAATGACTGAGAACTTCCAAACTGCCATGGTGCAGATGGATCCTGCCCCTGTCTATCCCTCCAGGAATATAATGACTGAGAACTTCCAAACTGCCATGCTGCAGATGGATCCCGCCCCTGACTATCCCTCCAGGAATATAATGACTGAGAACTTCTAGACTGCCATGCTGCAGATGGATCCCGCCCTCGACTATTCCTCCAGGCTTATCATGACTGAGAACCTGCAAACTGCCATGGTGCACATAGATCCTGCCCCTGACTATACCCCAGGAATATAATGACTGAGAAGTTCCAAACTGCCATGCTGCAGCTGGATTATGCCCTTGACTATCTCTCCAGGAATATAATGACCGAGAACTTCCAAACTGCCATGCTGCAGATGGATAATGCCCCTGTCTATCCAGCTAGGAATATAATGACTGGGAACTTCCAAACTGCCATGCTGCAGATATATAATGCCTCTGACTATCCCTCCAGGAATATAATGACTGAGAACTTCCAAACTGCCATGTTGCAGATGGATGCTGCCCCTGACTATCCCTCCAGGAATATAATGACTAAGAACTTCCAAACTGCCATGCTGCAGATGGATCCTGCCCCTAACTATACCCCATGAATATAATGACTGAGAACCTCCAAACTGCCATGCTGCAGATGTACCATGCTGCTGACTATCCCTCCAGGAATATAATGACTGAGAACTTCCAAACTGCCATGGTGCAGATGGATCCTGCCCCTGTCTATCCCTCCAGGAATATAATGACTGAGAACTTCCAAACTGCCATGCTGCAGAAGGATCCTGCCCTCGACTATTCCTCCAGAATTATCATGACTGAGAACCTCCAAACTGCCATGGTGCACATAGATCCTGTCCCTGACTATATCCCAGGAATATAATTACTGAGAACTTCCAAACTGCCATGCTGCAGCTGGATTCTGCCCTTGACTATCCCTCCAGGAATATAATGACTGAGAAGTTCCAAACTGCCATGCTGCAGATGGATCCCGCCCCAGTCTATCCAGCCAGGAATATAATGACTGGGAACTTCCAAACTGCCATGCTGCAGATATATAATGCCCCTGACTATCCGTCCAGGAATATAATGACTGAGAACTTCCAGACTTCCATGCATGCTGCAGATGGATCTGTCCCCTGTCTATCCCTCCAGGAATGCAGTGACTGAGAACTAACAAACTGCCATGTTGCAGATGGATCTTGCCCCTGCATATCCCTCCAGGAATATAATTACCGAGAACTTTCGAACTGCCTTGCTGCAGATGGATCCTGCCACCGACTACTCCTCCAGGAATATAATGACTGAGAACTTCCAAACTGCCATACTGCAGATGGTTCCTGCCCCTGTCTATCCCACCAGGAATATAATAACTGAGAACTTCCAAACTGCCATGCTGCAGATGGATCCCGCACCTGACTATCCCTCCAGGAATATAATGACTGAGAACTTCTAGACTGCCATGCTGCAGATGGATCCCGCCCTCGACTATTCCTCCAGGCTTATCATGACTGAGAACCTGCAAACTGCCATGGTGCACATAGATCCTGCCCCTGACTATACCCCAGGAATATAATGACTGAGAAGTTCCAAACTGCCATGCTGCAGCTGGATTATGCCCTTGACTATCTCTCCAGGAATATAATGACCGAGAACTTCCAAACTGCCATGCTGCAGATGGATAATGCCCCTGTCTATCCAGCTAGGAATATAATGACTGGGAACTTCCAAACTGCCATGCTGCAGATGTATAATGCCTCTGACTATCCCTCCAGGAATATCATGACTGAGAACTTCCTAACTGCCATGTTGCAGATGGATGCTGCCACTGACTATCCCTCCAGGAATATAATGACTGAGAACTTCCAAACTGCCATGCTGCAGATGGATCCTGCCCCTAACTATACCCCAGGAATATAATGACTGAGAACTTCCAAACTGCCATGCTGCAGATGTACCATGCTGCTGACTATCCCTCCAGGAATATAATGACTGAGAACTTCCAAACTGCCATGGTGCAGATGGATCCTGCCCCTGTCTATCCCTCCAGGAATATAATGACTGAGAACTTCCAAACTGCCATGCTGCAGAAGGATCCTGCCCTCGACTATTCCTCCAGAATTATCATGACTTAGAACTTCCAAACTGCCATGCTGCAGCTGGATTCTGCCCTTGACTATCCCTCCAGGAATATAATGACTGAGAAGTTCCAAACTGCCATGCTGCAGATGGATCCCGCCCCAGTCTATCCAGCCAGGAATATAATGACTGGGAACTTCCAAACTGCCATGCTGCAGATATATAATGCCCCTGACTATCTGTCCAGGAATATAATGACTGAGAACTTCCAGACTTCCATGCATGCTGCAGATGGATCTGTCCCCTGTCTATCCCTCCAGGAATACAGTGACTGAGAACTAACAAACTGCCATGTTGCAGATGGATCTTGCCCCTGCATATCCCTCCAGGAATATAATTACCGAGAACTTTCGAACTGCCTTGCTGCAGATGGATCCTGCCACCGACTACTCCTCCAGGAATATAATGACTGAGAACTTCCAAACTGCCATACTGCAGATGGTTCCTGCCCCTGTCTATCCCACCAGGAATATAATAACTGAGAACTTCCAAACTGCCATGCTGCAGATGGATCCCGCCCCTGACTATCCCTCCAGGAATATAATGACTGAGAACTTCTAGACTGCCATGCTGCAGATGGATCCCGCCCTCGACTATTCCTCCATGCTTATCATGACTGAGATCCTGCAAACTGCCATGGTGCACATAGATCCTGCCCCTGACTATACCCCAGGAATATAATGACTGAGAAGTTCCAAACTGCCATGCTGCAGCTGGATTATGCCCTTGACTATCTCTCCAGGAATATAATGACCGAGAACTTCCAAACTGCCATGCTGCAGATGGATAATGCCCCTGTCTATCCAGCTAGGAATATAATGACTGGGAACTTCCAAACTGCCATGCTGCAGATATATAAGGCCTCTGACTATCCCTCCAGGAATATAATGACTGGGAACTTCCAGACTGCCATGCTGCAGATGGATCCTGCCCCTAACTATACCCCAGGAATGTAATGACTGAGAACTTCCAAACTGCCATGCTGCAGATGGATTCTGCCCCTGACTATCCCTCTGGCAATATAATGACTGAGAACTTCCAAATTGTCCTGCTACAGATGGATCCTTCCCCTGACTATCCCTCCAGGAATAAAATGACTGAGAATGTCCAAACTGCCATGCTGCAGATGGATCCTGCCCTGACTATCCCTCGGGGAATAACATGACTGAGAACTTCCAAACTGCCATGCTGCAGATGGATCCTGCCCCTGACTATCCCTCCAGGAATATGATGACTGAGAACTTCCAAACTGCAATACTGCAGATGGACCCTGCCCCTGACTACCCCCCAGGAATATAATGACTGAGGAATACCAATGCCATGCTGCAGATGGATCCTGCCATTGACTATCCCTCCAGGAATATAATGACTGAGAAGTTCCAAACTGCCATGCTGGACATGGGTCCTGCCCCTGACTATACCACAGGAATATAATGACTGAGAACTTCCAAACTGCTATGCTGCAGATGGATCCTGCCTCTGACTATCCCTCCAGGAATATAATGACTGAGAACTTCCAAACTGCTATGCTGCAGATGGATCACGCCCCTGACTATACCACAGGAATATAATGACTGTGTACTTCCAAAATGCCATGCCGCAGATGGATTCTGCCCCTGAATATACCCCAGGAATATAATGACTGAGAAGATCCAAACTGCGATGCTACAGATTGATCCCGCCTCTGATTATCCCTCCAGGAATATAATGACTGAGAACCTCCATACTGCCATACTACAGATGGATCCTCCCCTGACTATACCCCAGGAATATAATGACTGAGAACTTCCAAACTGCCATGCTGCAGATGGATCCTGCCCTTGACTATCCCTCCAGGAATATAATGAATGAGAACTTCCAAACTGCCATGCTGCAGATGGATCCTGCCACTAACTATACCCCAGGAATGTAATGACTGAGAACTTCTAAACTGCCATGCTGCAGATGGATCCTGCCCCTGACTATCCCACCGGGAATATAATGACTGAGAACTTCCAAATTGTCCTGCTACAGATGGATCCTGCACCTGACTATCCCACCAGGAATAAAATGACTGAGAACGTCCAAACTGCCATCCTGCAGATGGATCCTGCCCTGAGAACTTCCAAACTGCCATCCTGCAGATGGATCCTGCCCCTGACTATACCCCAGGAATATAATGACTGAGAACCTCCAAACTGCAATACTGCAGATGGATCCTGCCCCTGACTATACCCCAGGAATATAATGACTGAGAACTTCCAAACTGCAATACTGCAGATGCATCCTGCCCCTGACTATACCACAGGAATATAATGACTGAGAACTACCAATGCCATGCTGCAGATGGATCCTGCCCTTGACTATCCCTCCAGGAATATAATGACTGAGAAGTTCCAAACTGCAATACTGCAGATGGATCGTGCCTCTGATTATCCCTCCAGGAATATAATGACTGAGAACCTCCATACTGCCATACTACAGATACATCCTCCCCTGACTATACCCCAGGAATATAATGACTGAGAACTTCCAAACTGCCATGCTGCAGATGGAACCTGCCCCTGACTATCCCTACAGGAATATAATGAATGAGGACTTCCAAACTGCCATGCTGCAGATGGATCCTGCCCCTGACTATCCCTCCAGGAATATAATGACTGAGAACTTCCAAACTGCCATGCTGCAGATGGAGCCTGCCCCTGACTATCGCTCCTGGAATATAATGACTGAGAACTTTCAAACTGCCATGCTGCAGATGGATCCTGCCCCTGACTATCCCTCCAGGAATATAATGACTGTGAACTTCCAAACTGCCATGCCGCAGATGGATCCTGCCCCTGACTATACCACAGGAATATAATGACTGAGAACTTCCAAACTACTCTGCTGCAGATGGATCCTGCCTCTGACTATCCCTCCAGGAATATAATGACTGAGAACTTCCAAACTGCTATGCTGCAGATGGATCCTGCCCCTGACTATACCACAGGAATATAATGACTAAGAACTTCCAAACTGCCATGTTGCAGATGGATCCTGCCCCTGACTATACCCCAGGAATATAATGACTGTGAACTTCCAAACTGCCATGCCGCAGATGGATCCTGCCCCTGACTATACCACAGGAATATAATGACTGAGAACTTCCAAACTGCCATGCTGCAGATGGATCCTGCCTCTGACTATCCCTCCAGGAATATAATGACTGAGAACTTCCAAACTGCTATGCTGCAGATGGATCCTGCCCCTGACTATACCACAGGAATATAATGACTAAGAACTTCCAAACTGCCATGTTGCAGATGGATCCTGCCCCTGACTATACCCCAGGAATATAATGACTGAGAACTAACAAACTGCCATGCTGCAGATGGATCCTGCCCCTGACTATAACACAGGAATATAATGACTGTGAAATTCCAAACTGCCATGCCGCAGATGGATCCTGCCCCTGACTATACCACAGGAATATAATGACTGAAAACTTCCAAACTGCTATGCTGCAGATGGATCCTGCCTCTGACTATCCCTCCAGGAATATAATGTTGAGAACTTCCAAACTGCTATGCTGCAGATGGATCCCGCCCCTTATTATACCCCAGGAATATAATGACTGTGAACTTCCAAACTGCCATGCCGCAGATGGGTCCTGCCCCTGACTATACCACAGGAATATAATGACTGAGAACTTCCAAACTGCTATGCTGCAGATGGATCCTGCCTCTGACTATCCCTCCAGGAATATAATGACTGAGAACATCCAAACTTCTATGCTGCAGATGGATCACGCCCCTGACTATACCACAGGAATATAATGACTGTGTACTTCCAAAATGCCATGCCGCAGATGGATCCTGCCACTGACTATACCACAGGAATATAATGACTGAGAACTTCCAAACTGCCATGCTGCAGATGGATCCTGCCCCTGACTATACCACAGGAATATAATGACTGAGAACTTCCAAACTGCCATGCTGCAGATGGATCCTGCCTCTGACTATCCCTCCAGGAATATAATGACTGAGAACTTCCAAACTGCTATGCTGCAGATGGATCCTGCCCCTGACTATACCACAGGAATATAATGACTAAGAACTTCCAAACTGCCATGTTGCAGATGGATCCTGCCCCTGACTATACCCCAGGAATATAATGACTGAGAACTAACAAACTGCCATGCTGCAGATGGATCCTGCCCCTGACTATAACACAGGAATATAATGACTGTGAAATTCCAAACTGCCATGCCGCAGATGGATCCCGCCCCTGACTATACCACAGGAATATAATGACTGAAAACTTCCAAACTGCTATGCTGCAGATGGATCCTGCCTCTGACTATCCCTCCAGGAATATAATGTTGAGAACTTCCAAACTGCTATGCTGCAGATGGATCCCGCCCCTGACTATACCACAGGAATATAATGACTGTGTACTTCCAAAATGCCATGCCGCAGATGGATCCTGCCACTGACTATACCACAGGAATATAATGACTGAGAACTTCCAAACTGCCATGCTGCAGATGGATCCTGCCCCTGAATATCCCTCCAGGAATATAATGACTGTGAACCTCCAAGCTGCCATGCTGCAGATGGTTCCTACCCTGTCTATCCCGCCAGGAATATAATAACTGAGAACTTCCAAACTGCCTTGCTGCAGATGGATACCGCCCTCGACTATTCCTTCAGGCTTATTATGACTGAGAACCTCCAAACTGCCATGGTGCACATAAATCCTGTCCCTGACTATACCCCAGGAATATAATGACTGAGAACTTCCAAACTGCCATGCTGCAGCTGGATTCTGCCCTTGACTATCCCTCCAGAAATATAATGGCTGGGAACTTCCAAACTGCCATGCTGCAGATCTATAATGCCCCTGACTATCCCTCCAGGAATATAATGACTGAGAACTTCCAGACTGCCATGCTGCAGATGGATCCTGCCCCCGACTATCCCTCCAGGAATGTGATGACTGAGAACTTCAAACTGCCATGCTGCAGATATATAATGCCCCTGACTATCCGTCCAGGAATATAATGACTGAGAACTTCCAAACTGCCATGCTGCAGCTGGATTCTGCCCTTGACTATCCCTCCAGAAATATAATGGCTGGGAACTTCCAAACTGCCATGCTGCAGATCTATAATGCCCCTGACTATCCCTCCAGGAATATAATGACTGAGAACTTCCAGACTGCCATGCTGCAGATGGATCCTGCCCCCGACTATCCCTCCAGGAATGTGATGACTGAGAACTTCAAACTGCAATACTGCAGATGGATCCTGCCCCTGTCTATCCCTGCAGGAATATAAAGACTGAGAACTTCCAAACTGCCATGCTGCAGATGGATGTCACCCCCGACTATCCCTCTAGGATTATAGTGACTGAGAACTTCCAAACTGCCATGCTGCACATGGATTTGCCCCTGACTATACCCCAGGAATATAATGACTGAGAAGTTCCAAACTTCCATGCTGCACATGGGTCCTGCCCATGACTATCCCTCCAGGAATATAATGACTGAGAACTTCCAAACTGCCATACTGCAGATGGATCCTGCCCCTGACTATCCCTCTAGGAATATAATGACTGTGAACTTCCAACCTGCCATGCTGCAGATGGATCCTGCCCCTGACTATCCCTCCAGGAATAAAATGACTGAGATCTTCCAAACTGCCATGCTGCAGATGGATCCTGCCCCTGACTATTCCTCCCGGAATATAATGACTGGGAACTTCCAAACTGCCATGCTGCAGATATATAATGCCCCTGACTATCCGTCCAGGAATATAATGACTGAGATCTTCCAAACTGCCATGCTGCAGATGGATTCTGCCACCAACTATTCCTCCAGGAATGTTATGACTGAGAACTTCCAAACAGCCTTGCTGCAGATGGATCCTGCCCCTGTCTATCCCTCAAGGAATATAATGACTGTGAACTTCCAAACTGCCATGGTGCACATAAATCCTGCCCCTGACTATACTCCAGGAATATAATGACTGGGAACTTCCAAACTGCCATGCTGCAGATCTATAATGCCCCTGACTATCCCTCCAGGAATATAATGACTGAGAACTTCCAAACTGCCATGCCACAGATGGATCCTGCCACTGACTATTCCTCCAGGAATGTTATGACTGAGAACTTCCAAACAGCCTTGCTGCAGATGGATCATGCCCCTGTCTATCCCTCAAGGAATATAATGACTGAGAACTTCCAAACTGCCATGCCACAGATGGATCCTGCCCCTGACTATCCCTCCAGGAATATAATGACTGAGAACTTCTAAACTGCCATGCTGCAGATGGATCCTGCCCATGACTATCCCTCCAGGAATATAATGACTGAGAACCTCCAAATTGCCATGCTGCAGATGGATCCTGCCCCTGAATATCCCTCCAGGAATATAGTGACTGAGAACTTCCAAACTGCCAGGCTGCAGACGGATCCTGCCCTGTATATCCCTCCAGGAATATAATGAATGAGAAGTTCCAAACTGCCTGCTGCAGATGGATCCTGCTCCTGACTATCCCTCCAGGAATATATTGACTGAGAACTTCCAAACTGCCAGGGTGCAGACGGATCCTGCCCTGTATATCCCTCCAGGATATAATGACTGAGAACTTCCAAACTGCCATGCCACAGATGGATCCCACCCCCGACTATCCCTCCAGGAATGTTATGACTGAGAACTTCCAAACAGCCTTGCTGCAGATGGATCCTGCCCCTGTCTATCCCTCCAGGAATATAATGACTGAGAACTTCCAAACTGCCATGCCACAGATGGATCCTGCCACCGACTATTCCTCCAGGAATTTTATGACTGAGAACTTCCAAACAGCCTTGCTGCAGATGGATCTTGCCCCTGACGATCCCTCCAGGAATATAATGACGGAGAACTTCCAAACTGCCATGCTGCAGATGGATCCTGCCCCTGACTATACCCCAGGAATATAATGACACAGAAGTTCCAAAATGCCATGGCGCAGATGGATCCTGCCCCTGACTATCCTTTCAGGAATATTATGAATGAGAACTTCCAAACTGCCATGCCGCAGATGGATCCTGCCCCGACTATCCCTCCAGGAATATAATGACTGAGAACTTCCAGACTACCATGCTGCAGATGGATCCTGCCCTGACTATCCCTCCAGGAATATAATGACTGAGAACTTCTAAACTGCCATGCTGCAGATGGATCCTGCCCCTGACTATCCCTCCAGGAATATAATTACTGATAGCTTCCAAACTGCCATGCTGCAGATGTACCATGCCCATGACTATCCCTCCAGGAATATAATGACACAGAAGTTCCAAAATGCCATGCCGCAGATGGATCCTGCCCCTGACTATCCTTCCAGGAATATTATGAGTGAGAACTTACAAACTGCCATGCCGCAGATGGATCATGCCCCGACTATCCCTCCAGGAATATAATGACTGAGAACTTTCAGACTGCCATGCTGCAGATGGATCCTGCCCTGAATATCCCTCCAGGAATATAATGACTGAGAACTTCTAAACTGCCATGCTGCAGATGTACCATGCCCCTGACTATCCCTCCAGGAATATAATGACTGAGAACTTACAAACTGCCATGCTGCAGATGGATCTTGCCCCTGTCTATCCCTCCAGGAATATAATGACTCAGAAGTTCCAAACTTCCATGCCGCAGATGGATCCTGCCCCTGACTATCCTTCCAGAAATACAATGACTGAGAACTTCCAAACTGCTATGCTGCAGATGAATCCTGCCCCTGACTATCCCTCCAGGAATATAATAACTGAGAACTTCCAGACTGCCATGCTGCAGATGGATCCTGCCCCTGACTATCCCTCCAGGAATATAATGACTGAGAACTTCCAGACTGTCATGCTGCAGATGGATCCTGCCCCTGACTATCCCTCCAGGAATATAATGACTGAGAAGTTCTTAACTGCCATGCTGCAGATGGATCCTGCCCCCGACTATCCCTCCAGGAATATGATGACTGAGAACTTCGAAACTGCAATACTGCAGATGGATCGTGCCCCTGACTGTACCCCATGAATATAATGACTGAGAACCTCCAAACTGTCATGCTGCAGATGGATCCTGCCCATGACTATCCCTCCAGTAATATAATGACTGAGAAGTTCTAAACGGCCATGCCGCAGATGGATCCTGCCCCTGACTATCCCCCCAGGAATATAATGACTGAGCACTTCTAAACTGCCATGCTGCAGATGGATCCTGCCCCCGACTATCCCCACAGGAATACAATGACTGAGAACTTCCAAACTGCCATGCTGCAGATGGATCCTGCCCCTGACTATACCCCAGGAATGTAATGACTGAGAAGTTCCAAACTGCCATGCTGCACATGGATTCTGCCCCTGACTATACCCCAGGAATGTAATGACTGAGAAGTTCCAAACTGCCATGCTGCACATGGATTCTGCCCCTGACCATCCCTCCAGGAATATAATGACTGAGAACTTCCAAACTGCCATGCTGCAGATGGATCCTGCCCCTGACTATTGCTCCTGGAATATAATGACTGAGAACTTTCAAACTGCCATGCTGCAGATGGATCCTGCGCCTGACTATCCCTCCAGGAATATAATGACTGAGAACTTCCAGACTGCCATGCTGCAGATGGATCCTGCCCCTGACTATCCCTCCAGGAATATAATGACTGTGAACTTCCAAACTGCCATCCCGCACATGGATCCTGCCCCTGACTATACCACAGGAATATAATGACTGAGAACTTCCAAACTGCTATGCTGCAGATGGATCCTGCCCCTGACTATACCACAGGAATATAATGACTAAGAACTTCCAAACTGCCATGTTGCAGATGGATCCTGCCCCTGACTATACCCCGGTAATATAATGATTGAGAACTAACAAACTGCCATGCCGCAGATGGATCCTGCCCCTGACTATACCACAGGAATATAATGACTGAGAACTTCCAAACTGCTATGCTGCAGAAGGATCCTGCCTCTGACTATCCCTCCAGGAATATAATGACTGAGAATTTCCAAACTGCTATGCTGCAGATGAATCCCGCCCCTGACTATACGCCAGGAATATAATGACTGTGAACTTCCAAACTGCTATGCCGCAGATGGGTCCTGCCCCTGACTGTACCACAGGAATATAATGACTGAGAACTTCCAAACTGCTATGCTGCAGATGGAGCCTGCCTCTGACTATCCCTCCAGGAATATAATGACTGAGAACTTCCAAACTGCTATGCTGCAGATGAATCCCGCCCCTGAATATACCCCAGGAATATAATGACTGTGAACTTCCAAACTGCTATGCCACAGATGGGTCCTGCCCCTGACTATACCACAGGAATATAATGACTGAGAACTTCCAAACTGCTATGCTGCAGATGGATCCTGTCTGTGACTATCCCTCCAGGAATATAATGACTGAGAACTTCCAAACTGCTATGCTGCAGATGGATCCTGCCCCTGACTATACCACAGGAATATAATGACTGTGAACTTCCAAACTGCAATGCCGCAGATGGATCCTGCCCCTGACTATACCCCAGGAATATAATGACTGAGAACTTCCAAACTGCCATGCTGCAGCTCGATTCTGCCCTTGACAATCCCTCCAGGAATGTGATGACTGAGAACTTCCAAACTGCCATGCTGCAGATGGATGTCACCCCCGACGATCCCTCTAGGATTATAGTGACTAAGAACTTCCAAACTGCCATGCTGCACATGGATTTGCCCCTGACTATACCCCAGGAATATAATGACTGAGAAGTTCCAAACTGCCATGCTACAGATGGATCCTGCCCATGACTATCCCTCCAGGAATATAATGACTGAGAACTTCCAAACTGCCATACTGCAGATGGATCCTGCCCCTGACTATCCCGACAGGAATGTATTGACTGAGAACTTCCAAACTGCCATGCTGCACATGGATCCTGCCCATGACTATCCCTCCAGGAATATAATGACTGAGAACTTCCAAACTGCCATACTGCAGATGGATCCTGCCCCTGACTATCCCTCCAGGAATATAATGACTGTGAACTTTCAAACTGCCATGCTGCAGATGGATCCTGCCCCTGACTATCCCTCCAGGAATATAATGACTGAGAACTTCCAAACTGCCATGCTGCAGATGGATCCTGCCTCTGATTATCCCTCCAGGAATATAATGACTGAGAACTTCCAAACTGCCATACTGCAGATGGATCCTGCCCCTGACTATCCCGACAGGAATGTATTGACTGAGAACTTCCAAACTGCCATGCTGCACATGGATCCTGCCCATGACTATCCCTCCAGGAATATAATGACTGAGAACTTCCAAACTGCCATGCTGCAGATCGATCCTGCCTCTGATTATCCCTCCAGGAATATAATGACTGAGAACTTCCAAACTGCCATACTGCAGATGGATCCTGCCCGTGACTATCCCTCCAGGAATATAATGACTGTGAACTTCCAAACTGCCATGCTGCAGATGGATCCTGCCCCTGACTATCCCTCCAGGAATATAATGACTGAGAACTTCCAAACTTCCATGCTGCAGATGGATCCTGCCCCTGACTATCCCTCCCGGAATATAATGACTGGGAATTTCCAAACTGCCATGCTGCAGATATATAATGCCCGTGACTATCCGTCCAGGAATATAATGACTGAGAACTTCCAAACTGCCATGCCACAGATGGATCCTGCCACCGACTATTCATCCAGGAATGTTATGACTGAGAACTTCCAAACAGCCTTGCTGCAGATGGATCCTGCCCCTGTCTATCCCTCAAGGAATATAATGACTGAGAACTTCCAAACTGCCATGACACAGCTGGATCATGCCCCCGACTATTCCTCCAGGAATATAATGACTGAGAACTTACAAACTGCCATGTTGCAGATGGATCCTGCCCCTGATTGTCCCTCCCGGAATATAATTACTGAGAACTTCCAAACTGCCATGCTGCAGATGGATGTCACCCCCGACTAACCCTCTAGGATTATAGTGACTGAGAACTTCCAAACTGCCATGCTGCACATGGATTTGCCCCTGACTATACCACAGGAATATAATGACTGAGAAGTTCCAAACTTCCATGCTACACATGGATCCTGCCCATGACTATCCCTCCAGGAATATAATGACTGAGAACTTCCAAACTTCCATGCTGCAGATGGATTCTGCCTCTGATTATCCCTCCAGGAATATAATGGCTGAGAACTTCCAAACTGCCATGCTGCAGATGGATCCCGCCCCCGACTAATCCTCCAGGAATATAAGAAGTGAGAACTTCCAAACTGCCATGCTACAGATGGATCCCGCCCCCGACTAATCCTCCAGGAATATAAGAAGTGAGAACTTCCAAACTGCCATGCTGCAGATGGATCCTGCTCCTGACCATACCCCAGGAATATAATGACTGAGAACTTCCAAACTGTCATGCTGCAGATGGATCCTGCCCCTGACTATACCTCAGGAATATAATGACTGAGAACTTCCAAACTGCCATGCTGCAGATGGATCCTGCCCCTGACCATACCCCAGGAATATAATGCCTGAGAACTTCCAAAATGCCATGCTGCAGATGATTCCTGCCCCTGACTATCCCTCCAGGAATATAATGACTGAGAACTTCCAAACTGCCATGCTGCGGATGGATCCTGCCCCTGACTATACCCCAGGAATATAATGACTGAGAACTTCCAAACTGCCATGCTACAGATGGATCCTGCCCCGACTATCCCTCCAGGAATATGATGACTGACAACTTCCAAACTGCAATACTGCAGATAGATCCTGCCCCTGACAATACCCCAGGAATATAATGACTGACATCTTCCAAACTGTCATGCTGCAGATGGATCCTGCCCCTGAATATCCCTCCAGGAATGTAATGACTGAGAAGTTCTAAATTGCCATGCTGCAGAAGGATCCTGCCCCTGACTATCCCTCCAGGAATATAATGACTGAGAACTTCCAAACTGCCATGCTGCAGATGGATCCTGCCCCTGTCTATCCCGCTAGGAATATAATAAGTGAGAACTTCCAAACTGCCATGCTGCAGATGGATCCTGCCCCCGATTACCCTCCAGGAATACAATGACTGAGAACTTCCAAACTGCCATGCTGCAGATGGATCCTGCCCCTGACTATCAATACAGGAATATAATGACTGAGAACTTCCAAACTGCCATGCTGCAGATGGATATTGCCCCTGACTATCAATCCAGGAATATAATGACTGAGAACTTCCAAACTGCCATGCTGTAGATATATCATGCCCCTGACTATCCCTCCAGGAATATAATGACTGAGAACTTCCAAACTGCGATGCTGCAGATGGATACCACCCCCGACTATCCCTCCAGGATTATAATGACTGAGAACTTCCAAACTGCCATGCTGTACATGGTTCTGCCGCTGACTATATCCCAGGAATATAATTCCAGATGGATCCCGCCCCTGACTAATCCTCCAGGAATATAAGAAGTGAGAACTTCCAAACCACCTTGCTGCAGATGGATTCTGCCCCTGACTATCCCTCCAGGAATATAATGCTGAGAACTTCCAAACTGCCATGCTGCGGATGGATCCTGCCCCTGACTATCCCTCCAGAAATATAATGACTAAGAACTTCTAAACTGCCATGCTGCGGATGGATCCTGCCCCTGACTATCCCTCCAGGAATATAATGACTGAGAACTTCCAAACTGCCATGCTGCGGATGGATCCTGCCCCTGACTATACCCCAGGAATATAATGACTGAGAACTTCCAAACTGCCATGCTACAGATGGATCCTGCCCCTGACTATCCCTCCAGGAATATGATGACTGAGAACTTCCAAACTGCAATACTGCAGATGGATCCTGCCCCTGATTATACCCCAGGAATATAATGACTGAGAACTTCCAAACTGTCATGCTGCAGATGGATCCTGCCCCTGAATATCCCTCCAGGAATATAATGACTGAGAAGTTCTAAATTGCCATGCTGCAGAAGGATCCTGCCCCTGACTATCCCTCCAGAAATATAATGACTGAGAACTTCCAAACTGTGATGCTGCAGATGGATCCTGCCCCTGTCTATCCCGCAAGGAATATAATAACTGAGAACTTCCAAACTGTCATGCTGCAGATGGATCCTGCCCCTGTCTATCCCGCCAGGAATATAATTACTGAGAACTTCCAAACTGCCATGCTGCAGATGGACCCTGCCTCCGACTACCCCTCCAGTAATATAATGACTGAGAACTTCCAAACTGCTATGCTGCAGATGGATCCTGCCCCTGACTATACCCCACAAATATAATGACTGAGAACTTCCAAACCACCTTGGTGCAGATGGTTTCTGCCCCTGACTATCCCTCCACGAATATAATGACTGAGAACATCCAAACTGCCATGCTGCAGATAGATCCTGCCCCTGACTATACCTCAGGAAGATAATGACTGAGAACTTCCAAACTGCCATGCTGCAGATGGATCCTGCCCCGGACTATCCCTCCAGGAATATAATGGCCGAGAACTTCCAAACTGCCATGCTGCAGATGAATCCCGCCCCCGACTAATCCTCCAGGAATATAAGAAGTGAGAACTTTCAAACCACCTTGCTGCAGATGGATTCTGCCCCTGACTATCCCTCCAGGAATATAATGACTGAGAACTAACAAACTGCCATGCTGCAGATGGATTCTGCCCCTGACTATCCCTCCAGGAATATAATGACTGAGAACTTTCAAACTGCCAAGCTGCAGATGGATACTGACCCTGTCTATCCAGCCAGGAATATAATGACTGAGAACTTCCAAACTACCATGCTGCAGATATATCATGCCCCTGACTATCCTTCCAGGAATATAAGGACTGAGAACTTCCAAACTGCGATGCTGCAGATGGATCCCACCCCGACTATCCCTCCAGGATTATAATGACTGAGAACTTCCAAACTGCCATGCTGCACATGGTTCTGCCCCTGACTATACCCCAGTAATATAATGACTGAGAGATTCCAAACTGCCACCCTGCAGATGGATCCTGCCCCTGACTATACCTCCAGGAATATAATGACATAGAATTTCCAAACAGTCATGCCGCAGATGGATCCTGCCCCTGACTATCACGACAGGAATTTAATGACTGAGAACTTCCAAACCGCAATGCTGCAGATGGATCCTGCCCCTGAATATCCCTCCAGGAATATAATTACTGAGAACTTCCAAACTGCCATGCTGCAGATGGACCCTGCCCCCGACTACCCCTCCAGTAATATAATGACTGAGAACTTCCAAACTGCTATGCTGCAGATGGATCCTGCCCCTGACTATACCCCACAAATATAATGACTGAGAACTTCCAAACCACCTTGGTGCAGATGGTTTCTGCCCCTGACTATCCCTCCAGGAATATAATGACTGAGAACATCCAAAGTGCCATGCTGCAGATAGATCCTGCCCCTGACTATACATCAGGAAGATAATGACTGAGAACTTCCAAACTGCCATGCTGCAGATGGATCCTGCCCCGGACTATCCCTCCAGGAATATAATGGCTGAGAACTTCCAAACTGCCATGCTGCAGATGGATCCCGCCCCCGACTAACCCTCCAGGATTATAAGAAGTGAGAACTTCCAAACTGCCATGCTGCAGATGGATCCCGCCCCCGACTAATCCTCCAGGAATATAAGAAGTGAGAACTTCCAAACCACCTTGCTGCAGATGGATTCTGCCCCTGACTATCCCTCCAGGAATATAATGCTGAGAACTTCCAAACTGCCATGCTGCGGATGGATCCTGCCCCTGACTATCCCTCCAGAAATATAATGACTAAGAACTTCTAAACTGCCATGCTGCGGATGGATCCTGCCCCTGACTATCCCTCCAGGAATATAATGACTGAGAACTTCCAAACTGCCATGCTGCGGATGGATCCTGCCCCTGACTATACCCCAGGAATATAATGACTGAGAACTTCCAAACTGCCATGCTACAGATGGATCCTGCCCCCGACTATCCCTCCAGGAATATGATGAATGAGAACTTCCAAACTGCAATACTGTATATGGATCCTGCCCCTGATTATACCCCAGGAATATAATGACTGAGAACTTCCAAACTGTCATGCTGCAGATGGATCCTGCCCCTGAATATCCCTCCAGGAATATAATGACTGAGAAGTTCTAAATTGCCATGCTGCAGAAGGATCCTGCCCCTGACTATCCCTCCAGAAATATAATGACTGAGAACTTCCAAACTGTGATGCTGCAGATGGATCCTGCCCCTGTCTATCCCGCTAGGAATATAATAACTGAGAACTTCCAAACTGTCATGCTGCAGATGGATCCTGCCCCTGTCTATCCCGCCAGGAATATAATTACTGAGAACTTCCAAACTGCCATGCTGCAGATGGACCCTGCCCCCGACTACCCCTCCAGTAATATAATGACTGAGAACTTCCAAACTGCTATGCTGCAGATGGATACTGCCCCTGACTATACCCCACAAATATAATGACTGAGAACTTCCAAACCACCTTGGTGCAGATGGTTTCTGCCCCTGACTATCCCTCCAGGAATATAATGACTGAGAACATCCAAACTGCCATGCTGCAGATCGATCCTGCCCCTGACTATACCTCAGGAAGATAATGACTGAGAACTTCCAAACTGCTATGCTGCAGATGGATCCTGCCTCTGACTATCCCTCCAGGAATATAATTACTGAGAACTTCCAAACTGCTATGCTGCAGATGGATCCTGCCCCTGACTATACCACAGGAATATAATGACTAAGAACTTCCAAACTGCCATGTTGCAGATGGATCCTGCCCCTGACTATACCCCGGTAATATAATGATTGAGAACTAACAAACTGCCATGCTGCAGATGGATCCTGCCCCTGACTATACCACAGGAATGTAATGACTGTGAACTTCCAAACTGCCATGCCGCAGATGGATCCTGCCCCTGACTATACCACAGGAATATAATGACTGAGAACTTCCAAACTGCTATGCTACAGATGGATCCTGCCTCTGACTATCCCTCCAGGAATATAATGACTGAGAATTTCCAAACTGCTATGCTGCAGATGAATCCCGCCCCTGACTATACCCCAGGAATATAATGACTGTGAACTTCCAAACTGCTATGCCGCAGATGGGTCCTGCCCCTGACTGTACCACAGGAATATAATGACTGAGAACTTCCAAACTGCTATGCTGCAGATGGAGCCTGCCTCTGACTATCCCTCCAGGAATATAATGACTGAGAACTTCCAAACTGCTATGCTGCAGATGAATCCCGCCCCTGACTATACCCCAGGAATATAATGACTGTGAACTTAAAAACTGCTATGCCGCAGATGGGTCCTGCCCCTGACTATACCACAGGAATATAATGACTGAGAACTTCCAAACTGCTATGCTGCAGATGGATCCTGTCTGTGACTATCCCTCCAGGAATATAATGACTGAGAACATCCAAACTGCTATGCTGCAGATGGATCCCGCCCCTGACTATACCACAGGAATATAATGACTGTGAACTTCCAAACTGCAATGCCGCAGATGGATCCTGCCCCTGACTATACCACAGGAATATAATGACTGAGAACTTCCAAACTGCCATGCTGCAGATGGTTCCTGCCCCTGACTATCCCTCCAGGAATATAATGACTGTGAACCTCCAAGCTGCCATGCTGCAGATGGTTCCTGCCCCTGCCTATCCCGCCAGGAATATAATAACTGAGAACTTCCAAACTGCCATGCTGCAGATGGATTCTTCCCCTGTCTATCCCTCCAGGAATATAATGACTGAGAAGTTACAAACTGCCATGCTGCAGATGGATCCCGACTCGACTATTCCTCCAGGCTTATCATGACTGAGATCCTCCAAACTGCCATGGTGCACATAAATCCTGCCCCTGACTATACCCCAGGAATATAATGACTGAGAACTTCCAAACTGCCATGCTGCAGCTCGATTCTGCCCTTGACTATCCCTCCAGAAATATAATGACTGAGAAGTTCCAAACTGCCATGCTGCAGATATATAATGCCCCTGTCTATCCAGCCAGGAATATAATAACTGGGAACTTCCAAACTGCCATGCTGCAGATGGATCCCGCCCCTGACTATCCCTCCAGGAATATAATGACTGAGAACTTCCAGACTGCCATGCTGCAGATGGATCCTGCCCCCGACTATCCCTCCAGGAATGTGATGACTGAGAACTTCCAAACTGCCATGCTGCAGATGGATGTCACCCCCGACGATCCCTCTAGGATTATAGTGACTAAGAACTTGCAAACTGCCATGCTGCAGATGGATCCCGCCCCTGACTATCCCTCCAGGAATATAATGACTGAGAAGTTCCAAACTGCCATGCTGCAGATATATAATGCCCCTGACTATCCCGACAGGAATGTATTGACTGAGAACTTCCAAACTGCCATGCTGCACATGGATCCTGCCCATGACTATCCCTCCAGGAATATAATGACTGAGAACTTCCAAACTGCCATGCTGCAGATGGATCCTGCCTCTGATTATCCCTCCAGGAATATAATGACTGAGAACTTCCAAACTGCCATACTGCAGATGGATCCTGCCCCTGACTATCCCTCCAGGAATATAATGACTGTGAACTTCCAAACTGCCATGCTGCAGATGGATCCTGCCCCTGACTATCCCTCCAGGAATATAATGACTGTGAACTTCCAAACTGCCATGCTGCAGATGGATCCTGCCCCTGACTATCCCTCCAGGAATATAATGACTGAGAACTTCCAAACTTCCATGCTGCAGATGGATCCTGCCCCTGACTATCCCTCCCAGGAATATAATGACTGGGAATTTCCAAACTGCCATGCTGCAGATATATAATGCCCGTGACTATCTGTCCAGGAATATAATGACTGAGAACTTCCAAACTGCCATGCCACAGATGGATCCTGCCACCGACTATTCATCCAGGAATGTTATGACTGAGAACTTCCAAACAGCCTTGCTGCAGATGGATCCTGCCCCTGTCTATCCCTCAAGGAATATAATGACTGAGAACTTCCAAACTGCCATGACACAGCTGGATCATGCCCCCGACTATTCCTCCAGGAATATAATGACTGAGAACTTACAAACTGCCATGTTGCAGATGGATCCTGCCCCTGATTGTCCCTCCCGGAATATAATTACTGAGAACTTCCAAACTGCCATGCTGCAGATGGATGTCACCCCCGACTAACCCTCTAGGATTATAGTGACTGAGAACTTCCAAACTGCCATGCTGCACATGGATTTGCCCCTGACTATACCCCAGGAATATAATGACTGAGAAGTTCCAAACTGCCATGCTGCACATGGATCCTGCCCATGACTATCCCTCCAGGAATATAATGACTGAGAACTTCCAAACTTCCATGCTGCAGATGGATTCTGCCTCTGATTATCCCTCCAGGAATATAATGGCTGAGAACTTCCAAACTGCCATGCTGCAGATGGATCCCGCCCCCGACTAATCCTCCGGGAATATAAGAAGTGAGAACTTCCAAACTGCCATGCTGCAGATGGATCCCGCCCCCGACTAATCCTCCAGGAATATAAGAAGTGAGAACTTCCAAACTGCCATGCTGCAGATGGATCCTGCTCCTGACCATACCCCAGGAATATAATGACTGAGAACTTCCAAACTGTCATGCTGCAGATGGATCTTGCCCCTGACTATACCTCAGGAATATAATGACTGAGAACTTCCAAACTGCCATGCTGCAGATGGATCCTGCCCCTGACCATACCCCAGGAATATAATGCCTGAGAACTTCCAAAATGCCATGCTGCAGATGATTCCTGCCCCTGACTATCCCTCCAGGAATATAATGACTGAGAACTTCCAAACTGCCATGCTGCGGATGGATCCTGCCCCTGACTATACCCCAGGAATATAATGACTGAGAACTTCCAAACTGCCATGCTACAGATGGATCCTGCCCCGACTATCCCTCCAGGAATATGATGACTGACAACTTCCAAACTGCAATACTGCAGATAGATCCTGCCCCTGACAATACCCCAGGAATATAATGACTGACATCTTCCAAACTGTCATGCTGCAGATGGATCCTGCCCCTGAATATCCCTCCAGGAATATAATGACTGAGAAGTTCTAAATTGCCATGCTGCAGAAGGATCCTGCCCCTGACTATCCCTCCAGGAATATAATGACTGAGAACTTCCAAACTGCCATGCTGCAGATGGATCCTGCCCCTGTCTATCCCGCTAGGAATATAATAAGTGAGAACTTCCAAACTGCCATGCTGCAGATGGATCCTGCCCCCGATTACCCTCCAGGAATACAATGACTGAGAACTTCCAAACTGCCATGCTGCAGATGGATCCTGCCCCTGACTATCAATCCAGGAATATAATGACTGAGAACTTCCAAACTGCCATGCTGCAGATGGATATTGCCCCTGACTATCAATCCAGGAATATAATGACTGAGAACTTCCAAACTGCCATGCTGTAGATATATCATGCCCCTGACTATCCCTCCAGGAATATAATGACTGAGAACTTCCAAACTGCGATGCTGCAGATGGATACCACCCCCGACTATCCCTCCAGGATTATAATGACTGAGAACTTCCAAACTGCCATGCTGCAGATGGTTCTGCCCCTGACTATACCCCAGGAATATAATGACTGAGAGATTCCAAACTGCCACCCTGCAGATGGATCCTGCCCCTGACTATACCTCCAGGAATATAATGACATAGAATTTCCAAACTGTCATGCCGCAGATGGATCCTGGCCCTGACTATCACGACAGGAATGTAATGACTGAGAACTTCCAAACCGCAATGCTGCAGATGGATCCTGCCCCTGAATATCCCTCCAGGAATATAATTACTGAGAACTTCCAAACTGCCATGCTGCAGATGGACCCTGCCCCCGACTACCCCTCCAGTAATATAATGACTGAGAACTTCCAAACTGCTATGCTGCAGATGGATCCTGCCCCTGACTATACCCCACAAATATAATGACTGAGAACTTCCAAACCACCTTGGTGCAGATGGTTTCTGCCCCTGACTATCCCTCCAGGAATATAATGACTGAGAACATCCAAACTGCCATGCCGCAGATAGATCCTGCCCCTGACTATACCTCAGGAAGATAATGACTGAGAACTTCCAAACTGCCATGCTGCAGATGGATCCTGCCCCGGACTATCCCTCCAGTAATATAATGGCTGAGAACTTCCAAACTGCCATGCTGCAGATGGATCCCGCCCCCGACTAATCCTCCAGGATTATAAGAAGTGAGAACTTCCAAACTGCCATGCTGCAGATGGATCCCGCCCCTGACTAATCCTCCAGGAATATAAGAAGTGAGAACTTCCAAACCACCTTGCTGCAGATGGATTCTGCCCCTGACTATCCCTCCAGGAATATAATGCTGAGAACTTCCAAACTGCCATGCTGCGGATGGATCCTGCCCCTGACTATCCCTCCAGAAATATAATGACTAAGAACTTCTAAACTGCCATGCTGCGGATGGATCCTGCCCCTGACTATCCCTCCAGGAATATAATGACTGAGAACTTCCAAACTGCCATGCTGCGGATGGATCCTGCCCCTGACTATACCCCAGGAATATAATGACTGAGAACTTCCAAACTGCCATGCTACAGATGGATCCTGCCCCTGACTATCCCTCCAGGAATATGATGACTGAGAACTTCCAAACTGCAATACTGCAGATGGATCCTGCCCCTGATTATACCCCAGGAATATAATGACTGAGAACTTCCAAACTTTCATGCTGCAGATGGATCCTGCCCCTGAATATCCCTCCAGGAATATAATGACTGAGAAGTTCTAAATTGCCATGCTGCAGAAGGATCCTGCCCCTGACTATCCCTCCAGAAATATAATGACTGAGAACTTCCAAACTGTGATGCTGCAGATGGATCCTGCCCCTGTCTATCCCGCAAGGAATATAATAACTGAGAACTTCCAAACTGTCATGCTGCAGATGGATCCTGCCCCTGTCTATCCCGCCAGGAATATAATTACTGAGAACTTCCAAACTGCCATGCTGCAGATGGACCCTGCCCCCGACTACCCCTCCAGTAATATAATGACTGAGAACTTCCAAACTGCTATGCTGCAGATGGATCCTGCCCCTGACTATACCCCACAAATATAATGACTGAGAACTTCCAAACCACCTTGGTGCAGATGGTTTCTGCCCCTGACTATCCCTCCAGGAATATAATGACTGAGAACATCCAAACTGCCATGCTGCAGATAGATCCTGCCCCTGACTATACCTCAGGAAGATAATGACTGAGAACTTCCAAACTGCCATGCTGCAGATGGATCCTGCCCCGGACTATCCCTCCAGGTATATAATGGCTGAGAACTTCCAAACTGCCATGCTGTAGATGGATCCCGCCCCCGACTAATCCTCCAGGATTATAAGAAGTGAGAACTTCCAAACTGCCATGCTGCAGATGGATCCCGCCCCCGACTAATCCTCCAGGAATATAAGAAGTGAGAACTTCCAAACCACCTTGCTGCAGATGGATTCTGCCCTTGACTATCCCTCCAGGAATATAATGACTGAAAACTTCCAAACTGCCATGCTGCGGATGGATCCTGCCCCTGACTATCCCTCCAGAAATATAATGACTAAGAACTTCTAAACTGCCATGCTGCGGATGGATCCTGCCCCTGACTATCCCTCCAGGAATATAATGACTGAGAACTTACAAACTGCCATGCTGCGGATGGATCCTGCCCCTGACTATACCCCAGGAATATAATGACTGAGAACTTCCAAACTGCCATGCTACAGATGGATCCTGCCCCCGACTATCCCTCCAGGAATATGATGACTGAGAACTTCCAAACTGCAATACTGCAGATGGATCCTACCCCTGATTATACCCCAGGAATATAATGACTGAGAACTTCCAAACTGTCATGCTGCAGATGGATCCTGCCCCTGAATATCCCTCCAGGAATATAATGACTGAGGAGTTCTAAATTGCCATGCTGCAGAAGGATCCTGCCCCTGACTATCCCTCCAGAAATATAATGACTGAGAACTTCCAAACTGTGATGCTGCAGATGGATCCTGCCCCTGTCTATCCCGCTAGGAATATAATAACTGAGAACTTCCAAACTGTCATGCTGCAGATGGATCCTGCCCCTGTCTATCCCGCCAGGAATATAATTACTGAGAACTTCCAAACTGCCATGCTGCAGATGGACCCTGCCCCCGACTACCCCTCCAGTAATATAATGACTGAGAACTTCCAAACTGCTATGCTGCAGATGGATACTGCCCCTGACTATACCCCACAAATATAATGACTGAGAACTTCCAAACCACCTTGGTGCAGATGGTTTCTGCCCCTGACTATCCCTCCAGGAATATAATGACTGAGAACATCCAAACTGCCATGCTGCAGATAGATCCTGCCCCTGACTATACCTCAGGAAGATAATGACTGAGAACTTCCAAACTGCTATGCTGCAGATGGATCCTGCCTCTGACTATCCCTCCAGGAATATAATTACTGAGAACTTCCAAACTGCTATGCTGCAGATGGATCCTGCCCCTGACTATACCACAGGAATATAATGACTAAGAACTTCCAAACTGCCATGTTGCAGATGGATCCTGCCCCTGACTATACCCCGGTAATATAATGATTGAGAACTAACAAACTGCCATGCTGCAGATGGATCCTGCCCCTGACTATACCACAGGAATGTAATGACTGTGAACTTCCAAACTGCCATGCCGCAGATGGATCCTGCCCCTGACTATACCACAGGAATATAATGACTGAGAACTTCCAAACTGCTATGCTACAGATGGATCCTGCCTCTGACTATCCCTCCAGGAATATAATGACTGAGAATTTCCAAACTGCTATGCTGCAGATGAATCCCGCCCCTGACTATACCCCAGGAATATAATGACGTGAACTTCCAAACTGCTATGCCGCAGATGGGTCCTGCCCCTGACTGTACCACAGGAATATAATGACTGAGAACTTCCAAACTGCTATGCTGCAGATGGAGCCTGCCTCTGACTATCCCTCCAGGAATATAATGACTGAGAACTTCCAAACTGCTATGCTGCAGATGAATCCCGCCCATGACTATACCCCAGGAATATAATGACTGTGAACTTAAAAACTGCTATGCCGCAGATGGGTCCTGCCCCTGACTATACCACAGGAATATAATGACTGAGAACTTCCAAACTGCTATGCTGCAGATGGATCCTGTCTGTGACTATCCCTCCAGGAATATAATGACTGAGAACATCCAAACTGCTATGCTGCAGATGGATCCCGCCCCTGACTATACCACAGGAATATAATGACTGTGAACTTCCAAACTGCAATGCCGCAGATGGATCCTGCCCCTGACTATACCACAGGAATATAATGACTGAGAACTTCCAAACTGCCATGCTGCAGATGGTTCCTGCCCCTGACTATCCCTCCAGGAATATAATGACTGTGAACCTCCAAGCTGCCATGCTGCAGATGGTTCCTGCCCCTGCCTATCCCGCCAGGAATATAATAACTGAGAACTTCCAAACTGCCATGCTGCAGATGGATTCTTCCCCTGTCTATCCCTCCAGGAATATAATGACTGAGAAGTTACAAACTGCCATGCTGCAGATGGATCCCGACTCGACTATTCCTCCAGGCTTATCATGACTGAGATCCTCCAAACTGCCATGGTGCACATAAATCCTGCCCCTGACTATACCCCAGGAATATAATGACTGAGAACTTCCAAACTGCCATGCTGCAGCTCGATTCTGCCCTTGACTATCCCTCCAGAAATATAATGACTGAGAAGTTCCAAACTGCCATGCTGCAGATATATAATGCCCCTGTCTATCCAGCCAGGAATATAATAACTGGGAACTTCCAAACTGCCATGCTGCAGATGGATCCCGCCCCTGACTATCCCTCCAGGAATATAATGACTGAGAACTTCCAGACTGCCATGCTGCAGATGGATCCTGCCCCCGACTATCCCTCCAGGAATGTGATGACTGAGAACTTCCAAACTGCCATGCTGCAGATGGATGTCACCCCCGACGATCCCTCTAGGATTATAGTGACTAAGAACTTCCAAACTGCTATGCTGCACATGGATTTGCCCCTGACTATACCCCAGGAATATATTGACTGAGAAGTTCCAAACTGCCATGCTGCAGATGGATCCTGCCCCTGACTATCCCGACAGGAATGTATTGACTGAGAACTTCCAAACTTCCATGCTGCACATGGATCCTGCCCATGACTATCCCTCCAGGAATATAATGACTGAGAACTTCCAAACTGCCATGCTGCAGATGGATCCTGCCTCTGATTATCCCTCCAGGAATATAATGACTGAGAACTTCCAAACTGCCATACTGCAGATGGATCCTGCCCCTGACTATCCCTCCAGGAATATAATGACTGTGAACTTCCAAACTGCCATGCTGCAGATGGATCCTGCCCCTGACTATCCATCCAGGAATATAATGACTGAGAACTTCCAAACTGCCATGCTGCAGATGGATCCTGCCTCTGATTATCCCTCCAGGAATATAATGACTGAGAACTTCCAAACTGCCATACTGCAGATGGATCCTGCCCCTGACTATCCCGACAGGAATGTATTGACTGAGAACTTCCAAACGGCCATGCTGCACAAGGATCCTGCCCATGACTATCCCTCCAGGAATATAATGACTGAGAACTTCCAAACTGCCATGCTGCAGATGGATCCTGCCCCTGACTATCCCTCCAGGAATATAATGACTGTGAACTTCCAAACTGCCATGCTGCAGATGGATCCTGCCCCTGACTATCCCTCCAGGAATATAATGACTGAGAACTTCCAAACTTCCATGCTGCAGATGGATCCTGCCCCTGACTATCCCTCCCGGAATATAATGACTGGGAATTTCCAAACTGCCATGGTGCAGATATATAATGCCCGTGACTATCCGTCCAGGAATATAATGACTGAGAACTTCCAAACTGCCATGCCACAGATGGATCCTGCCACCGACTATTCATCCAGGAATGTTATGACTGAGAACTTCCAAACTGCCATGCTGCAGATGGATCCTGCCCCTGTCTATCCCTCAAGGAATATGACTGAGAACTTCCAAACTGCCATGACACAGCTGGATCATGCCCCCGACTATTCCTCCAGGAATATAATGACTGAGAACTTACAAACTGCCATGCTGCAGATGGACCCTGCCCCTGATTGTCCCTCCCGGAATATAATTACTGAGAACTTCCAAACTGCCATGCTGCAGATGGATGTCACCCCCGACTAACCCTCTAGGATTATAGTGACTGAGAACTTCCAAACTGCCATGCTGCACATGGATTTGCCCCTGACTATCCCGACAGGAATGTATTGACTGAGAACTTCCAAACTGCCATGCTGCACATGGATCCTGCCCATGACTATCCCTCCAGGAATATAATGACTGAGAACTTCCAAACTGCCATGCTGCAGATGGATCCTGCCCCTGACTATCCCTCCCGGAATATAATGACTGGGAATTTCCAAACTGCCATGCTGCAGATATATAATGCCCCTGACTATCCCTCCAGGAATCTAATGGCTGAGAACTTCCAAACTGCCATGCTGCAGGTGGATCCTGCCCCTGACTATCCCTCCAGGAAAATAATGACTGAGAACTTCCAAACTTCCATGCTGCAGATGGATCCTGCCCCTGACTATCCCTCCCGGAATATAATGACTGGGAATTTCCAAACTGCCATGCTGCAGATATATAATGCCCCTGACTATCCCTCCAGGAATCTAATGGCTGAGAACTTCCAAACTGCCATGCTGCAGATGGATCCCGCCCCCGACTAATCCTTCAGGAATATAAGAAGTGAGAACTTCCAAACTGCCAAGCTGCAGATGGATCCCGCCTCCGACTAATCCTCCAGGAATATAAGAAGTGAGAACTTCCAACTGCCATGCTGCAGATGGATCCTGCTCCTGACCATACCCCAGGAATATAATGACTGAGAACTTCCAAACTGTCATGCTGCAGATGGATCCTGCCCCTGACTATACCTCAGGAATATAATGACTGAGAACTTCCAAACTGCCATGCTGCAGATGGATCCTGCCCCAGACCATACCCCAGGAATATAATGCCTGAGAACTTCCAAACTGCCATGCTGCAGATGGATCCTGCCCCTGACTATCCCTCCAGGAATATAATGACTGAAAACTTCCAAACTGCCATGCTGCGGATGGATCCTGCCCCTGACTATACCCCAGGAATGTAATGACTGAGAACTTCCAAACTGCCATGCTACAGATGGATCCTGCCCCCGACTATCCCTCCAGGAATATGATGACTGACAACTTCCAAACTGCAATACTGCAGATGGATCCTGCCCTTGACAATACCCCAGGAATATAATGACTGCCATCTTCCAAACTGTCATGCTGCAGATGGATCCTGCCCCTGAATATCCCTCCAGGAATATAATGACTGAGAAGTTCTAAATTGCCATGCTGCAGAAGGATCCTGCCCTGACTATCCCTCCAGGAATATAATGACTGAGAACTTCCAAACTGCCATGCTGCAGATGGATCCTGCCCCTGTCTATCCCGCTAGGAATATAATAAGTGAGAACTTCCAAACTGTCATGCTGCAGATGGATCCTGCCCCTGTCTATCCCATCAGGAATATAATAACTGAGAACTTCCAAACTGCCATGCTGCAGATGGATCCTGCCCCGATTATCCCTCCAGGAATACAATGACTGAGAACTTCCAAACTGCCATGCTGCAGATGGATCCTGCCCCTGTCTATCCAGCCAGGAATATAATGACTGAGAACTTCTAAACTGCGATGCTGCAGATGGATCCCACCCCCGACTATCCCTCCAGGATTATAATGACTGAGAACTTCCAAACTGCCATGCTGCACATGGTTCGGCCCCTGACTATACCCCAGGAATATAATGACTGAGAGATTCCAAACTGCCACCCTGCAGATGGATCCTGCCCCTGACTATACCTCCAGGAATATAATGACATAGAATTTCCAAACTGTCATGCCGCAGATGGATCCTGCCCCTGACTATCACGACAGGAATGTAATGACTGAGAACTTCCAAACCGCAATGCTGCAGATGGATCCTGCCCCTGAATATCCCTCCAGGAATATAATTACTGAGAACTTCCAAACTGCCATGCTGAAGATGGACCCTGCCCCCGACTACCCCTCCAGTAATATAATGACTGAGAACTTCCAAACTGCTATGCTGCAGATGGATCCTGCCCCTGACTATACCCCACAAATATAATGACTGAGAACTTCCAAACCACCTTGGTGCAGATGGTTTCTGCCCCTGACTATCCCTCCAGGAATATAATGACTGAGAACATCCAAACTGCCATGCTGCAGATAGGTCCTGCCCCTGACTATACCTCAGGAAGATAATGACTGAGAACTTCCAAACTGCCATGCTGCAGATGGATCCTGCCCCGGACTATCCCTCCAGGAATATAATGGCTGAGAACTTCCAAACTGCCATGCTGCAGATGGATCCCGACCCCGACTAATCCTCCAGGATTATAAGAAGTGACAACTTCCAAACTGCCATGCTGCAGATGGATCCCGCCCCCGACTAATCCTCCAGGAATATAAGAAGTGAGAACTTCCAAACCACCTTGCTGCAGATGGATTCTGCCCCTGACTATCCCTCCAGGAATATAATGACTGAGAACTTCCAAACTGCCATGCTGCAGATGGATTCTGCCCCTGACTATCCCTCCAGGAATATAATGACTGAGAACTTCCAAACTGCCATGCTGCAGATGGATACTGACCCTGTCTAAACAGCCAGGAATATAATGACTGAGAACTTCCAAACTGCCATGCTGTAGATATATCATGCCCCTGACTATCCCTCCAGGAATATAATGACTGAGAACTTCCAAACTGCGATGCTGCAGATGGATCCCACCCCCGACTATCCCTCCAGGATTATAATGACTGAGAACTTCCAAACTGCCATGCTGCACATGGTTCTGCCCCTGACTATACCCCAGGAATATAATGACTAAGAGATTCCAAACTGCCACCCTGCAGATGGATCCTGCCCCTGACTATACCTCCAGGAATATAATGACATAGAATTTCCAAACTGTCATGCCGCAGATGGATCCTGCCCCTGACTATCACGACAGGAATGAAATGACTGAGAACTTCCAAACCGCAATGCTGCAGATGGATCCTGCCCCTGAATATCCCTCCAGGAATATAATTACTGAGAACTTCCAAACTGCCATGCTGCAGATGGACCCTGCCCCCGACTACCCCTCCAGTAATATAATGCCTGAGAACTTCCAAACTGCTATGCTGCAGATGGATCCTGCCCCTGACTATACCCCACAAATATAATGACTGAGAACTTCCAAACCACCTTGGTGCAGATGGTTTCTGCCCCTGACTATCCCTCCAGGAATATAATGACTGAGAACATCCAAACTGCCATGCTGCAGATAGATCCTGCCCCTGACTATCCCTCCAGGAATATAATGGCTGAGAACTTCCAAACTGCCATGCTGCAGATGGTTCCCGCCCCCGACTAATCCTCCAGGATTATAAGAAGTGAGAACTTCCAAACTGCCATGCTGCAGATGGATCCCGCCCCCGACTAATCCTCCAGGAATATAAGAAGTGAGAACTTCCAAACCACCTTGCTGCAGATGGATTCTGCCCCTGACTATCCCTCCAGGAATATAATGCTGAGAACTTCCAAACTGCCATGCTGCGGATGGATCCTGCCCCTGACTATCCCTCCAGAAATATAATGACTAAGAACTTCTAAACTGCCATGCTGCGGATGGATCCTGCCCCTGACTATCCCTCCAGGAATATAATGACTGAGAACTTGCAAACTGCCATGCTACAGATGGATCCTGCCCCCGACTATCCCTCCAGGAATATGATGACTGAGAACCTCCAAACTGCAATACTGCAGATGGATCCTGCCCCTGATTATACCCCAGGAATATAATGACTGAGAACTTCCAAACTGTCATGCTGCAGATGGATCCTGCCCCTGAATATCCCTTCAGGAATATAATGACTGAGAAGTTCTAAATTGCCATGCTGCAGAAGGATCCTGCCCCTGACTATCCCTCCAGAAATATAATGACTGAGAACTTCCAAACTGTGATGCTGCAGATGGATCCTGCCCCTGTCTATCCCGCTAGGAATATAATAACTGAGAACTTCCAAACTGTCATGCTGCAGATGGATCCTGCCCCTGTCTATCCCGCCAGGAATATAATTACTGAGAACTTCCAAACTGCCATGCTGCAGATGGACCCTGCCCCCGACTACCCCTCCAGTAATATAATGACTGAGAACTTCCAAACTGCTATGCTGCAGATGGATCCTGCCCCTGACTATACCCCACAAATATAATGACTGAGAACTTCCAAACCACCTTGGTGCAGATGGTTTCTGCCCCTGACTATCCCTCCAGGAATATAATGACTGAGAACATCCAAACTGCCATGCTGCAGATAGATCCTGCCCCTGACTATACCTCAGGAAGATAATGACTGAGAACTTCCAAACTGCCATGCTGCAGATGGATCCTGCCCCGGACTATCCCTCCAGGAATATAATGGCTGAGAACTTCCAAACTGCCATGCTGCAGATGGATCCCGCCCCCAACTAATCCTCCAGGATTATAAGAAGTGAGAACTTCCAAACTGCCATGCTGCAGATGGATCCCGCCCCCGACTAATCCTCCAGGAATATAAGAAGTGAGAACTTCCAAACAACATTGCTGCAGATGGATTCTGCCCCTGACTATCCCTCCAGGAATATAATGACTGAGAACTTCCAAACTGCCATGCTGCGGATGGATCCTGCCCCTGACTATCCCTCCAGAAATATAATGACTAAGAACTTCTAAACTGCCATGCTGCGGATGGATCCTGCCCCTGACTATCCCTCCAGGAATATAATGACTGAGAACTTCCAAACTGCCATGCTGCGGATGGATCCTGCCCCTGACTATACCCCAGGAATATAATGACTGAGAACTTCCAAACTGCCATGCTACAGATGGATCCTGTCCCTGACTATCCCTCCAGGAATATGATGACTGAGAACTTCCAAACTGCAATACTGCAGATAGATCCTGCCCCTGATTATACCCCAGGAATATAATGACTGAGAACTTCCAAACTGTCATGCTGCAGATGGATCCTGCCCCTGAATATCCCTCCAGGAATATAATGACTGAGAAGTTCTAAATTGCCATGCTGCAGAAGGATCCTGCCCCTGACTATCCCTCCAGAAATATAATGACTGAGAACTTCCAAACTGTGATGCTGCAGATGGATCCTGCCCCTGTCTATCCCGCTAGGAATATAATAACTGAGAACTTCCAAACTGCCATGCTGCAGATGGATCCTGCCCCTGTCTATCCCGTCAGCAATATAATAACTGAGAACTTCCAAACTGCCATGCTGCAGATGAATCCTGCCCCCGACTATCCCTCCAGGAATACAATGACTGAGAACTTCCAAACTGCCATGCTGCAGATGGATCCTGCCCCTGACTATCAATCCAGGAATATAATGACTGAGAACTTCTAAACTGCCATGCTGCAGATGGATCCCGCCCCCGACTAATCCTCCAGGATTATAAGAAGTGAGAACTTCCAAACTGCCATGCTACAGATGGATCCTGCCCCCGACTATCCCTCCAGGAATATGATGACTGAGAACTTCCAAACTGCAATACTGCAGATGGATCCTGCCCCTGATTATAACCCAGGAATATAATGACTGAGAACTTCCAAACTGTCATGCTGCAGATGGATCCTGCCCCTGAATATCCCTCCAGGAATATAATGACTGAGAAGTTCTAAATTGCCATGCTGCAGAAGGATCCTGCCCCTGACTAGCCCTCCAGAAATATAATGACTGAGAACTTCCAAACTGTGATGCTGCAGATGGATCCTGCCCCTGTCTATCCCGCTAGGAATATAATAACTGAGAACTTCCAAACTGTCATGCTGCAGATGGATCTTGACCCAGTCTATCCCGCCAGGAATATAATTACTGAGAACTTCCAAACTGCCATGCTGCAGATGGACCCTGCCCCCGACTACCCCTCCAGTAATATAATGACTGAGAACTTCCAAACTGCTATGCTGCAGATGGATCCTGCCCCTGACTATACCCCACAAATATAATGACTGAGAACTTCCAAACCACCTTGGTGCAGATGGTTTCTGCCCCTGACTATCCCTCCAGGAATATAATGACTGAGAACATCCAAACTGCCATGCTGCAGATAGATCCTGCCCCTGACTATACCTCAGGAAGATAATGACTGAGAACTTCCAAACTGCCATGCTGCAGATGGATCCTGCCCCGGACTATCCCTCCAGGTATATAATGGCTGAGAACTTCCAAACTGCCATGCTGTAGATGGATCCCGCCCCCGACTAATCCTCCAGGATTATAAGAAGTGAGAACTTCCAAACTGCCATGCTGCAGATGGATCCCGCCCCCGACTAATCCTCCAGGAATATAAGAAGTGAGAACTTCCAAACCACCTTGCTGCAGATGGATTCTGCCCTTGACTATCCCTCCAGGAATATAATGACTGAGAACTTACAAACTGCCATGCTGCGGATGGATCCTGCCCCTGACTATACCCCAGGAATATAATGACTGAGAACTTCCAAACTGCCATGCTACAGATGGATCCTGCCCCCGACTATCCCTCCAGGAATATGATGACTGAGAACTTCCAAACTGCAATACTGCAGATGGATCCTACCCCTGATTATACCCCAGGAATATAATGACTGAGAACTTCCAAACTGTCATGCTGCAGATGGATCCTGCCCCTGAATATCCCTCCAGGAATATAATGACTGAGAAGTTCTAAATTGCCATGCTGCAGAAGGATCCTGCCCCTGACTATCCCTCCAGAAATATAATGACTGAGAACTTCCAAACTGTGATGCTGCAGATGGATCCTGCCCCTGTCTATCCCGCTAGGAATATAATAACTGAGAACTTCCAAACTGTCATGCTGCAGATGGATCCTGCCCCTGTCTATCCCGTCAGGAATATAATAACTGAGAACTTCCAAACTGCCATGCTGCAGATGAATCCTGCCCCCGACTATCCCTCCAGGAATACAATGACTGAGAACTTCCAAACTGCCATGCTGCAGATGGATCCTGCCCCTGACTATCAATACAGGAATATAATGACTGAGAACTTCCAAACTGCAATGCTGCAGATGGATCCTGCCCCTGACTATCAATCCAGGAATATAATGACTGAGAACTTCCAAACCGCAATGCTGCAGATGGATCCTGCCCCTGAATATCCCTCCAGGAATATAATTACTGAGAACTTCCAAACTGCCATGCTGCAGATGGACCCTGCCCCCGACTACCCCTCCAGTAATATAATGACTGACAACTTCCAAACTGCCATGCTGCAGATGGATCCCGCCCCGACTAATCCTCCAGGAATATAAGAAGTGAGAACTTCCAAACCACCTTGCTGCAGATGGATTCTGCCCCTGACTATCCCTCCAGGAATATGATGACTGAGAACTTCCAAACTGCCATGCTGCGGATGGATCCTGCCCCTGACTATACCCCAGGAATATAATGACTGAGAACTTCCAAACTGTCATGCTGCAGATGGATCCTGCCCCTGACTATCCCTCCAGGAATATAATGACTGAGAACTTCTAAACTGCCATGCTGCGGATGGATCCTGCCCCTGACTATCCCTCCAGGAATATAATGACTGAGAACTTCCAAACTGCCATGCTGCGGATGGATCCTGCTTCTGACTATACCCCAGGAATATAATGACTGAGAACTTCCAAACTGCCATGCTACAGATGGATCCTGCCCCCGACTATTTCTCCAGGAATATGATGACTGAGAACTTCCAAACTGCAATACTGCAGATGGATCCTGCCGCTGATTATACCCCAGGAATATGATCACTGAGAACTTCCAAACTGTTATGCTGCAGATGGATCCTGCCCCTGAATATCCCTCCAGGAATATAATGACTGAGAAGTTCTAAATTGCCATGCAGCAGAAGGATCCTGCCCCTGACTATCCCTCCAGAAATATAATGACTGAGAACTTCCAAACTGTGATGCTGCAGATGGATCCTGCCCCTGTCTATCCCGCTAGGAATATAATAACTGAGAACTTCCAAACTGTCATGCTGCAGATGGATCCTGCCCCTGTTTATCCCGTCAGGAATATAATAACTGAGAACTTCTAAACTGCCATGCTGCAGATATATCATGCCTCTGACTATCCCTCCAGGAATATAATGACTGAGAACTTCCAAACTGCCATGCTGCAGATGGATCCTGCCCCGGACTATCCCTCCAGGAATATAATGGCTGAGAACTTCCAAACTGCCATGCTGCAGATGGATCCCGCCCCCGACTAATCCTCCAGGATTATAAGAAGTGAGAACTTCCAAACTGCCATGCTGCAGATGGATCCCGCCCCCGACTAATCCTCCAGGAATATAAGAAGTGAGAACTTCCAAACCACCTTGCTGCAGATGGATTCTGCCCCTGACTATCCCTCCAGGAATATAATGACTGAGAACTTCCAAACTGCCATGCTGCGGATGGATCCTGCCCCTGACTATCCCTCCAGGAATATAATGACTGAGAACTTCTAAACTGCCATGCTGCGGATGGATCCTGCCCCTGACTATCCCTCCAGGAATATAATGGCTGAGAACTTCCAAACTGCCATGCTGCAGATGGATCCCGCCCCCGACTAATCCTCCAGGATTATAAGAAGTGAGAACTTCCAAACTGCCATGCTGCAGATGGATCCCGCCCCCGACTAATCCTCCAGGAATATAAGAAGTGAGAACTTCCAAACCACCTTGCTGCAGATGGATTCTGCCCCTGACTATCCCTCCAGGAATATAATGACTGAGAACTTCCAAACTGCCATGCTGCAGATGGATCCTGCCCCTGACTATCCCTCCAGGAATATAATGACTGAGAACTTCCAAACTGCCATGCTGCAGATGAATCCCGCCCCCGACTAATCCTCCAGGAATATGATGACTGAGAACTTCCAAACTGCAATACTGCAGATGGATCCTGCCCCTGATTATAACCCAGGAATATAATGACTGAGAACTTCCAAACTGTCATGCTGCAGATGGATCCTGCCCCTGAATATCCCTCCAGGAATATAATGACTGAGAAGTTCTAAATTGCCATGCTGCAGAAGGATCCTGCCCCTGACTAGCCCTCCAGAAATATAATGACTGAGAACTTCCAAACTGTGATGCTGCAGATGGATCCTGCCCCTGTCTATCCCGCTAGGAATATAATAACTGAGAACTTCCAAACTGTCATGCTGCAGATGGATCTTGACCCTGTCTATCCCGCCAGGAATATAATTACTGAGAACTTCCAAACTGCCATGCTGCAGATGGACCCTGCCCCCGACTACCCCTCCAGTAATATAATGACTGAGAACTTCCAAACTGCTATGCTGCAGATGGATCCTGCCCCTGACTATACCCCACAAATATAATGACTGAGAACTTCCAAACCACCTTGGTGCAGATGGTTTCTGCCCCTGACTATCCCTCCAGGAATATAATGACTGAGAACATCCAAACTGCCATGCTGCAGATAGATCCTGCCCCTGACTATACCTCAGGAAGATAATGACTGAGAACTTCCAAACTGCCATGCTGCAGATGGATCCTGCCCCGGACTATCCCTCCAGGTATATAAATGCTGAGAACTTCCAAACTGCCATGCTGTAGATGGATCCCGCCCCCGACTAATCCTCCAGGATTATAAGAAGTGAGAACTTCCAAACTGCCATGCTGCAGATGGATCCCGCCCCCGACTAATCCTCCAGGAATATAAGAAGTGAGAACTTCCAAACCACCTTGCTGCAGATGGATTCTGCCCTTGACTATTCCTCCGGGAATATAATGACTGAAAACTTCCAAACTGCCATGCTGCGGATGGATCCTGCCCCTGACTATCCCTCCAGAAATATAATGACTAAGAACTTCTAAACTGCCATGCTGCGGATGGATCCTGCCCCTGACTATCCCTCCAGGAATATAATGACTGAGAACTTACAAACTGCCATGCTGTGGATGGATCCTGCCCCTGACTATACCCCAGGAATATAATGACTGAGAACTTCCAAACTGCCATGCTACAGATGGATCCTGCCCCCGACTATCCCTCCAGGAATATGATGACTGAGAACTTCCAAACTGCAATACTGCAGATGGATCCTACCCCTGATTATACCCCAGGAATATAATGACTGAGAACTTCCAAACTGTCATGCTGCAGATGGATCCTGCCCCTGAATATCCCTCCAGGAATATAATGACTGAGAAGTTCTAAATTGCCATGCTGCAGAAGGATCCTGCCCCTGACTATCCCTCCAGAAATATAATGACTGAGAACTTCCAAACTGTGATGCTGCAGATGGATCCTGCCCCTGTCTATCCCGCTAGGAATATAATAACTGAGAACTTCCAAACTGCCATGCTGCAGATGAATCCTGCCCCCGACTATCCCTCCAGGAATACAATGACTGAGAACTTCCAAACTGCCATGCTGCAGATGGATCCTGCCCCTGACTATCAATCCAGGAATATAATGACTGAGAACTTCTAAACTGCCATGCTGCAGATGGATCCCGCCCCCGACTAATCCTCCAGGATTATAAGAAGTGAGAACTTCCAAACTGCCATGCTACAGATAGATCCTGCCCCCGACTATCCCTCCAGGAATATGATGACTGAGAACTTCCAAACTGCAATACTGCAGATGGATCCTGCCCCTGATTATAACCCAGGAATATAATGACTGAGAACTTCCAAACTGTCATGCTGCAGATGGATCCTGCCCCTGAATATCCCTCCAGGAATATAATGACTGAGAAGTTCTAAATTGCCATGCTGCAGAAGGATCCTGCCCCTGACTAGCCCTCCAGAAATATAATGACTGAGAACTTCCAAACTGTGATGCTGCAGATGGATCCTGCCCCTGTCTATCCCGCTAGGAATATAATAACTGAGAACTTCCAAACTGTCATGCTGCAGATGGATCTTGACCCAGTCTATCCCGCCAGGAATATAATTACTGAGAACTTCCAAACTGCCATGCTGCAGATGGACCCTGCCCCCGGCTACCCCTCCAGTAATATAATGACTGAGAACTTCCAAACTGCTATGCTGCAGATGGATCCTGCCCCTGACTATACCCCACAAATATAATGACTGAGAACTTCCAAACCACCTTGGTGCAGATGGTTTCTGCCCCTGACTATCCCTCCAGGAATATAATGACTGAGAACATCCAAACTGCCATGCTGCAGATAGATCCTGCCCCTGACTATACCTCAGGAAGATAATGACTGAGAACTTCCAAACTGCCATGCTGCAGATGGATCCTGCCCCGGACTATCCCTCCAGGTATATAATGGCTGAGAACTTCCAAACTGCCATGCTGTAGATGGATCCCGCCCCCGACTAATCCTCCAGGAATATAAGAAGTGAGAACTTCCAAACCACCTTGCTGCAGATGGATCCCGCCCCCGACTAATCCTCCAGGAATATAAGAAGTGAGAACTTCCAAACCACCTTGCTGCAGATGGATTCTGCCCTTGACTATCCCTCCAGGAATATAATGACTGAAAACTTCCAAACTGCCATGCTGCGGATGGATCCTGCCCCTGACTATCCCTCCAGAAATATAATGACTAAGAACTTCTAAACTGCCATGCTGCGGATGGATCCTGCCCCTGACTATCCCTCCAGGAATATAATGACTGAGAACTTACAAACTGCCATGCTGTGGATGGATCCTGCCCCTGACTATACCCCAGGAATATAATGACTGAGAACTTCCAAACTGCCATGCTACAGATGGATCCTGCCCCCGACTATCCCTCCAGGAATATGATGACTGAGAACTTCCAAACTGCAATACTGCAGATGGATCCTACCCCTGATTATACCCCAGGAATATAATGACTGAGAACTTCCAAACTGTCATGCTGCAGATGGATCCTGCCCCTGAATATCCCTCCAGGAATATAATGACTGAGAAGTTCTAAATTGCCATGCTGCAGAAGGATCCTGCCCCTGACTATCCCTCCAGAAATATAATGACTGAGAACTTCCAAACTGTGATGCTGCAGATGGATCCTGCCCCTGTCTATCCCGCTAGGAATATAATAACTGAGAACTTCCAAACTGCCATGCTGCAGATGAATCCTGCCCCCGACTATCCCTCCAGGAATACAATGACTGAGAACTTCCAAACTGCCATGCTGCAGATGGATCCTGCCCCTGACTATCAATCCAGGAATATAATGACTGAGAACTTCTAAACTGCCATGCTGCAGATGGATCCCGCCCCCGACTAATCCTCCAGGATTATAAGAAGTGAGAACTTCCAAACTGCCATGCTACAGATAGATCCTGCCCCCGACTATCCCTCCAGGAATATGATGACTGAGAACTTCCAAACTGCAATACTGCAGATGGATCCTGCCCCTGATTATAACCCAGGAATATAATGACTGAGAACTTCCAAACTGTCATGCTGCAGATGGATCCTGCCCCTGAATATCCCTCCAGGAATATAATGACTGAGAAGTTCTAAATTGCCATGCTGCAGAAGGATCCTGCCCCTGACTAGCCCTCCAGAAATATAATGACTGAGAACTTCCAAACTGTGATGCTGCAGATGGATCCTGCCCCTGTCTATCCCGCTAGGAATATAATAACTGAGAACTTCCAAACTGTCATGCTGCAGATGGATCTTGACCCAGTCTATCCCGCCAGGAATATAATTACTGAGAACTTCCAAACTGCCATGCTGCAGATGGACCCTGCCCCCGGCTACCCCTCCAGTAATATAATGACTGAGAACTTCCAAACTGCTATGCTGCAGATGGATCCTGCCCCTGACTATACCCCACAAATATAATGACTGAGAACTTCCAAACCACCTTGGTGCAGATGGTTTCTGCCCCTGACTATCCCTCCAGGAATATAATGACTGAGAACATCCAAACTGCCATGCTGCAGATAGATCCTGCCCCTGACTATACCTCAGGAAGATAATGACTGAGAACTTCCAAACTGCCATGCTGCAGATGGATCCTGCCCCGGACTATCCCTCCAGGTATATAATGGCTGAGAACTTCCAAACTGCCATGCTGTAGATGGATCCCGCCCCCGACTAATCCTCCAGGAATATAAGAAGTGAGAACTTCCAAACCACCTTGCTGCAGATGGATCCCGCCCCCGACTAATCCTCCAGGAATATAAGAAGTGAGAACTTCCAAACCACCTTGCTGCAGATGGATTCTGCCCTTGACTATCCCTCCAGGAATATAATGACTGAAAACTTCCAAACTGCCATGCTGCGGATGGATCCTGCCCCTGACTATCCCTCCAGAAATATAATGACTAAGAACTTCTAAACTGCCATGCTGCGGATGGATCCTGCCCCTGACTATCCCTCCAGGAATATAATGACTGAGAACTTACAAACTGCCATGCTGCGGATGGATCCTGCCCCTGACTATACCACAGGAATATAATGACTGAGAACTTCCAAACTGCCATGCTACAGATGGATCCTGCCCCCGACTATCCCTCCAGGAATATGATGACTGAGAACTTCCAAACTGCAATACTGCAGATGGATCCTACCCCTGATTATACCCCAGGAATATAATGACTGAGAACTTCCAAACTGTCATGCTGCAGATGGATCCTGCCCCTGAATATCCCTCCAGGAATATAATGACTGAGAAGTTCTAAATTGCCATGCTGCAGAAGGATCCTGCCCCTGACTATCCCTCCAGAAATATAATGACTGAGAACTTCCAAACTGTGATGCTGCAGATGGATCCTGCCCCTGTCTATCCCGCTAGGAATATAATAACTGAGAACTTCCAAACTGTCATGCTGCAGATGGATCCTGCCCCTGTCTATCCCGTCAGGAATATAATAACTGAGAACTTCCAAACTGCCATGCTGCAGATGAATCCTGCCCCCGACTATCCCTCCTGGAATACAATGACTGAGAACTTCCAAACTGCCATGCTGCAGATGGATCCTGCCCCTGACTATCAATACAGGAATATAATGACTGAGAACTTCCAAACTGCAATGCTGCAGATGGATCCTGCCCCTGACTATCAATCCAGGAATATAATGACTGAGAACTTCCAAACCGCAATGCTGCAGATGGATCCTGCCCCTGAATATCCCTCCAGGAATATAATTACTGAGAACTTCCAAACTGCCATGCTGCAGATGGACCCTGCCCCCGACTACCCCTCCAGTAATATAATGACTGACAACTTCCAAACTGCTATGCTGCAGATGGATCCTGCCCCTTACTATACCCCACAAATATAATGACTGAGAACTTCCAAACCACCTTGGTGCAGATGGTTTCTGCCCCTGACTATCCCTCCAGGAATATAATGACTGAGAACATCCAAACTGCCATGCTGCAGATAGATCCTGCCCCTGACTATACCTCAGGAAGATAATGACTGAGAACTTCCAAACTGCCATGCTGCAGATGGATCCTGCCCCGGACTATCCCTCCAGGAATATAGTGGCTGAGAACTTCCAAACTGCCATGCTGCAGATGGATCCCGCCCCCGACTAATCCTCCAGGATTATAAGAAGTGTGAACTTCCAAACTGCCATGCTGCAGATGGATCCCGCCCCGACTAATCCTCCAGGAATATAAGAAGTGAGAACTTCCAAACCACCTTGCTGCAGATGGATTCTGCCCCTGACTATCCCTCCAGGAATATGATGACTGAGAACTTCCAAACTGCCATGCTGCGGATGGATCCTGCCCCTGACTATACCCCAGGAATATAATGACTGAGAACTTCCAAACTGTCATGCTGCAGATGGATCCTGCCCCTGACTATCCCTCCAGGAATATAATGACTGAGAACTTCTAAACTGCCATGCTGCGGATGGATCCTGCCCCTGACTATCCCTCCAGGAATATAATGACTGAGAACTTCCAAACTGCCATGCTGCGGATGGATCCTGCTTCTGACTATACCCCAGGAATATAATGACTGAGAACTTCCAAACTGCCATGCTACAGATGGATCCTGCCCCCGACTATTTCTCCAGGAATATGATAACTGAGAACTTCCAAACTGCAATACTGCAGATGGATCCTGCCGCTGATTATACCCCAGGAATATGATGACTGAGAACTTCCAAACTGTTATGCTGCAGATGGATCCTGCCCCTGAATATCCCTCCAGGAATATAATGACTGAGAAGTTCTAAATTGCCATGCAGCAGAAGGATCCTGCCCCTGACTATCCCTCCAGAAATATAATGACTGAGAACTTCCAAACTGTGATGCTGCAGATGGATCCTGCCCCTGTCTATCCCGCTAGGAATATAATAACTGAGAACTTCCAAACTGTCATGCTGCAGATGGATCCTGCCCCTGTTTATCCCGTCAGGAATATAATAACTGAGAACTTCTAAACTGCCATGCTGCAGATATATCATGCCTCTGACTATCCCTCCAGGAATATAATGACTGAGAACTTCCAAACTGCCATGCTGCAGATGGATCCTGCCCCGGACTATCCCTCCAGGAATATAATGGCTGAGAACTTCCAAACTGCCATGCTGCAGATGGATCCCGCCCCCGACTAATCCTCAAGGATTATAAAAAGTGAGAACTTCCAAACTGCCATGCTGCAGATGGATCCCGCCCCCGACTAATCCTCCAGGAATATAAGAAGTGAGAACTTCCAAACCACCTTGCTGCAGATGGATTCTGCCCCTGACTATCCCTCCAGGAATATAATGACTGAGAACTTCCAAACTGCCATGCTGCGGATGTATCCTGCCCCTGACTATCCCTCCAGGAATATAATGACTGAGAACTTCTAAACTGCCATGCTGCGGATGGATCCTGCCCCTGACTATCCCTCCAGGAATATAATGGCTGAGAACTTCCAAACTGCCATGCTGCAGATGGATCCCGCCCCCGACTAATCCTCCAGGATTATAAGAAGTGAGAACTTCCAAACTGCCATGCTGCAGATGGATCCCGCCCCCGACTAATCCTCCAGGAATATAAGAAGTGAGAACTTCCAAACCACCTTGCTGCAGATGGATTCTGCCCCTGACTATCCCTCCAGGAATATAATGACTGAGAACTTCCAAACTGCCATGCTGCAGATGGATCCTGCCCCTGACTATCCCTCCAGGAATATAATGACTGAGAACTTCCAAACTGCCATGCTGCAGATGAATCCCGCCCCCGACTAATCCTCCAGAAATATGATGACTGAGAACTTCCAAACTGCAATACTGCAGATGGATCCTGCCCCTGATTATAACCCAGGAATATAATGACTGAGAACTTCCAAACTGTCATGCTGCAGATGGATCCTGCCCCTGAATATCCCTCCAGGAATATAATGACTGAGAAGTTCTAAATTGCCATGCTGCAGAAGGATCCTGCCCCTGACTAGCCCTCCAGAAATATAATGACTGAGAACTTCCAAACTGTGATGCTGCAGATGGATCCTGCCCCTGTCTATCCCGCTAGGAATATAATAACTGAGAACTTCCAAACTGTCATGCTGCAGATGGATCTTGACCCTGTCTATCCCGCCAGGAATATAATTACTGAGAACTTCCAAACTGCCATGCTGCAGATGGACCCTGCCCCCGACTACCCCTCCAGTAATATAATGACTGAGAACTTCCAAACTGCTATGCTGCAGATGGATCCTGCCCCTGACTATACCCCACAAATATAATGACTGAGAACTTCCAAACCACCTTGGTGCAGATGGTTTCTGCCCCTGACTATCCCTCCAGGAATATAATGACTGAGAACATCCAAACTGCCATGCTGCAGATAGATCCTGCCCCTGACTATACCTCAGGAAGATAATGACTGAGAACTTCCAAACTGCCATGCTGCAGATGGATCCTGCCCCGGACCATCCCTCCAGGTATATAAATGCTGAGAACTTCCAAACTGCCATGCTGTAGATGGATCCCGCCCCCGACTAATCCTCCAGGATTATAAGAAGTGAGAACTTCCAAACTGCCATGCTGCAGATGGATCCCGCCCCGACTAATCCTCCAGGAATATAAGAAGTGAGAACTTCCAAACCACCTTGCTGCAGATGGATTCTGCCCTTGACTATTCCTCCGGGAATATAATGACTGAAAACTTCCAAACTGCCATGCTGCGGATGGATCCTGCCCCTGACTATCCCTCCAGAAATATAATGACTAAGAACTTCTAAACTGCCATGCTGCGGATGGATCCTGCCCCTGACTATCCCTCCAGGAATATAATGACTGAGAACTTACAAACTGCCATGCTGCGGATGGATCCTGCCCCTGACTATACCCCAGGAATATAATGACTGAGAACTTCCAAACTGCCATGCTACAGATGGATCCTGCCCCCGACTATCCCTCCAGGAATATGATGACTGAGAACTTCCAAACTGCAATACTGCAGATGGATCCTACCCCTGATTATACCCCAGGAATATAATGACTGAGAACTTCCAAACTGTCATGCTGCAGATGGATCCTGCCCCTGAATATCCCTCCAGGAATATAATGACTGAGAAGTTCTAAATTGCCATGCTGCAGAAGGATCCTGCCCCTGACTATCCCTCCAGAAATATAATGACTGAGAACTTCCAAACTGTGATGCTGCAGATGGATCCTGCCCCTGTCTATCCCGCTAGGAATATAATAACTGAGAACTTCCAAACTGTCATGCTGCAGATGGATCCTGCCCCTGTCTATCCCGTCAGGAATATAATAACTGAGAACTTCCAAACTGCCATGCTGCAGATGAATCCTGCCCCCGACTATCCCTCCAGGAATACAATGACTGAGAACTTCCAAACTGCCATGCTGCAGATGGATCCTGCCCCTGACTATCAATACAGGAATATAATGACTGAGAACTTCCAAACTGCAATGCTGCAGATGGATCCTGCCCCTGACTATCAATCCAGGAATATAATGACTGAGAACTTCCAAACCGCAATGCTGCAGATGGATCCTGCCCCTGAATATCCCTCCAGGAATATAATTACTGAGAACTTCCAAACTGCCATGCTGCATATGGACCCTGCACCCGACTACCCCTCCAGTAATATAATGACTGACAACTTCCAAACTGCTATGCTGCAGATGGATCCTGCCCCTAACTATACCCCACAAATATAATGACTGAGAACTTCCAAACCACCTTGGTGCAGATGGTTTCTGCCCCTGACTATCCCTCCAGGAATATAATGACTGAGAACATCCAAACTGCCATGCTGCAGATAGATCCTGCCCCTGACTATACCTCAGGAAGATAATTACTGAGAACTTCCAAACTGCCATGCTGCAGATGGATCCTGCCTCGGACTATCCCTCCAGGAATATAGTGGCTGAGAACTTCCAAACTGCCATGCTGCAGATGGATCCTGCCCCTGACTATCCCTCCAGGAATATAATGACTGAGAACTTCCAAACTGCCATGCTGCAGATGAATCCCGCCCCGACTAATCCTCCAGGAATATGATGACTGAGAACTTCCAAACTGCAATACTGCAGATGGATCCTGCCCCTGATTATAACCCAGGAATATAATGACTGAGAACTTCCAAACTGTCATGCTGCAGATGGATCCTGCCCCTGAATATCCCTCCAGGAATATAATGACTGAGAAGTTCTAAATTGCCATGCTGCAGAAGGATCCTGCCCCTGACTAGCCCTCCAGAAATATAATGACTGAGAACTTCCAAACTGTGATGCTGCAGATGGATCCTGCCCCTGTCTATCCCGCTAGGAATATAATAACTGAGAACTTCCAAACTGTCATGCTGCAGATGGATCTTGACCCTGTCTATCCCGCCAGGAATATAATTACTGAGAACTTCCAAACTGCCATGCTGCAGATGGACCCTGCCCCCGACTACCCCTCCAGTAATATAATGACTGAGAACTTCCAAACTGCTATGCTGCAGATGGATCCTGCCCCTGACTATACCCCACAAATATAATGACTGAGAACTTCCAAACCACCTTGGTGCAGATGGTTTCTGCCCCTGACTATCCCTCCAGGAATATAATGACTGAGAACATCCAAACTGCCATGCTGCAGATAGATCCTGCCCCTGACTATACCTCAGGAAGATAATGACTGAGAACTTCCAAACTGCCATGCTGCAGATGGATCCTGCCCCGGACTATCCCTCCAGGTATATAAATGCTGAGAACTTCCAAACTGCCATGCTGTAGATGGATCCCGCCCCCGACTAATCCTCCAGGATTATAAGAAGTGAGAACTTCCAAACTGCCATGCTGCAGATGGATCCCGCCCCCGACTAATCCTCCAGGAATATAAGAAGTGAGAACTTCCAAACCACCTTGCTGCAGATGGATTCTGCCCTTGACTATTCCTCCGGGAATATAATGACTGAAAACTTCCAAACTGCCATGCTGCGGATGGATCCTGCCCCTGACTATCCCTCCAGAAATATAATGACTAAGAACTTCTAAACTGCCATGCTGCGGATGGATCCTGCCCCTGACTATCCCTCCAGGAATATAATGACTGAGAACTTACAAACTGCCATGCTGTGGATGGATCCTGCCCCTGACTATACCCCAGGAATATAATGACTGAGAACTTCCAAACTGCCATGCTACAGATGGATCCTGCCCCCGACTATCCCTCCAGGAATATGATGACTGAGAACTTCCAAACTGCAATACTGCAGATGGATCCTACCCCTGATTATACCCCAGGAATATAATGACTGAGAACTTCCAAACTGTCATGCTGCAGATGGATCCTGCCCCTGAATATCCCTCCAGGAATATAATGACTGAGAAGTTCTAAATTGCCATGCTGCAGAAGGATCCTGCCCCTGACTATCCCTCCAGAAATATAATGACTGAGAACTTCCAAACTGTGATGCTGCAGATGGATCCTGCCCCTGTCTATCCCGCTAGGAATATAATAACTGAGAACTTCCAAACTGCCATGCTGCAGATGAATCCTGCCCCCGACTATCCCTCCAGGAATACAATGACTGAGAACTTCCAAACTGCCATGCTGCAGATGGATCCTGCCCCTGACTATCAATCCAGGAATATAATGACTGAGAACTTCTAAACTGCCATGCTGCAGATGGATCCCGCCCCCGACTAATCCTCCAGGATTATAAGAAGTGAGAACTTCCAAACTGCCATGCTACAGATAGATCCTGCCCCCGACTATCCCTCCAGGAATATGATGACTGAGAACTTCCAAACTGCAATACTGCAGATGGATCCTGCCCCTGATTATAACCCAGGAATATAATGACTGAGAACTTCCAAACTGTCATGCTGCAGATGGACCCTGCCCCTGAATATCCCTCCAGGAATATAATGACTGAGAAGTTCTAAATTGCCATGCTGCAGAAGGATCCTGCCCCTGACTAGCCCTCCAGAAATATAATGACTGAGAACTTCCAAACTGTGATGCTGCAGATGGATCCTGCCCCTGTCTATCCCGCTAGGAATATAATAACTGAGAACTTCCAAACTGTCATGCTGCAGATGGATCTTGACCCAGTCTATCCCGCCAGGAATATAATTACTGAGAACTTCCAAACTGCCATGCTGCAGATGGACCCTGCCCCCGGCTACCCCTCCAGTAATATAATGACTGAGAACTTCCAAACTGCTATGCTGCAGATGGATCCTGCCCCTGACTATACCCCACAAATATAATGACTGAGAACTTCCAAACCACCTTGGTGCAGATGGTTTCTGCCCCTGACTATCCCTCCAGGAATATAATGACTGAGAACATCCAAACTGCCATGCTGCAGATAGATCCTGCCCCTGACTATACCTCAGGAAGATAATGACTGAGAACTTCCAAACTGCCATGCTGCAGATGGATCCTGCCCCGGACTATCCCTCCAGGTATATAATGGCTGAGAACTTCCAAACTGCCATGCTGTAGATGGATCCCGCCCCCGACTAATCCTCCAGGAATATAAGAAGTGAGAACTTCCAAACCACCTTGCTGCAGATGGATCCCGCCCCCGACTAATCCTCCAGGAATATAAGAAGTGAGAACTTCCAAACCACCTTGCTGCAGATGGATTCTGCCCTTGACTATCCCTCCAGGAATATAATGACTGAAAACTTCCAAACTGCCATGCTGCGGATGGATCCTGCCCCTGACTATTCCTCCAGAAATATAATGACTAAGAACTTCTAAACTGCCATGCTGCGGATGGATCCTGCCCCTGACTATCCCTCCAGGAATATAATGACTGAGAACTTACAAACTGCCATGCTGCGGATGGATCCTGCCCCTGACTATACCACAGGAATATAATGACTGAGAACTTCCAAACTGCCATGCTACAGATGGATCCTGCCCCCGACTATCCCTCCAGGAATATGATGACTGAGAACTTCCAAACTGCAATACTGCAGATGGATCCTACCCCTGATTATACCCCAGGAATATAATGACTGAGAACTTCCAAACTGTCATGCTGCAGATGGATCCTGCCCCTGAATATCCCTCCAGGAATATAATGACTGAGAAGTTCTAAATTGCCATGCTGCAGAAGGATCCTGCCCCTGACTATCCCTCCAGAAATATAATGACTGAGAACTTCCAAACTGTGATGCTGCAGATGGATCCTGCCCCTGTCTATCCCGCTAGGAATATAATAACTGAGAACTTCCAAACTGTCATGCTGCAGATGGATCCTGCCCCTGTCTATCCCGTCAGGAATATAATAACTGAGAACTTCCAAACTGCCATGCTGCAGATGAATCCTGCCCCCGACTATCCCTCCTGGAATACAATGACTGAGAACTTCCAAACTGCCATGCTGCAGATGGATCCTGCCCCTGACTATCAATACAGGAATATAATGACTGAGAACTTCCAAACTGCAATGCTGCAGATGGATCCTGCCCCTGACTATCAATCCAGGAATATAATGACTGAGAACTTCCAAACCGCAATGCTGCAGATGGATCCTGCCCCTGAATATCCCTCCAGGAATATAATTACTGAGAACTTCCAAACTGCCATGCTGCAGATGGACCCTGCCCCCGACTACCCCTCCAGTAATATAATGACTGACAACTTCCAAACTGCTATGCTGCAGATGGATCCTGCCCCTTACTATACCCCACAAATATAATGACTGAGAACTTCCAAACCACCTTGGTGCAGATGGTTTCTGCCCCTGACTATCCCTCCAGGAATATAATGACTGAGAACATCCAAACTGCCATGCTGCAGATAGATCCTGCCCCTGACTATACCTCAGGAAGATAATGACTGAGAACTTCCAAACTGCCATGCTGCAGATGGATCCTGCCCCGGACTATCCCTCCAGGAATATAGTGGCTGAGAACTTCCAAACTGCCATGCTGCAGATGGATCCCGCCCCCGACTAATCCTCCAGGATTATAAGAAGTGTGAACTTCCAAACTGCCATGCTGCAGATGGATCCCGCCCCGACTAATCCTCCAGGAATATAAGAAGTGAGAACTTCCAAACCACCTTGCTGCAGATGGATTCTGCCCCTGACTATCCCTCCAGGAATATGATGACTGAGAACTTCCAAACTGCCATGCTGCGGATGGATCCTGCCCCTGACTATACCCCAGGAATATAATGACTGAGAACTTCCAAACTGTCATGCTGCAGATGGATCCTGCCCCTGACTATCCCTCCAGGAATATAATGACTGAGAACTTCTAAACTGCCATGCTGCGGATGGATCCTGCCCCTGACTATCCCTCCAGGAATATAATGACTGAGAACTTCCAAACTGCCATGCTGCGGATGGATCCTGCTTCTGACTATACCCCAGGAATATAATGACTGAGAACTTCCAAACTGCCATGCTACAGATGGATCCTGCCCCCGACTATTTCTCCAGGAATATGATAACTGAGAACTTCCAAACTGCAATACTGCAGATGGATCCTGCCGCTGATTATACCCCAGGAATATGATGACTGAGAACTTCCAAACTGTTATGCTGCAGATGGATCCTGCCCCTGAATATCCCTCCAGGAATATAATGACTGAGAAGTTCTAAATTGCCATGCAGCAGAAGGATCCTGCCCCTGACTATCCCTCCAGAAATATAATGACTGAGAACTTCCAAACTGTGATGCTGCAGATGGATCCTGCCCCTGTCTATCCCGCTAGGAATATAATAACTGAGAACTTCCAAACTGTCATGCTGCAGATGGATCCTGCCCCTGTTTATCCCGTCAGGAATATAATAACTGAGAACTTCTAAACTGCCATGCTGCAGATATATCATGCCTCTGACTATCCCTCCAGGAATATAATGACTGAGAACTTCCAAACTGCCATGCTGCAGATGGATCCTGCCCCGGACTATCCCTCCAGGAATATAATGGCTGAGAACTTCCAAACTGCCATGCTGCAGATGGATCCCGCCCCCGACTAATCCTCCAGGATTATAAGAAGTGAGAACTTCCAAACTGCCATGCTGCAGATGGATCCCGCCCCCGACTAATCCTCCAGGAATATAAGAAGTGAGAACTTCCAAACCACCTTGCTGCAGATGGATTCTGCCCCTGACTATCCCTCCAGGAATATAATGACTGAGAACTTCCAAACTGCCATGCTGCGGATGTATCCTGCCCCTGACTATCCCTCCAGGAATATAATGACTGAGAACTTCTAAACTGCCATGCTGCGGATGGATCCTGCCCCTGACTATCCCTCCAGGAATATAATGGCTGAGAACTTCCAAACTGCCATGCTGCAGATGGATCCCGCCCCCGACTAATCCTCCAGGATTATAAGAAGTGAGAACTTCCAAACTGCCATGCTGCAGATGGATCCCGCCCCCAACTAATCCTCCAGGAATATAAGAAGTGAGAACTTCCAAACCACCTTGCTGCAGATGGATTCTGCCCCTGACTATCCCTCCAGGAATATAATGACTGAGAACTTCCAAACTGCCATGCTGCAGATGGATCCTGCCCCTGACTATCCCTCCAGGAATATAATGACTGAGAACTTCCAAACTGCCATGCTGCAGATGAATCCCGCCCCCGACTAATCCTCCAGAAATATGATGACTGAGAACTTCCAAACTGCAATACTGCAGATGGATCCTGCCCCTGATTATAACCCAGGAATATAATGACTGAGAACTTCCAAACTGTCATGCTGCAGATGGATCCTGCCCCTGAATATCCCTCCAGGAATATAATGACTGAGAAGTTCTAAATTGCCATGCTGCAGAAGGATCCTGCCCCTGACTAGCCCTCCAGAAATATAATGACTGAGAACTTCCAAACTGTGATGCTGCAGATGGATCCTGCCCCTGTCTATCCCGCTAGGAATATAATAACTGAGAACTTCCAAACTGTCATGCTGCAGATGGATCTTGACCCTGTCTATCCCGCCAGGAATATAATTACTGAGAACTTCCAAACTGCCATGCTGCAGATGGACCCTGCCCCCGACTACCCCTCCAGTAATATAATGACTGAGAACTTCCAAACTGCTATGCTGCAGATGGATCCTGCCCCTGACTATACCCCACAAATATAATGACTGAGAACTTCCAAACCACCTTGGTGCAGATGGTTTCTGCCCCTGACTATCCCTCCAGGAATATAATGACTGAGAACATCCAAACTGCCATGCTGCAGATAGATCCTGCCCCTGACTATACCTCAGGAAGATAATGACTGAGAACTTCCAAACTGCCATGCTGCAGATGGATCCTGCCCCGGACCATCCCTCCAGGTATATAAATGCTGAGAACTTCCAAACTGCCATGCTGTAGATGGATCCCGCCCCCGACTAATCCTCCAGGATTATAAGAAGTGAGAACTTCCAAACTGCCATGCTGCAGATGGATCCCGCCCCCGACTAATCCTCCAGGAATATAAGAAGTGAGAACTTCCAAACCACCTTGCTGCAGATGGATTCTGCCCCTGACTATCCCTCCAGGAATATGATGACTGAGAACTTCCAAACTGCCATGCTGCGGATGGATCCTGCCCCTGACTATACCCCAGGAATATAATGACTGAGAACTTCCAAACTGTCATGCTGCAGATGGATCCTGCCCCTGACTATCCCTCCAGTAATATAATGACTGAGAACTTCCAAACTGCTATGCTGCAGATGGATCCTGCCCCTGACTATACCCCACAAATATAATGACTGAGAACTTCCAAACCACCTTGGTGCAGATGGTTTCTGCCCCTGACTACCCCTCCAGTAATATAATGACTGAGAACTTCCAAACTGCTATGCTGCAGATGGATCCTGCCCCTGACTATACCCCACAAATATAATGACTGAGAACTTCCAAACCACCTTGGTGCAGATGGTTTCTGCCCCTGACTATCCCTCCAGGAATATAATGACTGAGAACATCCAAACTGCCATGCTGCAGATAGATCCTGCCCCTGACTATACCTCAGGAAGATAATGACTGAGAACTTCCAAACTGCCATGCTGCAGATGGATCCTGCCCCGGACCATCCCTCCAGGTATATAAATGCTGAGAACTTCCAAACTGCCATGCTGTAGATGGATCCCGCCCCCGACTAATCCTCCAGGATTATAAGAAGTGAGAACTTCCAAACTGCCATGCTGCAGATGGATCCCGCCCCCGACTAATCCTCCAGGAATATAAGAAGTGAGAACTTCCAAACCACCTTGCTGCAGATGGATTCTGCCCTTGACTATTCCTCCGGGAATATAATGACTGAAAACTTCCAAACTGCCATGCTGCGGATGGATCCTGCCCCTGACTATCCCTCCAGAAATATAATGACTAAGAACTTCTAAACTGCCATGCTGCGGATGGATCCTGCCCCTGACTATCCCTCCAGGAATATAATGACTGAGAACTTACAAACTGCCATGCTGCGGATGGATCCTGCCCCTGACTATACCCCAGGAATATAATGACTGAGAACTTCCAAACTGCCATGCTACAGATGGATCCTGCCCCCGGTTATCCCTCCAGGAATATGATGACTGAGAACTTCCAAACTGCAATACTGCAGATGGATCCTACCCCTGATTATACCCCAGGAATATAATGACTGAGAACTTCCAAACTGTCATGCTGCAGATGGATCCTGCCCCTGAATATCCCTCCAGGAATATAATGACTGAGAAGTTCTAAATTGCCATGCTGCAGAAGGATCCTGCCCCTGACTATCCCTCCAGAAATATAATGACTGAGAACTTCCAAACTGTGATGCTGCAGATGGATCCTGCCCCTGTCTATCCCGCTAGGAATATAATAACTGAGAACTTCCAAACTGTCATGCTGCAGATGGATCCTGCCCCTGTCTATCCCGTCAGGAATATAATAACTGAGAACTTCCAAACTGCCATGCTGCAGATGAATCCTGCCCCCGACTATCCCTCCAGGAATACAATGACTGAGAACTTCCAAACTGCCATGCTGCAGATGGATCCTGCCCCTGACTATCAATACAGGAATATAATGACTGAGAACTTCCAAACTGCAATGCTGCAGATGGATCCTGCCCCTGACTATCAATCCAGGAATATAATGACTGAGAACTTCCAAACCGCAATGCTGCAGATGGATCCTGCCCCTGAATATCCCTCCAGGAATATAATTACTGAGAACTTCCAAACTGCCATGCTGCAGATGGACCCTGCCCCCGACTACCCCTCCAGTAATATAATGACTGACAACTTCCAAACTGCTATGCTGCAGATGGATCCTGCCCCTAACTATACCCCACAAATATAATGACTGAGAACTTCCAAACCACCTTGGTGCAGATGGTTTCTGCCCCTGACTATCCCTCCAGGAATATAATGACTGAGAACATCCAAACTGCCATGCTGCAGATAGATCCTGCCCCTGACTATACCTCAGGAAGATAATTACTGAGAACTTCCAAACTGCCATGCTGCAGATGGATCCTGCCTCGGACTATCCCTCCAGGAATATAGTGGCTGAGAACTTCCAAACTGCCATGCTGCAGATGGATCCCGCCCCGACTAATCCTCCAGGAATATAAGAAGTGAGAACTTCCAAACCACTTTGCAGCAGATGGATTCTGCCCCTGACTATCCCTCCAGGAATATAATGACTGAGAACTTCCAAACTGCCATGCTGCGGATGGATCCTGCCCCTGACTATACCCCAGGAATATAATGACTGAGAACTTCGAAACTGTCATGCTGCAGATGGATCCTGCCCCTGACTATCCCTCCAGGAATATAATGACTGAGAACTTCCAAACTGCCATGCTGCGGATGGATCCTGCTTCTGACTATACCCCAGGAATATAATGACTGAGAACTTCCAAACTGCCATGCTACAGATGGATCCTGCCCCCGACTATTTCTCCAGGAATATAATGACTGAGAACTTCCAAACTGCAATACTGCAGATGGATCCTGCCGCTGATTATACCCCAGGAATATGATGACTGAGAAGTTCTAAGTTGCCATGCAGCAGAAGGATCCTGCCCCTGACTATCCCTCCAGGAATATAATGACTGAGAACTTCCAAACTGCCATGCTGCAGATGGATCCTGCCCCGGACTATCCCTCCAGGAATATAATGGCTGAGAACTTCCAAACTGCCATGCTGCAGATGGATCCCGCCCCCGACTAATCCTCCAGGATTATAAGAAGTGAGAACTTCCAAACTGCCATGCTGCAGATGGATCCCGCCCCCGACTAATCCTCCAGGAATATAAGAAGTGAGAACTTCCAAACCACCTTGCTGCAGATGGATTCTGCCCCTGACTATCCCTCCAGGAATATAATGACTGAGAACTTCCAAACTGCCATGCTGCGGATGGATCCTGCCCCTGACTATCCCTCCAGGAATATAATGACTGAGAACTTCTAAACTGCCATGCTGCGGATGGATCCTGCCCCTGACTATCCCTCCAGGAATATAATGGCTGAGAACTTCCAAACTGCCATGCTGCAGATGGATCCCGCCCCCGACTAATCCTCCAGGATTATAAGAAGTGAGAACTTCCAAACTGCCATGCTGCAGACGGATCCCGCCCCCGACTAATCCTCCAGGAATATAAGAAGTGAGAACTTCCAAACCACCTTGCTGCAGATGGATTCTGCCCCTGACTATCCCTCCAGGAATATAATGACTGAGAACTTCCAAACTGCCATGCTGCAGATGGATCCTGCACCTGACTATCCCTCCAGGAATATAATGACTGAGAACTTCCAAACTGCCATGCTGCAGATGAATCCCGCCCCGACTAATCCTCCAGGAATATAAGAAGTGAGAACTTTCAAACCACCTTGCTGCAGATGGATTCTGCCCCTGACTATCCCTCCAGGAATATAATGACTGAGAACTAACAAACTGCCATGCTGCAGATGGATTCTGCCCCTGACTATCCCTCCAGGAATATAATGACTGAGAACTTCCAAACTGCCATGCTGCAGATGGATACTGACCCTGTCTATCCAGCCAGGAATATAATGACTGAGAACTACCAAACTACCATGCTGCAGATATATCATGCCCCTGACTATCCTTCCAGGAATATAATGACTGAGAACTTCCAAACTGCGATGCTGCAGATGGATCCCATCCCCGACTATCCCTCCAGGATTATAATGACTGAGAACTTCCAAACTGCCATGCTGCACATGGTTCTGCCCCTGACTATACCCCAGGAATATAATGACTGAGAGATTCCAAACTGCCACCCTGCAGATGGATCCTGCCCCTGACTATACCTCCAGGAATATAATGACATAGAATTTCCAAACAGTCATGCCGCAGATGGATCCTGCCCCTGACTATCACAACAGGAATTTAATGACTGAGAACTTCCAAACCGCAATGCTGCAGATGGATCCTGCCCCTGAATATCCCTCCAGGAATATAATTACTGAGAACTTCCAAACTGCCATGCTGCAGATGGACCCTGCCCCCGACTACCCCTCCAGTAATATAAAGACTGAGAACTTCCAAACTGCTATGCTGCAGATGGATCCTGCCCCTGACTATACCCCACAAATATAATGACTGAGTACTTCCAAACCACCTTGGTGCAGATGGTTTCTGCCCCTGACTATCCCTCCAGGAATATAATGACTGAGAACATCCAAAGTGCCATGCTGCAGATAGATCCTGCCCCTGACTATACCTCAGGAAGATAATGACTGAGAACTTCCAAACTGCCATGCTGCAGATGGATCCTGCCCCGGACTATCCCTCCAGGAATATAATGGCTGAGAACTTCCAAACTGCCATGCTGCAGATGGATCCCGCCCCTGACTAATCCTCCAGGATTATAAGAAGTGAGAACTTCCAAACTGCCATGCTGCAGATGGATCCCGCCCCCGACTAATCCTCCAGGAATATAAGAAGTGAGAACTTCCAAACCACCTTGCTGCAGATGGATTCTGCCCCTGACTATCCCTACAGGAATATAATGCTGAGAACTTCCAAACTGCCATGCTGCGGATGGATCCTGCCCCTGACTATCCCTCCAGAAATATAATGACTAAGAACTTCTAAACTGCCATGCTGCGTATGGATCCTGCCCCTGACTATCCCTCCAGGAATATAATGACTGAGAACTTCCAAACTGCCATGCTGCGGATGGATCCTGCCCCTGACTATACCCCAGGAATATAATGACTGAGAACTTCCAAACTGCCATGCTACAGATGGATCCTGCCCCCGACTATCCCTCCAGGAATATGATGACTGAGAACTTCCAAACTGCAATACTGCAGATGGATCCTGCCCCTGATTATACCCCAGGAATATAATGACTGAGAACTTCCAAACTGTCATGCTGCAGATGGATTCTGCCCCTGAATATCCCTCCAGGAATATAATGACTGAGAAGTTCTAAATTGCCATGCTGCAGAAGGATCCTGCCCCTGACTATCCCTCCAGAAATATAATGACTGAGAACTTCCAAACTGTGATGCTGCAGATGGATCCTGCCCCTGTCTATCCCGCTAGGAATATAATAACTGAGAACTTCCAAACTGTCATGCTGCAGATGGATCCTGCCCCTGTCTATCCCGCCAGGAATATAATTACTGAGAACTTCCAAACTGCCATGCTGCAGATGGACCCTGCCCCCGACTCCCCTTCCAGTAATATAATGACTGAGAACTTCCAAACTGCTATGCTGCAGATGGATCCTGCCCCTGACTATACCCCACAAATATAATGACTGAGAACTTCCAAACCACCTTGGTGCAGATGGTTTCTGCCCCTGACTATCCCTCCAGGAATATAATGACTGAGAACATCCAAACTGCCATGCTGCAGATAGATCCTGCCCCTGACTATACCTCAGGAAGATAATGACTGAGAACTTCCAAACTGCTATGCTGCAGATGGATCCTGCCTCTGACTATGCCTCCAGGAATATAATTACTGAGAACTTCCAAACTGCTATGCTGCAGATGGATCCTGCCCCTGACTATACCACAGGAATATAATGACTAAGAACGTCCAAACTGCCATGTTGCAGATGGATCCTGCCCCTGACTATACCCCGGTAATATAATGATTGAGAACTAACAAACTGCCATGCTGCAGATGGATCCTGCCCCTGACTATACCACAGGAAGGTAATGACTGTGAACTTCCAAACTGCCATGCCGCAGATGGATCCTGCCCCTGACTATACCACAGGAATATAATGACTGAGAACTTCCAAACTGCTATGCTACAGATGGATCCTGCCTCTGACTATCTCTCCAGGAATATAATGACTGAGAATTTCGAAACTGCCATGCTGCAGATGAATCCCGCCCCTGACTATACCCCAGGAATATAATGACTGTGAACTTCCAAACTGCTATGCCGCAGATGGGTCCTGCCCCTGACTGTACCACAGGAATATAATGACTGAGAACTTCCAAACTGCTATGCTGCAGATGGAGTGTTAGGGAGAATTCTCTGTTTAGGCTGAATTTCCCTACCTAGTGAGTCCCCCAGCAGCTTTGCTGGATTTCTGGAGTTTATTTTTTTTCTCCTGCCAAGAGTGAGACTCTTTTACCCTCACTCTTGGACATGTTGAACTGTGTTATCTTGGTTAAACCTTGTGTTGAATGGGCTATGGGGTCTTTTACTCCATAGGGCCTCATGTATTTTTGTGATGTGGGTTACACAGCACCCTCTGTGCCGTGACCCAGGAGTGTCCTAGGGACTCCCCAACATAGACTCCATACCCTGGGACTGACTACTGTCTCCCAGGGCATGTAAAGTCACCAAAGACTTTGCTAGTCTTGAATCCTGAACAGAACCAGTACAAACCATCATATTGTGGACGTACTGGCTGGGGCAATTCGATTGCCCCAGGGTCTGTTAGTCGAGGGGGCACGTCTCCGTCCCCCCTGATCGAGTTTTGGCTGGTGGCAGTGGAAACTACTTTTTATATTCGACCGCGAATATTTCCCTATGGGATTTCCCATTGTTTTAGGCTAACACATTTAATTATTTATTTACGGTAGCCTTAAACATCCCGCCGGTTTATATATTTCTTTTTATAACTCCGGTTGGGACTTTTTGCCAAAACTTGATTCTAAAATGGCGTTGGTGTTCGCCTCTGTAACTCTGACCCAAAGTGGAGCCCTTTGTTCCACTTTTGGCGGGCTTCTCCACAGAAGCCCTCCAAAGTGGTGCCACTCTGTCTGGGGTACTTAGGAGGGGTGGAGGGGGATTTAGGCACCCTGGACTGAGTTACCTTGGTAACTCAAGTCGCACTCCGTCCTGATTGGCCCAAGTGGTGAGCCGCCCGGCTCACCACTTAGCATGTTTGAGTGACAGCTAGGCTGGGTGAATGGGGGCTTGCTGCATAAAAGCAGGGCTTTGGGGACTGGGACTTGAGAAGTCGCCACAGGACCAAGAATCCGACGAGGGAAGAGCTGAACCGTCTCACCACTTTTTCCCGACGACCGAGGAGAACTCTTAACGGAGTGGCTCCTTCCCTTAACTGGTGGGGACAACCAGTTTTCGCCTTCTTTCCGTTCTTTGAGGTATCTCGTGGCCGCCTTGCCTGTGCCAAGCACCCCGGCAACCGGAATACCACACTTTACCCCCCTACCGCGAAAGTCGGTACCAACCCTTTAACCGGAGGACTCCGCGGCTGGTTTCTTCCCGGGCAGTGCAACGACCCTCCTCTTCTGCTCTTCAGCGAGAACTTCTTCTCCCCTGACCGACGTCGAGCCCTGCTGCCACTGCCTGGAACAACTGCCACCGCTGGAGGATCCTTTCCGCTTAAGGTACTGTGTTCCGCCTGGCTTCCCTTGCCACCGACTGTACGGGGTAGATTTAGTCCCCGGCTTTCGAACCTGGGAGTGCCTGGGACACTTTGGCTAAACTTTCTGAGCCACTCTAAAACTCTTTTTGACTCTTTGCAAGACTTGAATCTCTAACTAACAGTGTGATCTTGGGCACCTTTTCGCTCCGGCTACTCTAAGAGTGGGCCCTGCCTAGTGACTTTTGCTCACCTGTGACTTTGTGCTTCTTTAAGCCTATTGCAAGTGTTCTGGACCTTAGAGTGGTGTGTTTAACCTATTTCTGCTTTTTCTCTCCCTTTCTTGGAAACTACTAGAGTGTCATCTAACGTTAAGCACTCACCTCTGTTTTAATTAAGTGGTGTTAACCTAGAGTTGTCTAGATAGGAGAAAGGATTGAATTTACTTTCATTATAACTGTGTTGAAGTGTTTTTACCATATTCGTTGCTAGAGTGTTTTTACTTATGTGTGTTTTTAAATAAATAACAATATTCTTTTGAAACCAAGCTCTGGTCAGTGTTTGCTTGTGCTATTGTGTTTTGGTACATATTGTGTATACTTTGCATACTGCCTAACTCTTCTTGAGAGAAGTCTGACTGCTCAGCCACAGCTACCAGGTAAATCTGGGTGGTACAGACTGCTACCAAAGGGGTTTACTGCTCTACCTGTAGTCTTAAATCTTTTGCAGTGTTCCCCAAGGGAACTGCACAGGTTTCTGCCTAACACTGGTGTACAGCGGTGGGATTTGTATTGAGTATACACTTTATTGTGCTTTAGATACCTTAGTGCAACTAACCACAAAGCTTAGCACTGAAAAAGTAAAACCTCTAACATGTCAGTTATAGAAAGCTATAGTCAAGAGTCCCTTGCAGCCAAAACTGCTGATTGTTTAAGAGTGCTCTGTAAACATAAGGATCTCCTGACTAAGGGCAAGAAAATGGAGCTGATTGAAAGATTGTTAGCTAACCAAAGTCTGGGTGATGGTTCAGAGGAACCCACCACTCCAGCAACTGTAGATGACAGTGTTGAAGTTAACATGGAGCAAAATGTTGATGATTCTGAGGAAGAGTCAGAAGAGGAGGGTGAGGCTGTTGTAACTGTCCCCCCTAGGCCTCTGCCTGCTCTACCTGCTGTGCCTACTGGACCTTTACCAGGTCCCACATTTAGTCCTCAGTACTTTGAACTGGAGAAAATGAAGCTAGAATTGGAGTATAAGAAACTTAATGCTCAAACTGACAAAGAACTAAGGCTAAGGGAAATGGAGCTCAAGTATGACTTAGAAATGAAGAAATTATCTGTTGAGAATGTTTCTCTCTCTGGCTCCTCTAGAAGTTCCAGTCCTAAAAGACCCCGGATGCCTAAAGAATTGGTTGGTATGTATGAGCCTAAGTTGGATGTGTTGGATTGGTTGTCTCTGTTTGAATATAATCATGGGCTCCAGAACATCACAGGAAATGACTTACTCACCTGGTTGTTCTCTAGGCTTCCCCCTGTTGCAACTGATGTGGTAATGGAGATGGGGGAGGAGGATAGGAAGGACTATGAATGTGTGAAACTAGCTTTGATAGCTAGGTTTGGGAAGACCCCTTCCCAGTATCTTAAGAGGTTTAGGAGCCTCAAAAAGCATGATGGTACCCCTTGGGCTACCTGGGTGAATGAATGTTTGAAAAACTTAGAGGGATGGATTAAGGGTTACAAGGTGAACACTTATGAAGGTATGAAGAATTTGTTTATGTTGGAGACTATTTATGATGCCTGCTCTCCTGAGCTCAGACAACACTTGGCTGATTCCAGGGAATTGGATTCCCGGAAACTAGCTAAGGCTGCTGACTTGTGGGTTGCCAACAGGGCCACTCACAAGGATTCTGGGGTAACTCAGAAGAAGGATGGGGAAAAACAGTCTAAGAAGGACTCCAAAGAGAATTCTAATACTACAAATTCCAAAGAGGGCCCCAAACAAAACTATAAGGGTAAGCCACAAGGGAAACCAAATCAGGCTAGTGTACCTTCTGGTCCCAGACCAGAAGGAGGTCAGAACAAGCCTCCATTCCAGCGAGCCTTTGGCTCATGCTTTGTTTGTAAGGCTACTGACCATGTGAAAGGAGATCCCAGATGTAAGGGTAAACCTTCAGGGGTCCAGCTTGCCTCCTTAGCCTTCGCTCCAGAAGAGGAAGTACCTATGGCAAGTGGAAACTTTCTATTACTAGCTGATGAACCCACTGGAGTCTCAGCTAGTGTTTCTTTAGTCTCTCTGGGGTTGTGGGAGCAACAGAATTTAGATGTCTATAACTCTATCCCAGATAATACTAAAGAGTATTATAAGGACAGTGTCCAGGTGAATGGTCAGGAGACTCCTGCCATTAGGGACACTGGAGCCAGCATAACTGTGGTGGATGAATCATTTTTCAAGGCAGAGGATGTTGCTAAGGCACCCAAATGCCTCACCAAGTTAGCTGGTGGGCCTGTGCAGATGTGTCCCCAGTTACCAGTTCTCATCCAATGTAATGATATGGCTGTAAAAATACCTGTCAGTGTACAATGTGAAGTGCCAGGTAGGGTTCTGTTGGGTAATGACCTCAAAGCTCTTGGAGTTGTATCTCATACCCCCAGACCTCCTAGCAAAAGGTTTCAGGAACTCACAAAACCTGCAAGGGAGAAAACCCTGAGAGGGTTATCTCAGGAGATGATGACAGAAATCACTCCTCTACCACTGGAGCAACTTACTGCAGTAACTACCAGATCAGGAGCAAAGGGGCAACCCAAGACTCCTAGGAAAAAGCCAGCAGCAAGCACTCCAGTGCTTCCAACAAGGACTTCCCCTAGGTTGTCCAAAGTTACACCTGTAACTCCCCCTCCAGCTGAGGCTGAGAGAGAGGTACAACCCTGTGTGGTTGAGCTAGACTCTGAGGAAGAGCTAGAAGGAGGCCCCAACCTTATTGGAGATTTGGACCCTGAGGACCATCCTGAGCTGCAGTCTTTACTGGCAGAAGGTGGGCCTAGCAGGGCAGCTTTTCGTAAGGGGCAAAGAGAATGTCCAACTCTGGAGGGTCTCCGCCACCAGGCAGCTTCTCAAGCTGATGGGCAAGAGCCTGGGAAGTATAGGTTGCACTGGGAAGATGGCCTCTTCTACAGTGAACCCACTGAGTCTGAACCTGGAGACTACAAACGCCTTGTAGTCCCACAAGAGAACAGACAACAGTTCTTACAACTAGCCCATGAGATACCTTTGGCTGGCCACTTGAGTTTCAAGAAGACCAAGGAAAGGCTCTCACTCTACTTTTATTGGCCAAAGATGGGGGCTGAAGTAGATAGATATTGTAAGAGCTGCCATACCTGCCAGACTTCTGGTAAGGTTGGTTCCAAGAATGTGGCACCTTTAGTGCCTCTCCCAGTTGTGGGAGTCCCATTTGAGAGGGTAGGGATTGACATTGTTGGTCCCCTTGATCCTCCAACCTCCTCAGGCAACAGGTTTATCCTTGTTGTAGTAGACCATGCTACTAGATACCCTGAGGCCATTCCTATGAGGACTATTACAGCTCCGGCTGTGGCTAAGGCCCTCCTTGGTATTTTTACCAGGGTTGGGTTTCCTAAGGAGGTAATCTCTGACAGGGGGTCAAACTTTATGTCCCACTACATGAAGGCCATGTGGAAAACCTGTGGAGTTACCTACAAGTTCTCAACCGCCTACCACCCTCAGACAAACGGGTTGGTTGAAAGGTTTAACAGAACCATGAAGAGCATGATAGGTGCTTTGGAAGAACCCCTTAAGAAAAAGTGGGACCTTCTACTGCCATGCCTTCTCTTTGCTTATAGAGAAGTCCCTCAGGAGGGAGTAGGTTATTCTCCCTTTGAGCTTCTCTATGGCCATCCAGTCAGGGGTCCATTGGCCCTGATTAAGGAGGGGTTGGAAGGTGCTCCTCCCCTCAAGCCAGTCAGAGTGACTGACTATGTGATAGGTCTCCGGAGGAGAATGTCACACATGATGGCAGAAGCAAGTGACAACTTGAAAGCTGGTCAAGCCCTGGTCAAACATTGGCACGACCAGAAGGCTAACATGGTTGAGTTTACTCAAGACCAGCTAGTTCTAGTTATGCTCCCAACAAGGCAGAGGGCCTTGCAAGACAAATGGATGGGACCCTTCAAGGTTGTGGGAAAACTTGGAGAGGTCAACTATCTGGTGGATCTGGGCAGACCCAGGGAAGCTCCTAGAGTCTTCCACACCAACCGACTAAAAGCCTACATCTCCAGACCTGATGTAGGAGCCTTGCTCCTAGCTTCAGCTGCAGAGGAGGAAGAGAGTGAATCTCTCCCTGATCTCCTCAGAGGTGTACCTTTAGATGAAAAAGTTGAAGGAGTCAATCTCTCTTCAGACCTGACACCTGAGCAACAAGAGGAGTGCAAATCTATGTTAAATCAGTTTGCCTCCCTGTTCTCACTGTCACCAGGCTTGACCCCTTGGGGCCAGCATGAGATACTCACTGGTGACTGTCTGCCAGTCAAAAGCAGAGGATACAGAATGTCAGAACATATCAGAGCCCACATCAAAGGAGAGGTCAAGAAGATGCTTGATCTCGGGGTAATAGAGCCCTCTACTAGTCCATGGTCTAGCCCAGTTGTGTTAGTACCAAAGGCAGGATCCAAAGACTTGAGATTCTGTGTGGACTATAGAGCTCTAAATGCAGTCACCAAGACTGATGCCCATCCTTTGCCCAGGACAGATGAGTTGGTGGATAAACTTGGTGCAGCCAAGTACCTCAGCACATTTGACCTGACGTCAGGCTATTGGCAAATAGCCCTGACAGACCATGCCAAGGAGAAAACTGCATTTTCAACCCCAGTTGGCTTGTACCAGTTTAAGGTCATGCCTTTTGGACTGAAAAATGCACCTGCCACATTCCAAAGGATGGTGAACCAAGTTCTGGCTGGGATGGAAGATTTCTGCATGGCATACTTGGATGACATTGCAGTCTTCAGCCACTCCTGGGAAGAACATGTGAACCACCTAGGACATGTGTTGCAGGCTCTGAAACAGGCCCATTTGACAATCAAAGCCAGTAAGTGCCAGATTGGTCAAAGTAAAGTGGTCTACCTTGGACATGAGGTAGGAGGTGGAGAAATAAGGCCTTTGCCCAGCAAGATTGAAGCTGTGCAAAATTGGACAACACCAACTACTCAAACCCAAGTGAGAGCTTTTCTAGGCCTCACTGGGTATTACAGGAATTTCATTGAGAACTATGGGACCATAGCTTCTCCACTGAATGTAATCTCCTCTCCCAAATTCCCAAAAAAGGTAAAATGGAATGAGGAGTGCAATCAGGCCTTTGAAAAACTGAAGAGAGCTCTTTGCCAGGCCCCAGTATTGAGAGCTCCTGACTACCACCAACCTTTCATTGTACAAACTGATGCTTCCAATGTAGGTATAGGTGCAGTTCTAAGCCAACTGGATGAGAAGGGTAGGGAGCACCCCATTTGCTTCATCAGTAGGAAACTGAAGGATCCTGAGACAAGGTGGGCAACTATCGAAAGAGAATGCTTTGCTATTGTGTGGGCACTGAAGAAGTTTAGGCCATACTTGTATGGTTCTACTTTTGTTATTCAGACTGACCACCAACCCTTGAGATGGTTAATGCAAATGAAAGGGGAAAATCCAAAACTATTGAGATGGTCAATCTGCCTGCAAGGGTTTGATTTCACCATTGAGCACAGGTCAGGGTGTCACCATCAAAATGCTGATGGACTCTCTAGGATGTATATCATCGACTAGAGGTATGAGGTTCATCCAGGAGTGGATTAAATCCTCCTGTCCCTTAGTCTGGGGGGGGCGAGTGTTAGGGAGAATTCTCTGTTTAGGCTGAATTTCCCTACCTAGTGAGTCCCCCAGCAGCTTTGCTGGATTTCTGGAGTTTATTTTTTTTCTCCTGCCAAGAGTGAGACTCTTTTACCCTCACTCTTGGACATGTTGAACTGTGTTATCTTGGTTAAACCTTGTGTTGAATGGGCTATGGGGTCTTTTACTCCATAGGGCCTCATGTATTTTTGTGATGTGGGTTACACAGCACCCTCTGTGCCGTGACCCAGGAGTGTCCTAGGGACTCCCCAACATAGACTCCATACCCTGGGACTGACTACTGTCTCCCAGGGCATGTAAAGTCACCAAAGACTTTGCTAGTCTTGAATCCTGAACAGAACCAGTACAAACCATCATATTGTGGACGTACTGGCTGGGGCAATTCGATTGCCCCAGGGTCTGTTAGTCGAGGGGGCACGTCTCCGTCCCCCCTGATCGAGTTTTGGCTGGTGGCAGTGGAAACTACTTTTTATATTCGACCGCGAATATTTCCCTATGGGATTTCCCATTGTTTTAGGCTAACACATTTAATTATTTATTTACGGTAGCCTTAAACATCCCGCCGGTTTATATATTTCTTTTTATAACTCCGGTTGGGACTTTTTGCCAAAACTTGATTCTAAAATGGCGTTGGTGTTCGCCTCTGTAACTCTGACCCAAAGTGGAGCCCTTTGTTCCACTTTTGGCGGGCTTCTCCACAGAAGCCCTCCAAAGTGGTGCCACTCTGTCTGGGGTACTTAGGAGGGGTGGAGGGGGATTTAGGCACCCTGGACTGAGTTACCTTGGTAACTCAAGTCGCACTCCGTCCTGATTGGCCCAAGTGGTGAGCCGCCCGGCTCACCACTTAGCATGTTTGAGTGACAGCTAGGCTGGGTGAATGGGGGCTTGCTGCATAAAAGCAGGGCTTTGGGGACTGGGACTTGAGAAGTCGCCACAGGACCAAGAATCCGACGAGGGAAGAGCTGAACCGTCTCACCACTTTTTCCCGACGACCGAGGAGAACTCTTAACGGAGTGGCTCCTTCCCTTAACTGGTGGGGACAACCAGTTTTCGCCTTCTTTCCGTTCTTTGAGGTATCTCGTGGCCGCCTTGCCTGTGCCAAGCACCCCGGCAACCGGAATACCACACTTTACCCCCCTACCGCGAAAGTCGGTACCAACCCTTTAACCGGAGGACTCCGCGGCTGGTTTCTTCCCGGGCAGTGCAACGACCCTCCTCTTCTGCTCTTCAGCGAGAACTTCTTCTCCCCTGACCGACGTCGAGCCCTGCTGCCACTGCCTGGAACAACTGCCACCGCTGGAGGATCCTTTCCGCTTAAGGTACTGTGTTCCGCCTGGCTTCCCTTGCCACCGACTGTACGGGGTAGATTTAGTCCCCGGCTTTCGAACCTGGGAGTGCCTGGGACACTTTGGCTAAACTTTCTGAGCCACTCTAAAACTCTTTTTGACTCTTTGCAAGACTTGAATCTCTAACTAACAGTGTGATCTTGGGCACCTTTTCGCTCCGGCTACTCTAAGAGTGGGCCCTGCCTAGTGACTTTTGCTCACCTGTGACTTTGTGCTTCTTTAAGCCTATTGCAAGTGTTCTGGACCTTAGAGTGGTGTGTTTAACCTATTTCTGCTTTTTCTCTCCCTTTCTTGGAAACTACTAGAGTGTCATCTAACGTTAAGCACTCACCTCTGTTTTAATTAAGTGGTGTTAACCTAGAGTTGTCTAGATAGGAGAAAGGATTGAATTTACTTTCATTATAACTGTGTTGAAGTGTTTTTACCATATTCGTTGCTAGAGTGTTTTTACTTATGTGTGTTTTTAAATAAATAACAATATTCTTTTGAAACCAAGCTCTGGTCAGTGTTTGCTTGTGCTATTGTGTTTTGGTACATATTGTGTATACTTTGCATACTGCCTAACTCTTCTTGAGAGAAGTCTGACTGCTCAGCCACAGCTACCAGGTAAATCTGGGTGGTACAGACTGCTACCAAAGGGGTTTACTGCTCTACCTGTAGTCTTAAATCTTTTGCAGTGTTCCCCAAGGGAACTGCACAGGTTTCTGCCTAACATGGAGCCTGCCTCTGACTATCCCTCCAGGAATATAATGACTGAGAACTTCCAAACTGCTATGCTGCAGATGAATCCCGCCCCTGACTATACCCCAGGAATATAATGACTGTGAACTTCCAAACTGCTATGCCGCAGATGGGTCCTGCCCCTGACTATACCACAGGAATATAATGACTGAGAACTTCCAAACTGCTATGCTGCAGATGGATCCTGTCTGTGACTATCCCTCCAGGAATATAATGACTGAGAACTTCCAAACTGCTATGCTGCAGATGGATCCCGCCCCTGACTATAGCACAGGAATATAATGACTGTGAACTTCCAAACTGCAATGCAGCAGATGGATCCTGCCCCTGACTATACCACAGGAATATAATGACTGAGAACTTCCAAACTGCCATGCTGAAGATGGTTCCTGCCCCTGACTATCCCTCCAGGAATATAATGACTGTGAACCTCCAAGCTGCCATGCTGCAGATGGTTCCTGCCCCTGCCTATCCCGCCAGGAATATAATAACTGAGAACTTCCAAACTGCCATGCTGCAGATGGATCCTGCCCCTGTCTATCCCTCCAGGAATATAATGACTGAGAAGTTACAAACTGCCATGCTGCAGATGGATCCCGCCTCCGACTAATCCTCCAAGAAAATAAGAAGTGAGAACTTCCAACTGCCATGCTGCAGATGGATCCTGCTCCTGACCATACCCCAGGAATATAATGACTGAGAACTTCCAAACTGTCATGCTGCAGATGGATCCTGCCCCTGACTATACCTCAGGAATATAATGACTGAGAACTTCCAAACTGCCATGCTGCAGATGGATCCTGCCCCTGACCATACCCCAGGAATATAATGCCTGAGAACTTCCAAACTGCCATGCTGCAGATGGATCTTGCCCCTGACTATCCCTCCAGGAACATAATGACTGAGAACTTCCAAACTGCCATGCTGCGGATGGATCCTGCCCTTGACTATACCCCAGGAATATAATGACTGAGAACTTCCAAACTGCCATGCTACAGATGGATCCTGCCCCCGACTATCCCTCCAGGAATATGATGACTGACAACTTCCAAACTGCAATACTGCAGATGGATCCTGCCCTTGACAATACCCCAGGAATATAATGACTGACATCTTCCAAACTGTCATGCTGCAGATGGATCCTGCCCCTGAATATCCCTCCAGGAATATAATGACTGAGAAGTTCTAAATTGCCATGCTGCAGAAGGATCCTGCCCCTGACTATCCCTCCAGGAATATAATGACTGAGAACTTCCAAACTGCCATGCTGCAGATGGATCCTGCCCCTGTCTATCCCGCTAGGAATATAATAAGTGAGAACTTCCAAACTGTCATGCTGCAGATGGATCCTGCCCCTGTCTATCCCATCAGGAATATAATAACTGAGAACTTCCAAACTGCCATGCTGCAGATGGATCCTGCCCCCGATTATCCCTCCAGGAATACAATGACTGAGAACTTCCAAACTGCCATGCTGCAGATGGATCCTGCCCCTGTCTATCCAGCCAGGAATATAATGACTGAGAACTTCCAAACTGCGATGCTGCAGATGGATCCCACCCCCGACTATCCCTCCAGGATTATAATGACTGAGAACTTCCAAACTGCCATGCTGCACATGGTTCTGCCCATGACTATACCCCAGGAATATAATGACTGAGAGATTCCAAACTGCCACCCTGCAGATGGATCCTGCCCCTGACTATACCTCCAGGAATATAATGACATAGAATTTCCAAACTGTCATGCCGCAGATGGATCCTGCCCCTGACTATCACGACAGGAATGTAATGACTGAGAACTTCCAAACCGCAATGCTGCAGGTGGATCCTGCCCCTGAATATCCCTCCAGGAATATAATTACTGAGAACTTCCAAACTGCCATGCTGCAGATGGACCCTGCCCCCGACTACCCCTCCAGTAATATAATGACTGAGAACTTCCAAACTGCTATGCTGCAGATGGATCCTGCCCCTGACTATACCCCACAAATATAATGACTGAGAACTTCCAAACCACCTTGGTGCAGATGGTTTCTGCCCCTGACTATCCCTCCAGGAATATAATGACTGAGAACATCCAAACTGCCATGCTGCAGATAGATCCTGCCCCTGACTATACCTCAGGAAGATAATGACTGAGAACTTCCAAACTGCCATGCTGCAGATGGATCCTGCCCCGGACTATCCCTCCAGGAATATAATGGCTGAGAACTTCCAAACTGCCATGCTGCAGATGGATCCCGTCCCCGACTAATCCTCCAGGATTATAAGAAGTGAGAACTTCCAAACTGCCATGCTGCAGATGGATCCCGCCCCCGACTAATCCTCCAGGAATATAAGAAGTGAGAACTTCCAAACCACCTTGCTGCAGATGGATTCTGCCCCTGACTATCCCTCCAGGAATATAATGACTGAGAACTTCCAAACTGCCATGCTGCAGATGGATTCTGCCCCTGACTATCCCTCCAGGAATATAATGACTGAGAACTTCCAAACTGCCATGCTGCAGATGGATACTGACCCTGTCTATCCAGCCAGGAATATAATGACTGAGAACGTCCAAACTGCCATGCTGTAGATATATCATGCCCCTGACTATCCCTCCAGGAATATAATGACTGAGAACTTCCAAACTGCGATGCTGCAGATGGATCCCACCCCCGACTATCCCTCCAGGATTATAATGACTGAGAACTTCCAAACTGCCATGCTACAGATGGATCCTGCCCCCGACTATCCCTCCAGGAATATGATGACTGAGAACTTCCAAACTGCAATACTGCAGATGGATCCTGCCCCTGATTATACCCCAGGAATATAATGACTGAGAACTTCCAAACTGTCATGCTGCAGATGGATCCTGCCCCTGAATATCCCTCCAGGAATATAATGACTGAGAAGTTCTAAATTGCCATGCTGCAGAAGGATCCTGCCCCTGACTATCCCTCCAGAAATATAATGACTGAGAACTTCCAAACTGTGATGCTGCAGATGGATCCTGCCCCTGTCTATCCCGCTAGGAATATAATAACTGAGAACTTCCAAACTGTCATGCTGCAGATGGATCCTGCCCCTGTCTATCCCGCCAGGAATATAATTACTGAGAACTTCCAAACTGCTATGCTGCAGATGGATCCTGCCCCTGACTATACCCCACAAATATAATGACTGAGAACTTCCAAACCACCTTGGTGCAGATGGTTTCTGCCCCTGACTATCCCTCCAGGAATATAATGACTGAGAACTTCCAAACTGCAATGCTGCAGATGGATCCTGCCCCGGACTATCCCTCCAGGAATATAATGGCTGAGAACTTCCAAACTGCCATGCTGCGGATGGATCCTGCCCCTGACTATCCCTCCAGAAATATAATGACTAAGAACTTCTAAACTGCCATGCTGCGGATGGATCCTGCCCCTGACTATCCCTCCAGGAATATAATGACTGAGAACTTCCAAACTGCCATGCTGCGGATGGATCCTGCCCCTGACTATACCCCAGGAATATAATGACTGAGAACTTCCAAACTGCCATGCTACAGATGGATCCTGTCCCCGACTATCCCTCCAGGAATATGATGACTGAGAACTTCCAAACTGCAATACTGCAGATAGATCCTGCCCCTGATTATACCCCAGCAATATAATGACTGAGAACTTCCAAACTGTCATGCTGCAGATGGATCCTGCCCCTGAATATCCCTCCAGGAATATAATGACTGAGAAGTTCTAAATTGCCATGCTGCAGAAGGATCCTGCCCCTGACTATCCCTCCAGAAATATAATGACTGAGAACTTCCAAACTGTGATGCTGCAGATGGATCCTGCCCCTGTCTATCCCGCTAGGAATATAATAACTGAGAACTTCCAAACTGCCATGCTGCAGATGGATCCTGCCCCTGTCTATCCCGTCAGCAATATAATAACTGAGAACTTCCAAACTGCCATGCTGCAGATGAATCCTGCCCCCGACTATCCCTCCAGGAATACAATGACTGAGAACTTCCAAACTGCCATGCTGCAGATGGATCCTGCCCCTGACTATCAATCCAGGAATATAATGACTGAGAACTTCTAAACTGCCATGCTGCAGATGGATCCCGCCCCCGACTAATCCTCCAGGATTATAAGAAGTGAGAACTTCCAAACTGCCATGCTACAGATGGATCCTGCCCCCGACTATCTCTCCAGGAATATGATGACTGAGAACTTCCAAACTGCAATACTGCAGATGGATCCTGCCCCTGATTATAACCCAGGAATATAATGACTGAGAACTTCCAAACTGTCATGCTGCAGATGGATCCTGCCCCTGAATATCCCTCCAGGAATATAATGACTGAGAAGTTCTAAATTGCCATGCTGCAGAAGGATCCTGCCCCTGACTAGCCCTCCAGAAATATAATGACTGAGAACTTCCAAACTGTGATGCTGCAGATGGATCCTGCCCCTGTCTATCCCGCTAGGAATATAATAACTGAGAACTTCCAAACTGTCATGCTGCAGATGGATCTTGACCCTGTCTATCCCGCCAGGAATATAATTACTGAGAACTTCCAAACTGCCATGCTGCAGATGGACCCTGCCCCCGACTACCCCTCCAGTAATATAATGACTGAGAACTTCCAAACTGCTATGCTGCAGATGGATCCTGCCCCTGACTATACCCCACAAATATAATGACTGAGAACTTCCAAACCACCTTGGTGCAGATGGTTTCTGCCCCTGACTATCCCTCCAGGAATATAATGACTGAAAACATCCAAACTGCCATGCTGCAGATAGATCCTGCCCCTGACTATACCTCAGGAAGATAATGACTGAGAACTTCCAAACTGCCATGCTGCAGATGGATCCTGCCCCGGACTATCCCTCCAGGTATATAATGGCTGAGAACTTCCAAACTGCCATGCTGTAGATGGATCCCGTCCCCGACTAATCCTCCAGGATTATAAGAAGTGAGAACTTCCAAACTGCCATGCTGCAGATGGATCCCGCCCCCGACTAATCCTCCAGGAATATAAGAAGTGAGAACTTCCAAACCACCTTGCTGCAGATGGATTCTGCCCTTGACTATCCCTCCAGGAATATAATGACTGAAAACTTCCAAACTGCCATGCTGCGGATGGATCCTGCCCCTGACTATCCCTCCAGAAATATAATGACTAAGAACTTCTAAACTGCCATGCTGCGGATGGATCCTGCCCCTGACTATCCCTCCAGGAATATAATGACTGAGAACTTCCAAACTGCCATGCTGCGGATGGATCCTGCCCCTGACTATACCCCAGGAATATAATGACTGAGAACTTCCAAACTGCCATGCTACAGATGGATCCTGCCCCCGACTATCCCTCCAGGAATATGATGACTGAGAACTTCCAAACTGCAATACTGCAGATGGATCCTACCCCTGATTATACCCCAGGAATATAATGACTGAGAACTTCCAAACTGTCATGCTGCAGATGGATCCTGCCCCTGAATATCCCTCCAGGAATATAATGACTGAGAAGTTCTAAATTGCCATGCTGCAGAAGGATCCTGCCCCTGACTATCCCTCCAGAAATATAATGACTGAGAACTTCCAAACTGTGATGCTGCAGATGGATCCTGCCCCTGTCTATCCCGCTAGGAATATAATAACTGAGAACTTCCAAACTGTCATGCTGCAGATGGATCCTGCCCCTGTCTATCCCGTCAGGAATATAATAACTGAGAACTTCCAAACTGCCATGCTGCAGATGAATCCTGCCCCCGACTATCCCTCCAGGAATACAATGACTGAGAACTTCCAAACTGCCATGCTGCAGATGGATCCTGCCCCTGACTATCAATACAGGAATATAATGACTGAGAACTTCCAAACTGCAATGCTGCAGATGGATCCTGCCCCTGACTATCAATCCAGGAATATAATGACTGAGAACTTCCAAACCGCAATGCTGCAGATGGATCCTGCCCCTGAATATCCCGCCAGGAATATAATTACTGAGAACTTCCAAACTGCCATGCTGCAGATGGACCCTGCCCCCGACTACCCCTCCAGTAATATAATGACTGACAACTTCCAAACTGCTATGCTGCAGATGGATCCTGCCCCTAACTATACCCCACAAATATAATGACTGAGAACTTCCAAACCACCTTGGTGCAGATGGTTTCTGCCCCTGACTATCCCTCCAGGAATATAATGACTGAGAACATCCAAACTGCCATGCTGCAGATAGATCCTGCACCTGACTATACCTCAGGAAGATAATGACTGAGAACTTCCAAACTGCCATGCTGCAGATGGATCCTGCCCCGGACTATCCCTCCAGGAATATAGTGGCTGAGAACTTCCAAACTGCCATGCTGCAGATGGATCCCGCCCCCAACTAATCCTCCAGGATTATAAGAAGTGTGAACTTCCAAACTGCCATGCTGCAGATGGATCCCGCCCCGACTAATCCTCCAGGAATATAAGAAGTGAGAACTTCCAAACCACCTTGCTGCAGATGGATTCTGCCCCTGACTATCCCTCCAGGAATATAATGACTGAGAACTTCCAAACTGCCATGCTGCGGATGGATCCTGCCCCTGACTATACCCCAGGAATATAATGACTGAGAACTTCCAAACTGTCATGCTGCAGATGGATCCTGCCCCTGACTATCCCTCCAGGAATATAATAACTGAGAACTTCTAAACTGCCATGCTGCGGATGGATCCTGCCCCTGACTATCCCTCCAGGAATATAATGACTGAGAACTTCCAAACTGCCATGCTGCGGATGGATCCTGCTTCTGACTATACCCCAGGAATATAATGACTGAGAACTTCCAAACTGCCATGCTACAGATGGATCCTGCCCCCGACTATTTCTCCAGAAATATGATGACTGAGAACTTCCAAACTGCAATACTGCAGATGGATCCTGCCGCTGATTATACCCCAAGAATATGATGACTGAGAACTTCCAAACTGTTATGCTGCAGATGGATCCTGCCCCTGAATATCCCTCCAGGAATATAATGACTGAGAAGTTCTAAATTGCCATGCAGCAGAAGGATCCTGCCCCTGACTATCCCTCCAGAAATATAATGACTGAGAACTTCCAAACTGTGATGCTGCAGATGGATCCTGCCCCTGTCTATCCCGCTAGGAATATAATAACTGAGAACTTCCAAACTGTCATGCTGCAGATGGATCCTGCCCCTGTTTATCCCGTCAGGAATATAATAACTGAGAACTTCTAAACTTCCATGCTGCAGATATATCATGCCTCTGACTATCCCTCCAGGAATATAATGACTGAGAACTTCCAAACTGCCATGCTGCAGATGGATCCTGCCCCGGACTATCCCTCCAGGAATATAATGGCTGAGAACTTCCAAACTGCCATGCTGCAGATGGATCCCGCCCCCGACTAATCCTCCAGGATTATAAGAAGTGAGAACTTCCAAACTGCCATGCTGCAGATGGATCCCGCCCCCGACTAATCCTCCAGGAATATAAGAAGTGAGAACTTCCAAACTGCCATGCTACAGATGGATCCTGCCCCCGACTATCCCTCCAGGAATATGATGACTGAGAACTTCCAAACTGCAATACTGCAGATGGATCCTGCCCCTGATTATAACCCAGGAATATAATGACTGAGAACTTCCAAACTGTCATGCTGCAGATGGATCCTGCCCCTGAATATCCCTCCAGGAATATAATGACTGAGAAGTTCTAAATTGCCATGCTGCAGAAGGATCCTGCCCCTGACTAGCCCTCCAGAAATATAATGACTGAGAACTTCCAAACTTTGATGCTGCAGATGGATCCTGCCCCTGTCTATCCCGCTAGGAATATAATAACTGAGAACTTCCAAACTGTCATGCTGCAGATGGATCTTGACCCTGTCTATCCCGCCAGGAATATAATTACTGAGAACTTCCAAACTGCCATGCTGCAGATGGACCCTGCCCCCGACTACCCCTCCAGTAATATAATGACTGAGAACTTCCAAACTGCTATGCTGCAGATGGATCCTGCCCCTGACTATACCCCACAAATATAATGACTGAGAACTTCCAAACCACCTTGGTGCAGATGGTTTCTGCCCCTGACTATCCCTCCAGGAATATAATGACTGAAAACATCCAAACTGCCATGCTGCAGATAGATCCTGCCCCTGACTATACCTCAGGAAGATAATGACTGAGAACTTCCAAACTGCCATGCTGCAGATGGATCCTGCCCCGGACTATCCCTCCAGGTATATAATGGCTGAGAACTTCCAAACTGCCATGCTGTAGATGGATCCCGCCCCCGACTAATCCTCCAGGATTATAAGAAGTGAGAACTTCCAAACTGCAATGCTGCAGATGGATCCCGCCCCCGACTAATCCTCCAGGAATGTAAGAAGTGAGAACTTCCAAACCACCTTGCTGCAGATGGATTCTGCCCTTGACTATCCCTCCAGGAATATAATGACTGAAAACTTCCAAACTGCCATGCTGCGGATGGATCCTGCCCCTGACTATCCCTCCAGAAATATAATGACTAAGAACTTCTAAACTGCCATGCTGCGGATGGATCCTGCCCCTGACTATCCCTCCAGGAATATAATGACTGAGAACTTCCAAACTGCCATGCTGCGGATGGATCCTGCCCCTGACTATACCCCAGGAATATAATGACTGAGAACTTCCAAACTGCCATGCTACAGATGGATCCTGCCCCCGACTATCCCTCCAGGAATATGATGACTGAGAACTTCCAAACTGCAATACTGCAGATGGATCCTACCCCTGATTATACCCCAGGAATATAATGACTGAGAACTTCCAAACTGTCATGCTGCAGATGGATCCTGCCCCTGAATATCCCTCCAGGAATATAATGACTGAGAAGTTCTAAATTGCCATGCTGCAGAAGGATCCTGCCCCTGACTATCCCTCCAGAAATATAATGACTGAGAACTTCCAAACTGTGATGCTGCAGATGGATCCTGCCCCTGTCTATCCCGCTAGGAATATAATAACTGAGAACTTCCAAACTGTCATGCTGCAGATGGATCCTGCCCCTGTCTATCCCGTCAGGAATATAATAACTAAGAACTTCCAAACTGCCATGCTGCAGATGAATCCTGCCCCCGACTATCCATCCAGGAATACAATGACTGAGAACTTCCAAACTGCCATGCTGCAGATGGATCCTGCCCCTGACTATCAATACAGGAATATAATGACTGAGAACTTCCAAACTGCAATGCTGCAGATGGATCCTGCCCCTGACTATCAATCCAGGAATATAATGACTGAGAACTTCCAAACCGCAATGCTGCAGATGGATCCTGCCCCTGAATATCCCTCCAGGAATATAATTACTGAGAACTTCCAAACTGCCATGCTGCAGATGGACCCTGCCCCCGACTACCGCTCCAGTAATATAATGACTGACAACTTCCAAACTGCTATGCTGCAGATGGATCCTGCCCCTAACTATACCCCACAAATATAATGACTGAGAACTTCCAAACCACCTTGGTGCAGATGGTTTCTGCCCCTGACTATCCCTCCAGGAATATAATGACTGAGAACATCCAAACTGCCATGCTGCAGATAGATCCTGCCCCTGACTATACCTCAGGAAGATAATGACTGAGAACTTCCAAACTGCCATGCTGCAGATGGATCCTGCCCCGGACTATCCCTCCAGGAATATAGTGGCTGAGAACTTCCAAACTGCCATGCTGCAGATGGATCCCGCCCCCAACTAATCCTCCAGGATTATAAGAAGTGTGAAATTCCAAACTGCCATGCTGCAGATGGATCCCGCCCCGACTAATCCTCCAGGAATATAAGAAGTGAGAACTTCCAAACCACCTTGCTGCAGATGGATTCTGCCCCTGACTATCCCTCCAGGAATATAATGACTGAGAACTTCCAAACTGCCATGCTGCGGATGGATCCTGCCCCTGACTATACCCCAGGAATATAATGACTGAGAACTTCCAAACTGTCATGCTGCAGATGGATCCTGCCCCTGACTATCCCTCCAGGAATATAATAACTGAGAACTTCTAAACTGCCATGCTGCGGATGGATCCTGCCCCTGACTATCCCTCCAGGAATATAATGACTGAGAACTTCCAAACTGCCATGCTGCGGATGGATCCTGCTTCTGACTATACCCCAGGAATATAATGACTGAGAACTTCCAAACTGCCATGCTACAGATGGATCCTGCCCCCGACTATTTCTCCAGAAATATGATGACTGAGAACTTCCAAACTGCAATACTGCAGATGGATCCTGCCGCTGATTATACCCCAAGAATATGATGACTGAGAACTTCCAAACTGTTATGCTGCAGATGGATCCTGCCCCTGAATATCCCTCCAGGAATATAATGACTGAGAAGTTCTAAATTGCCATGCAGCAGAAGGATCCTGCCCCTGACTATCCCTCCAGAAATATAATGACTGAGAACTTCCAAACTGTGATGCTGCAGATGGATCCTGCCCCTGTCTATCCCGCTAGGAATATAATAACTGAGAACTTCCAAACTGTCATGCTGCAGATGGATCCTGCCCCTGTTTATCCCGTCAGGAATATAATAACTGAGAACTTCTAAACTTCCATGCTGCAGATATATCATGCCTCTGACTATCCCTCCAGGAATATAATGACTGAGAACTTCCAAACTGCCATGCTGCCGATGGATCCTGCCCCGGACTATCCCTCCAGGAATATAATGGCTGAGAACTTCCAAACTGCCATGCTGCAGATGGATCCCGCCCCCGACTAATCCTCCAGGATTATAAGAAGTGAGAACTTCCAAACTGCCATGCTGCAGATGGATCCCGCCCCGACTAATCCTCCAGGAATATAAGAAGTGAGAACTTCCAAACCACCTTGCTGCAGATGGATTCTGCCCCTGACTATCCCTCCAGGAATATAATGACTGAGAACTTCCAAACTGCCATGCTGCAGATGGATCACGCCCCTGACTATACCCGAGGAATATAATGACTGTGAACCTCCAGACTACCATGCTGCGGATGGATCCTGCCCCTGACTATCCCTCCAGGAATATAATGACTGAGAACTTCTAAACTGCCATGCTGCGGATGGATCCTGCCCCTGACTATCCCTCCAGGAATATAATGACTGAGAACTTCCAAACTGCCATGCTGCGGATGGATCCTGCCCCTGACTATACCCCAGGAATATAATGACTGAGAACTTCCAAACTGCCATGCTACAGATGGATCCTGCCCCTGACTATCCCTCCAGGAATATGATGACTGAGAACTTCCAAACTGCAATACTGCAGATGGATCCTGCCCCTGATTATACCCCAGGAATATAATGACTGAGAAGTTCTAAATTGCCATGCTGAAGAAGGATCCTGACCCTGACTATCCCTCCAGAAATAAAACGACTGAGAACTTCCAAACTGTGATGCTGCAGATGGATCCTGCCCCTGTCTATCCCATCAGGAATATAATAACGGAGAACTTCCAAACTGCCATGCTGCAGATGAATCCTGCCCCCGACTTTCCCTCCAGGAATACAATGACTGAGAACTTCCAAACTGCCATGCTGCAGATGGATCCTGCCCCTGACTATCAATCCAGGAATATAATGACTGAGAACTTCCAAACTGCCATGCTGCAGATATATCATGCCTCTGACTATCCCTCCAGGAATATAATGACTGAGAACTTCCAAACTGCCATGCTGCAGATGGTTCCTGCCTCTGACTATCCCTCCAGGAATATAATGACTGAGAACTTCCAAACTGCCATGCTGCAGATGAATCCCACCCCTGACTATCCCTCCAGGATTATAATGACTGAGAACTTCCAAACTGCCATGCTGCACATGGTTCTGCCCCTGACTATACCCCAGGAATATAATGACTGAGAAGTTCCAAACTGCCACCCTGCAGATGGGCAGATGGATCCTGCCCCTGACTATACCTCCAGGAATATAACGACATAGAATTTCAAACTGCCATGCTGCAGATGGATCCTGCCCCTGACTATCACGACAGGAATGTAATGACTGAGAACTTCCAAACCGCCATGCTGCAGATGGTTACTGCCCCTGTCTATCCCGCCAGGAATATAATAACTGAGAACTTCTAAACTACCATGCTACAGATGGACCCTGCCCCCGACTACCCCTCCAGGAATATAATGACTGAGAACTTCCAAAATGCCATGCTGCAGATGGATCCTTCCCCTGACTATACCTCAGGAATATAATGACTGAGAACTTCCAAACTGCCATGCTGCAGATGGATCCTGCCCCTGACCATACCCCAGGAATATAATGCCTGAGAACTTCCAAACTGCCATGCTGCAGATGGATCCCACCCCTGACTAATCCTCCAGGAATATAACAAGTGAGAACTTCCAAACTGCCATGCTGCAGATGGATCCCGCCCCCGACTAATCCTCCAGGAATATAACAAGTGAGAACTTCCAAACTGCCATGCTGCAGATGGATCCTGCCCCTGACTATCCCTCCAGGAATATAATAACTGAGAACTTCCAAACTGCTATGCTGCAGATGGATCCTGCCTCTGACTATCCCTCCAGGAATATAATGACTGAGAACTTCCAAACTGCCATGCTACAGATGGATCCTGCCCCGACTATCCCTCCAGGAATATGATGGATGAGAACTTCCAAACTGCAATACTGCAGATGGATCCTGCCCCTGACTATCCCTCCAGGAATATAATAACTGAGAACTTCCAAACTGCTATGCTGCAGATGGATCCTGCCTCTGACTATCCCTCCAGGAATATAATGACTGAGAACTTCCAGACTGCCATGCTGCAGATGGATCCCACCCCTGACTATCCCTCCAGGAATATAATGACTGAGAACATCCAAACTGCCATGCTGCAGATAGATCCTGCCCCTGACTATACCTCAGGAAGATAATGACTGAGAACTTCCAAACTGCTATGCTGCAGATGGATCCTGCCTCTGACTATGCCTCCAGGAATATAATTACTGAGAACTTCCAAACTGCTATGCTGCAGATGGATCCTGCCCCTGACTATACCACAGGAATATAATGACTAAGAACTTCCAAACTGCCATGTTGCAGATGGATCCTGCCCCTGACTATACCCCGGTAATATAATGATTGAGAACTAACAAACTGCCATGCTGCAGATGGATCCTGCCCCTGACTATACCACAGGAATGTAATGACTGTGAACTTCCAAACTGCCATGCCGCAGATGGATCCTGCCCCTGACTATACCACAGGAATATAATGACTGAGAACTTCCAAACTGCTATGCTACAGATGGATCCTGCCTCTGACTATCTCTCCAGGAATATAATGACTGAGAATTTCGAAACTGCTATGCTGCAGATGAATCCCGCCCCTGACTATACCCCAGGAATATAATGACTGTGAACTTCCAAACTGCTATGCCGCAGATGGGTCCTGCCCCTGACTGTACCACAGGAATATAATGACTGAGAACTTCCAAACTGCTATGCTGCAGATGGAGCCTGCCTCTGACTATCCCTCCAGGAATATAATGACTGAGAACTTCCAAACTGCTATGCTGCAGATGAATCCCGCCCCTGACTATACCCCAGGAATATAATGACTGTGAACTTCCAAACTGCTATGCGCAGATGGGTCCTGCCCCTGACTATACCACAGGAATATAATGACTGAGAACTTCCAAACTGCTATGCTGCAGATGGATCCTGTCTGTGACTATCCCTCCAGGAATATAATGACTGAGAACTTCCAAACTGCTATGCTGCAGATGGATCTCGCCCCTGACTATACCACAGGAATATAATGACTGGGAACTTCCAAACTGCAATGCCGCAGATGGATCCTGCCCCTGACTATACCACAGGAATATAATGATTGAGAACTTCCAAACTGCCATGCTGCAGATGGTTCCTGCCCCTGACTATCCCTCCAGGAATATAATGACTGTGAACCTCCAAGCTGCCAAGCTGCAGATGGTTCCTGCCCCTGCCTATCCCGCCAGGAATATAATAACTGAGAACTTCCAAACTGCCATGCTGCAGATGGATCCTGCCCCTGTCTATCCCTCCAGGAATATAATGACTGAGAAGTTAAAACTGCCATGCTGCAGATGGATCCCGCCTCGACTATTCCTCCAGGCTTATCATGACTGAGATCCTCCAAACTGCCATGGTGCACATAAATCCTGCCCCTGACTATACCCCAGGAATATAATGACTGAGAACTTCCAAACTGCCATGCTGCAGATGGATCCTGCCTCTGATTATCCCTCCAGGAATATAATGACTGAGAACTTCCAAACTGCCATGCTGCAGATGGATCCTGCCCCCGACTATCCCTCCAGGAATGTGATGACTGAGAACTTCCAAACTGCCATGCTGCAGATGGATGTCACCCCCGACGATCCCTCTAGGATTATAGTGACTAAGAACTTCCAAACTGCTATGCTGCACATGGATTTGCCCCTGACTATACCCCAGGAATATAATGACTGAGAAGTTCCAAACTGCCATGCTGCAGATGGATCCTGCCTCTGATTATCCCTCCAGGAATATAATGACTGTGAACTTCCAAACTGCCATACTGCAGATGGATCCTGCCTCTGATTATCCCTCCAGGAATATAATGACTGAGAACTTCCAAACTGCCATACTGCAGATGGATCCTGCCCCTGACTATCCCGACAGGAATGTATTGAATGAGAACTTCCAAACTGCCATGCTGCACATGGATCCTGCCCATGACTATCCCTCAGGAATATAATGACTGAGAACTTCCAAACTGCCATGCTGCAGATGGATCCTGCCTCTGATTATCCCTCCAGGAATATAATGACTGAGAACTTCCAAACTGCCATACTGCAGATGGATCCTGCCCCTGACTATCCCTCCAGGAATATAATGACTGTGAACTTCCAAACTGCCATGCTGCAGATGGATCCTGCCCCTGACTATCCCTCCAGGAATATAATGACTGAGAACTTCCAAACTGCCATGCTGCAGATGGATCCTGCCTCTGATTATCCCTCCAGGAATATAATGACTGAGAACTTCCAAACTGCCATACTGCAGATGGATCCTGCCCCTGACTATCCCGACAGGAATGTATTGACTGAGAACTTCCAAACTGCCATGCTGCACATGGATCCTGCCCATGACTATCCCTCCAGGAATATAATGACTGAGAACTTCCAAACTGCCATGCTGCAGATGATTCCTGCCTCTGATTATCCCTCCAGGAATATAATGACTGAGAACTTCCAAACTGCCATACTGCAGATGGATCCTGCCCCTGACTATCCCTCCAGGAATATAATGACTGTGAACTTCCAAACTACCATGCTGCAGATGGATCCTGCCCCTGACTATCCCTCCAGGAATATAATGACTGAGAACTTCCAAACTTCCATGCTGCAGATGGATCCTGCCCCTGACTATCCCTCCCGGAATATAATGACTGGGAATTTCCAAACTGCCATGCTGCAGATATATAATGCCCGTGACTATCCGTCCAGGAATATAATGACTGAGAACTTCCAAACTGCCATGCCACAGATGGATCCTGCCACCGACTATTCATCCAGGAATGTTATGACTGAGAACTTCCAAACAGCCTTGCTGCAGATGGATCCTGCCCCTGTCTATCCCTCAAGGAATATAATGACTGAGAACTTCCAAACTGCCATGACACAGCTGGATCATGCCCCCGACTATTCCTCCAGGAATATAATGACTGAGAACTTACAAACTGCCATGTTGCAGATGGATCCTGCCCCTGATTGTCCCTCCCGGAATATAATGACTGAGAACTTCCAAACTGCCATGCTGCACATGGATCCTGCCCATGACTATCCCTCCAGGAATATAATGACTGAGAACTTCCAAACTTCCATGCTGCAGATGGATCCTGCCTCTGATTATCCCTCCAGGAATATAATGACTGAGAACTTCCAAACTGCCATACTGCAGATGGATCCTGCCCCTGACTATCCCACAAGGAATATAATGACTGTGAACTTCCAAACTGCCATGCTGCAGATGGATCCTGCCCCTGACTATCCCTCCAGGAATATAATGACTGAGAACTTCCAAACTTCCATGCTGCAGATGGATCCTGCCCCTGACTATCCCTCCCGGAATATAATGACTGGGAATTTCCAAACTGCCATGCTGCAGATATATAATGCCCCTGACTATCCCTCCAGGAATATAATGGCTGAGAACTTCCAAACTGCCATGCTGCAGATGGATCCCGCCCCCGACTAATCCACCAGGAATATAAGAAGTGAGAACTTCCAAACTGCCAAGCTGCAGATGGATCCCGCCTCCCACTAATCCTCCAGGAAAATAAGAAGTGAGAACTTCCAACTGCCATGCTGCAGATGGATCCTGCTCCTGACTATACCCCAGGAATATAATGACTGAGAACTTCCAAACTGTCATGCTGCAGATGGATCCTGCCCCTGACTATACCTCAGGAATATAATGACTGAGAACTTCCAAACTGCCATGCTGCAGATGGATCCTGCCCCTGACTATACCACAGGAATATAATGACTGAGAACTTCCAAACTACTATGCTGCAGATGGATCCTGCTCCTGACTATACCCCAGGAATATAATGCCTGAGAACTTCCAAACTGCCATGCTGCAGATGGATCCTGCCCCTGACTATCCCTCCAGGAATATAATGACTGAGAACTTCCAAACTGCCATGCTGCAGATGGATCCTGCCCCTGACTATACCCCAGGAATATAATGACTGAGAACTTCCAAACTGCCATGCTACAGATGGATCCTGCCATCGACTATCCCTCCAGGAATATGATGACTGACAACTTCCAAACTGCAATACTGCAGATGGATCCTGCCCTTGACAATACCCCAGGAATATAATGACTGACATCTTCCAAACTGTCATGCTGCAGATGGATCCTGCCCCTGAATATCCCTCCAGGAATATAATGACTGAGAAGTTCTAAATTGCCATGCTGCAGAAGGATCCTGCCCCTGACTATCCCTCCAGGAATATAATGACTGAGAACTTCCAAACTGCCATGCTGCAGATGGATCCTGCCCCTGTCTATCCCGCTAGGAATATAATAAGTGAGAACTTCCAAACTGTCATGCTGCAGATGGATCCTGCCCCTGTCTATCCCATCAGGAATATAATAACTGAGAACTTCCAAACTGCCATGCTGCAGATGGATCCTGCCCCCGATTATCCCTCCAGGAATACAATGACTGAGAACTTCCAAACTGCCATGCTGCAGATGGATCCTGCCCCTGTCTATCCAGCCAGGAATATAATGACTGAGAACTTCCAAACTGCGATGCTGCAGATGGATCCCACCCCCGACTATCCCTCCAGGATTATAATGACTGAGAACTTCCAAACTGCCATGCTGCACATGGTTCTGCCCATGACTATACCCCAGGAATATAATGACTGAGAGATTCCAAACTGCCACCCTGCAGATGGATCCTGCCCCTGACTATACCTCCAGGAATATAATGACATAGAATTTCCAAACTGTCATGCCGCAGATGGATCCTGCCCCTGACTATCACGACAGGAATGTAATGACTGAGAACTTCCAAACCGCAATGCTGCAGGTGGATCCTGCCCCTGAATATCCCTCCAGGAATATAATTACTGAGAACTTCCAAACTGCCATGCTGCAGATGGACCCTGCCCCCGACTACCCCTCCAGTAATATAATGACTGAGAACTTCCAAACTGCTATGCTGCAGATGGATCCTGCCCCTGACTATACCCCACAAATATAATGACTGAGAACTTCCAAACCACCTTGGTGCAGATGGTTTCTGCCCCTGACTATCCCTCCAGGAATATAATGACTGAGAACATCCAAACTGCCATGCTGCAGATAGATCCTGCCCCTGACTATACCTCAGGAAGATAATGACTGAGAACTTCCAAACTGCCATGCTGCAGATGGATCCTGCCCCGGACTATCCCTCCAGGAATATAATGGCTGAGAACTTCCAAACTGCCATGCTGCAGATGGATCCCGTCCCCGACTAATCCTCCAGGATTATAAGAAGTGAGAACTTCCAAACTGCCATGCTGCAGATGGATCCCGCCCCCGACTAATCCTCCAGGAATATAAGAAGTGAGAACTTCCAAACCACCTTGCTGCAGATGGATTCTGCCCCTGACTATCCCTCCAGGAATATAATGACTGAGAACTTCCAAACTGCCATGCTGCAGATGGATTCTGCCCCTGACTATCCCTCCAGGAATATAATGACTGAGAAATTCCAAACTGCCATGCTGCAGATGGATACTGACCCTGTCTATCCAGCCAGGAATATAATGACTGAGAACGTCCAAACTGCCATGCTGTAGATATATCATGCCCCTGACTATCCCTCCAGGAATATAATGACTGAGAACTTCCAAACTGCGATGCTGCAGATGGATCCCACCCCCGACTATCCCTCCAGGATTATAATGACTGAGAACTTCCAAACTGCCATGCTACAGATGGATCCTGCCCCCGACTATCCCTCCAGGAATATGATGACTGAGAACTTCCAAACTGCAATACTGCAGATGGATCCTGCCCCTGATTATACCCCAGGAATATAATGACTGAGAACTTCCAAACTGTCATGCTGCAGATGGATCCTGCCCCTGAATATCCCTCCAGGAATATAATGACTGAGAAGTTCTAAATTGCCATGCTGCAGAAGGATCCTGCCCCTGACTATCCCTCCAGAAATATAATGACTGAGAACTTCCAAACTGTGATGCTGCAGATGGATCCTGCCCCTGTCTATCCCGCTAGGAATATAATAACTGAGAACTTCCAAACTGTCATGCTGCAGATGGATCCTGCCCCTGTCTATCCCGCCAGGAATATAATTACTGAGAACTTCCAAACTGCCATGCTGCAGATGGACCCTGCCCCCGACTACCCCTCCAGTAATATAATGACTGAGAACTTCCAAACTGCTATGCTGCAGATGGATCCTGCCCCTGACTATACCCCACAAATATAATGACTGAGAACTTCCAAACCACCTTGGTGCAGATGGTTTCTGCCCCTGACTATCCCTCCAGGAATATAATGACTGAGAACATCCAAACTGCCATGCTGCAGATAGATCCTGCCCCTGACTATACCTCAGGAAGATAATGACTGAGAACTTCCAAACTGCAATGCTGCAGATGGATCCTGCCCCGGACTATCCCTCCAGGAATATAATGGCTGAGAACTTCCAAACTGCCATGCTGCAGATGGATCCCGCCCCCGACTAATCCTCCAGGATTATAAGAAGTGATAACTTCCAAACTGCCATGCTGCAGATGGATCCCGCCCCCGACTAATCCTCCAGGAATATAAGAAGTGAGAACTTCCAAACAACATTGCTGCAGATGGATTCTGCCCCTGACTATCCCTCCAGGAATATAATGACTGAGAACTTCGAAACTGCCATGCTGTGGATGGATCCTGCCCCTGACTATCCCTCCAGAAATATAATGACTAAGAACTTCTAAACTGCCATGCTGCGGATGGATCCTGCCCCTGACTATCCCTCCAGGAATATAATGACTGAGAACTTCCAAACTGCCATGCTGCGGATGGATCCTGCCCCTGACTATACCCCAGGAATATAATGACTGAGAACTTCCAAACTGCCATGCTACAGATGGATCCTGTCCCCGACTATCCCTCCAGGAAAATGATGACTGAGAACTTCCAAACTGCAATACTGCAGATAGATCCTGCCCCTGATTATACCCCAGCAATATAATGACTGAGAACTTCCAAACTGTCATGCTGCAGATTGATCCTGCCCCTGAATATCCCTCCAGGAATATAATGACTGAGAAGTTCTAAATTGCCATGCTGCAGAAGGATCCTGCCCCTGACTATCCCTCCAGAAATATAATGACTGAGAACTTCCAAACTGCGATGCTGCAGATGGATCCTGCCCCTGTCTATCCCGCTAGGAATATAATAACTGAGAACTTCCAAACTGCCATGCTGCAGATGGATCCTGCCCCTGTCTATCCCGTCAGCAATATAATAACTGAGAACTTCCAAACTGCCATGCTGCAGATGAATCCTGCCCCCGACTATCCCTCCAGGAATACAATTACTGAGAACTTCTAAACTACCATGCTGCAGATGGATCCTGCCCCTGACTATCAATCCAGGAATATAATGACTGAGAACTTCTAAACTGCCATGCTGCAGATGGATCCCGTCCCCGACTAATCCTCCAGGATTATAAGAAGTGAGAACTTCCAAACTGCCATGCTACAGATGGATCCTGCCCCCGACTATCCCTCCAGGAATATGATGACTGAGAACTTCCAAACTGCAATACTGCAGATGGATCCTGCCCCTGATTATAACCCAGGAATATAATGACTGAGAACTTCCAAACTGTCATGCTGCAGATGGATCCTGCCCCTGAATATCCCTCCAGGAATATAATGACTGAGAAGTTCTAAATTGCCATGCTGCAGAAGGATCCTGCCCCTGACTAGCCCTCCAGAAATATAATGACTGAGAACTTCCAAACTGTGATGCTGCAGATGGATCCTGCCCCTGTCTATCCCGCTAGGAATATAATAACTGAGAACTTCCAAACTGTCATGCTGCAGATGGATCTTGACCCTGTCTATCCCACCAGGAATATAATTACTGAGAACTTCCAAACTGCCATGCTGCAGATGGACCCTGCCCCCGACTACCCCTCCAGTAATATAATGACTGAGAACTTCCAAACTGCTATGCTGCAGATGGATCCTGCCCCTGACTATACCCCACAAATATAATGACTGAGAACTTCCAAACCACCTTGGTGCAGATGGTTTCTGCCCCTGACTATCCCTCCAGGAATATAATGACTGAAAACATCCAAACTGCCATGCTGCAGATAGATCCTGCCCCTGACTATACCTCAGGAAGATAATGACTGAGAACTTCCAAACTGCCATGCTGCAGATGGATCCTGCCCCGGACTATCCCTCCAGGTATATAATGGCTGAGAACTTCCAAACTGCCATGCTGTAGATGGATCCCGCCCCCGACTAATCCTCCAGGATTATAAGAAGTGAGAACTTCCAAACTGCCATGCTGCAGATGGATCCCGCCCCCGACTAATCCTCCAGGAATAGAAGAAGTGAGAACTTCCAAACCACCTTGCTGCAGATGGATTCTGCCCTTGACTATCCCTCCAGGAATATAATGACTGAAAACTTCCAAACTGCCATGCTGCGGATGGATCCTGCCCCTGACTATCCCTCCAGAAATATAATGACTAAGAACTTCTAAACTGCCATGCTGCGGATGGATCCTGCCCCTGACTATCCCTCCAGGAATATAATGACTGAGAACTTCCAAACTGCCATGCTGCGGATGGATCCTGCCCCTGACTATACCCCAGGAATATAATGACTGAGAACTTCCAAACTGCCATGCTACAGATGGATCCTGCCCCCGACTATCCCTCCAGGAATATGATGACTGAGAACTTCCAAACTGCAATACTGCAGATGGATCCTACCCCTGATTATACCCCAGGAATATAATGACTGAGAACTTCCAAACTGTCATGCTGCAGATGGATCCTGCCCCTGAATATCCCTCCAGGAATATAATGACTGAGAAGTTCTAAATTGCCATGCTGCAGAAGGATCCTGCCCCTGACTATCCCTCCAGAAATATAATGACTGAGAACTTCCAAACTGTGATGCTGCAGATGGATCCTGCCCCTGTCTATCCCGCTAGGAATATAATAACTGAGAACTTCCAAACTGTCATGCTGCAGATGGATCCTGCCCCTGTCTATCCCGTCAGGAATATAATAACTGAGAACTTCCAAACTGCCATGCTGCAGATGAATCCTGCCCCCGACTATCCCTCCAGGAATACAATGACTGAGAACTTCCAAACTGCCATGCTGCAGATGGATCCTGCCCCTGACTATCAATACAGGAATATAATGACTGAGAACTTCCAAACTGCAATGCTGCAGATGGATCCTGCCCCTGACTATCAATCCAGGAATATAATGACTGAGAACTTCCAAACCGCCATGCTGCAGATGGTTACTGCCCCTGTCTATCCCGCCAGGAATATAATAACTGAGAACTTCTAAACTACCATGCTACAGATGGACCCTGCCCCCGACTACCCCTCCAGGAATATAATGACTGAGAACTTCCAAAATGCCATGCTGCAGATGGATCCTTCCCCTGACTATACCTCAGGAATATAATGACTGAGAACTTCCAAACTGCCATGCTGCAGATGGATCCTGCCCCTGACCATACCCCAGGAATATAATGCCTGAGAACTTCCAAACTGCCATGCTGCAGATGGATCCCGCCCCCGACTAATCCTCCAGGAATATAACAAGTGAGAACTTCCAAACTGCCATGCTGCAGATGGATCCTGCCCCTGACTATCCCTCCAGGAATATAATAACTGAGAACTTCCAAACTGCTATGCTGCAGATGGATCCTGCCTCTGACTATCCCTCCAGTAATATAATGACTGAGAACTTCCAAACTGCCATGCTACAGATGGATCCTGCCCCGACTATCCCTCCAGGAATATGATGGATGAGAACTTCCAAACTGCAATACTGCAGATGGATCCTGCCCCTGACTATCCCTCCAGGAATATAATAACTGAGAACTTCCAAACTGCTATGCTGCAGATGGATCCTGCCTCTGACTATCCCTCCAGGAATATAATGACTGAGAACTTCCAGACTGCCATGCTGCAGATGGATCCCACCCCTGACTATCCCTCCAGGAATATAATGACTGAGAACATCCAAACTGCCATGCTGCAGATAGATCCTGCCCCTGACTATACCTCAGGAAGATAATGACTGAGAACTTCCAAACTGCTATGCTGCAGATGGATCCTGCCTCTGACTATGCCTCCAGGAATATAATTACTGAGAACTTCCAAACTGCTATGCTGCAGATGGATCCTGCCCCTGACTATACCACAGGAATATAATGACTAAGAACTTCCAAACTGCCATGTTGCAGATGGATCCTGCCCCTGACTATACCCCGGTAATATAATGATTGAGAACTAACAAACTGCCATGCTGCAGATGGATCCTGCCCCTGACTATACCACAGGAATGTAATGACTGTGAACTTCCAAACTGCCATGCCGCAGATGGATCCTGCCCCTGACTATACCACAGGAATATAATGACTGAGAACTTCCAAACTGCTATGCTACAGATGGATCCTGCCTCTGACTATCTCTCCAGGAATATAATGACTGAGAATTTCGAAACTGCTATGCTGCAGATGAATCCCGCCCCTGACTATACCCCAGGAATATAATGACTGTGAACTTCCAAACTGCTATGCCGCAGATGGGTCCTGCCCCTGACTGTACCACAGGAATATAATGACTGAGAACTTCCAAACTGCTATGCTGCAGATGGAGCCTGCCTCTGACTATCCCTCCAGGAATATAATGACTGAGAACTTCCAAACTGCTATGCTGCAGATGAATCCCGCCCCTGACTATACCCCAGGAATATAATGACTGTGAACTTCCAAACAGCTATGCCGCAGATGGGTCCTGCCCCTGACTATACCACAGGAATATAATGACTGAGAACTTCCAAACTGCTATGCTGCAGATGGATCCTGTCTGTGACTATCCCTCCAGGAATATAATGACTGAGAACTTCCAAACTGCTATGCTGCAGATGGATCCCGCCCCTGACTATACCACAGGAATATAATGACTGGGAACTTCCAAACTGCAATGCCGCAGATGGATCCTGCCCCTGACTATACCACAGGAATATAATGATTGAGAACTTCCAAACTGCCATGCTGCAGATGGTTCCTGCCCCTGACTATCCCTCCAGGAATATAATGACTGTGAACCTCCAAGCTGCCATGCTGCAGATGGTTCCTGCCCCTGCCTATCCCGCCAGGAATATAATAACTGAGAACTTCCAAACTGCCATGCTGCAGATGGATCCTGCCCCTGTCTATCCCTCCAGGAATATAATGACTGAGAAGTTACAAACTGCCATGCTGCAGATGGATCCCGCCTCGACTATTCCTCCAGGCTTATCATGACTGAGATCCTCCAAACTGCCATGGTGCACATAAATCCTGCCCCTGACTATACCCCAGGAATATAATGACTGAGAACTTCCAAACTGCCATGCTGCAGCTCGATTCTGCCCTTGACTATCCCTCCAGAAATATAATGACTGAGAAGTTCCAAACTGCCATGCTGCAGATATATAATGCCCCTGTCTATCCAGCCAGGAATATAATAACTGGTAACTTCCAAACTGCCATGCTGCAGATGGATCCCGCCCCTGACTATCCCTCCAGGAATATAATGACTGAGAACTTCCAGACTGCCATGCTGCAGATGGATCCTGCCCCCGACTATCCCTCCAGGAATGTGATGACTGAGAACTTCCAAACTGCCATGCTGCAGATGGATGTCACCCCCGACGATCCCTCTAGGATTATAGTGACTAAGAACTTCCAAACTGCCATGCTGCACATGGATTTGCCCCTGACTATACCCCAGGAATATAATGACTGAGAAGTTCCAAACTGCCATGCTGCAGAAGGATCCTGCCCCTGACTATCCCGACAGGAATGTATTGACTGAGAACTTCCAAACTGCCATGCTGCACATGGATCCTGCCCATGACTATCCCTCCAGGAATATAATGACTGAGAACTTCCAAACTGCCATGCTGCAGATGGATCCTGCCTCTGATTATCCCTCCAGGAATATAATGACTGAGAACTTCCAAACTGCCATACTGCAGATGGATCCTGCCCCTGACTATCCCTCCAGGAATATAATGACTGTGAACTTCCAAACTGCCATGCTGCAGATGGATCCTGCCCCTGACTATCCCTCCAGGAATATAATGACTGAGAACTTCCAAACTGCCATGCTGCAGATGGATCCTGCCTCTGATTATCCCTCCAGGAATATAATGACTGAGAACTTCCAAACTGCCATACTGCAGATGGATCCTGCCCCTGACTATCCCGACAGGAATGTATTGACTGAGAACTTCCAAACTGCCATGCTGCACATGGATCCTGCCCATGACTATCCCTCCAGGAATATAATGACTGAGAACTTCCAAACTGCCATGCTGCAGATGATTCCTGCCTCTGATTATCCCTCCAGGAATATAATGACTGAGAACTTCCAAACTGCCATACTGCAGATGGATCCTGCCCCTGACTATCCCTCCAGGAATATAATGACTGTGAACTTCCAAACTACCATGCTGCAGATGGATCCTGCCCCTGACTATCCCTCCAGGAATATAATGACTGAGAACTTCCAAACTTCCATGCTGCAGATGGATCCTGCCCCTGACTATCCCTCCCGGAATATAATGACTGGGAATTTCCAAACTGCCATGCTGCAGATATATAATGCCCGTGACTATCCGTCCAGGAATATAATGACTGAGAACTTCCAAACTGCCATGCCACAGATGGATCCTGCCACCGACTATTCATCCAGGAATGTTATGACTGAGAACTTCCAAACAGCCTTGCTGCAGATGGATCCTGCCCCTGTCTATCCCTCAAGGAATATAATGACTGAGAACTTCCAAACTGCCATGACACAGCTGGATCATGCCCCCGACTATTCCTCCAGGAATATAATGACTGAGAACTTACAAACTGCCATGTTGCAGATGGATCCTGCCCCTGACTATCCCTCCCGGAATATAATGACTGGGAATTTCCAAACTGCCATGCTGCAGATATATAATGCCCCTGACTATCCCTCCAGGAATATAATGGCTGAGAACTTCCAAACTGCCATGCTGCAGATGGATCCCGCCCCCGACTAATCCTCCAGGAATATAAGAAGTGAGAACTTCCAAACTGCCAAGCTGCAGATGGATCCCGCCTCCCACTAATCCTCCAGGAAAATAAGAAGTGAGAACTTCCAACTGCCATGCTGCAGATGGATCCTGCTCCTGACCATACCCCAGGAATATAATGACTGAGAACTTCCAAACTGTCATGCTGCAGATGGATCCTGCCCCTGACTATACCTCAGGAATATAATGACTGAGAACTTCCAAACTGCCATGCTGCAGATGGATCCTGCCCCTGACCATACCCCAGGAATATAATGCCTGAGAACTTCCAAACTGCCATGCTGCAGATGGATCCTGCCCCTGACTATCCCTCCAGGAATATGATGACTGACAACTTCCAAACTGCAATACTGCAGATGGATCCTGCCCTTGACAATACCCCAGGAATATAATGACTGACATCTTCCAAACTGTCATGCTGCAGATGGATCCTGCCCCTGAATATCCCTCCAGGAATATAATGACTGAGAAGTTCTAAATTGCCATGCTGCAGAAGGATCCTGCCCCTGACTATCCCTCCAGGAATATAATGACTGAGAACTTCCAAACTGCCATGCTGCAGATGGATCCTGCCCCTGTCTATCCCGCTAGGAATATAATAAGTGAGAACTTCCAAACTGTCATGCTGCAGATGGATCCTGCCCCTGTCTATCCCATCAGGAATATAATAACTGAGAACTTCCAAACTGCCATGCTGCAGATGGATCCTGCCCCCGATTATCCCTCCAGGAATACAATGACTGAGAACTTCCAAACTGCCATGCTGCAGATGGATCCTGCCCCTGTCTATCCAGCCAGGAATATAATGACTGAGAACTTCCAAACTGCGATGCTGCAGATGGATCCCACCCCCGACTATCCCTCCAGGATTATAATGACTGAGAACTTCCAAACTGCCATGCTGCACATGGTTCTGCCCATGACTATACCCCAGGAATATAATGACTGAGAGATTCCAAACTGCCACCCTGCAGATGGATCCTGCCCCTGACTATACCTCCAGGAATATAATGACATAGAATTTCCAAACTGTCATGCCGCAGATGGATCCTGCCCCTGACTATCACGACAGGAATGTAATGACTGAGAACTTCCAAACCGCAATGCTGCAGGTGGATCCTGCCCCTGAATATCCCTCCAGGAATATAATTACTGAGAACTTCCAAACTGCCATGCTGCAGATGGACCCTGCCCCCGACTACCCCTCCAGTAATATAATGACTGAGAACTTCCAAACTGCTATGCTGCAGATGGATCCTGCCCCTGACTATACCCCACAAATATAATGACTGAGAACTTCCAAACCACCTTGGTGCAGATGGTTTCTGCCCCTGACTATCCCTCCAGGAATATAATGACTGAGAACATCCAAACTGCCATGCTGCAGATAGATCCTGCCCCTGACTATACCTCAGGAAGATAATGACTGAGAACTTCCAAACTGCCATGCTGCAGATGGATCCTGCCCCGGACTATCCCTCCAGGAATATAATGGCTGAGAACTTCCAAACTGCCATGCTGCAGATGGATCCCGTCCCCGACTAATCCTCCAGGATTATAAGAAGTGAGAACTTCCAAACTGCCATGCTGCAGATGGATCCCGCCCCCGACTAATCCTCCAGGAATATAAGAAGTGAGAACTTCCAAACCACCTTGCTGCAGATGGATTCTGCCCCTGACTATCCCTCCAGGAATATAATGACTGAGAACTTCCAAACTGCCATGCTGCAGATGGATTCTGCCCCTGACTATCCCTCCAGGAATATAATGACTGAGAACTTCCAAACTGCCATGCTGCAGATGGATACTGACCCTGTCTATCCAGCCAGGAATATAATGACTGAGAACGTCCAAACTGCCATGCTGTAGATATATCATGCCCCTGACTATCCCTCCAGGAATATAATGACTGAGAACTTCCAAACTGCGATGCTGCAGATGGATCCCACCCCCGACTATCCCTCCAGGATTATAATGACTGAGAACTTCCAAACTGCCATGCTACAGATGGATCCTGCCCCCGACTATCCCTCCAGGAATATGATGACTGAGAACTTCCAAACTGCAATACTGCAGATGGATCCTGCCCCTGATTATACCCCAGGAATATAATGACTGAGAACTTCCAAACTGTCATGCTGCAGATGGATCCTGCCCCTGAATATCCCTCCAGGAATATAATGACTGAGAAGTTCTAAATTGCCATGCTGCAGAAGGATCCTGCCCCTGACTATCCCTCCAGAAATATAATGACTGAGAACTTCCAAACTGTGATGCTGCAGATGGATCCTGCCCCTGTCTATCCCGCTAGGAATATAATAACTGAGAACTTCCAAACTGTCATGCTGCAGATGGATCCTGCCCCTGTCTATCCCGCCAGGAATATAATTACTGAGAACTTCCAAACTGCCATGCTGCAGATGGACCCTGCCCCCGACTACCCCTCCAGTAATATCATGACTGAGAACTTCCAAACTGCTATGCTGCAGATGGATCCTGCCCCTGACTATACCCCACAAATATAATGACTGAGAACTTCCAAACCACCTTGGTGCAGATGGTTTCTGCCCCTGACTATCCCTCCAGGAATATAATGACTGAGAACATCCAAACTGCCATGCTGCAGATAGATCCTGCCCCTGACTATACCTCAGGAAGATAATGACTGAGAACTTCCAAACTGCAATGCTGCAGATGGATCCTGCCCCGGACTATCCCTCCAGGAATATAATGGCTGAGAACTTCCAAACTGCCATGCTGCAGATGGATCCCGCCCCCGACTAATCCTCCAGGATTATAAGAAGTGATAACTTCCAAACTGCCATGCTGCAGATGGATCCCGCCCCCGACTAATCCTCCAGGAATATAAGAAGTGAGAACTTCCAAACAACATTGCTGCAGATGGATTCTGCCCCTGACTATCCCTCCAGGAATATAATGACTGAGAACTTCGAAACTGCCATGCTGTGGATGGATCCTGCCCCTGACTATCCCTCCAGAAATATAATGACTAAGAACTTCTAAACTGCCATGCTGCGGATGGATCCTGCCCCTGACTATCCCTCCAGGAATATAATGACTGAGAACTTCCAAACTGCCATGCTGCGGATGGATCCTGCCCCTGACTATACCCCAGGAATATAATGACTGAGAACTTCCAAACTGCCATGCTACAGATGGATCCTGTCCCCGACTATCCCTCCAGGAAAATGATGACTGAGAACTTCCAAACTGCAATACTGCAGATAGATCCTGCCCCTGATTATACCCCAGCAATATAATGACTGAGAACTTCCAAACTGTCATGCTGCAGATGGATCCTGCCCCTGAATATCCCTCCAGGAATATAATGACTGAGAAGTTCTAAATTGCCATGCTGCAGAAGGATCCTGCCCCTGACTATCCCTCCAGAAATATAATGACTGAGAACTTCCAAACTGTGATGCTGCAGATGGATCCTGCCCCTGTCTATCCCGCTAGGAATATAATAACTGAGAACTTCCAAACTGCCATGCTGCAGATGGATCCTGCCCCTGTCTATCCCGTCAGCAATATAATAACTGAGAACTTCCAAACTGCCATGCTGCAGATGAATCCTGCCCCCGACTATCCCTCCAGGAATACAATGACTGAGAACTTCCAAACTGCCATGCTGCAGATGGATCCTGCCCCTGACTATCAATCCAGGAATATAATGACTGAGAACTTCTAAACTGCCATGCTGCAGATGGATCCCGCCCCCGACTAATCCTCCAGGATTATAAGAAGTGAGAACTTCCAAACTGCCATGCTACAGATGGATCCTGCCCCCGACTATCCCTCCAGGAATATGATGACTGAGAACTTCCAAACTGCAATACTGCAGATGGATCCTGCCCCTGATTATAACCCAGGAATACAATGACTGAGAACTTCCAAACTGTCATGCTGCAGATGGATCCTGCCCCTGAATATCCCTCCAGGAATATAATGACTGAGAAGTTCTAAATTGCCATGCTGCAGAAGGATCCTGCCCCTGACTAGCCCTCCAGAAATATAATGACTGAGAACTTCCAAACTGTGATGCTGCAGATGGATCCTGCCCCTGTCTATCCCGCTAGGAATATAATAACTGAGAACTTCCAAACTGTCATGCTGCAGATGGATCTTGACCCTGTCTATCCCGCCAGGAATATAATTACTGAGAACTTCCAAACTGCCATGCTGCAGATGGACCCTGCCCCCGACTACCCCTCCAGTAATATAATGACTGAGAACTTCCAAACTGCTATGCTGCAGATGGATCCTGCCCCTCACTATACCCCACAAATATAATGACTGAGAACTTCCAAACCACCTTGGTGCAGATGGTTTCTGCCCCTGACTATCCCTCCAGGAATATAATGACTGAAAACATCCAAACTGCCATGCTGCAGATAGATCCTGCCCCTGACTATACCTCAGGAAGATAATGACTGAGAACTTCCAAACTGCCATGCTGCAGATGGATCCTGCCCCGGACTATCCCTCCAGGTATATAATGGCTGAGAACTTCCAAACTGCCATGCTGTAGATGGATCCCGCCCCCGACTAATCCTCCAGGATTATAAGAAGTGAGAACTTCCAAACTGCCATGCTGCAGATGGATCCCGCCCCCGACTAATCCTCCAGGAATAGAAGAAGTGAGAACTTCCAAACCACCTTGCTGCAGATGGATTCTGCCCTTGACTATCCCTCCAGGAATATAATGACTGAAAACTTCCAAACTGCCATGCTGCGGATGGATCCTGCCCCTGACTATCCCTCCAGAAATATAATGACTAAGAACTTCTAAACTGCCATGCTGCGGATGGATCCTGCCCCTGACTATCCCTCCAGGAATATAATGACTGAGAACTTCCAAACTGCCATGCTGCGGATGGATCCTGCCCCTGACTATACCCCAGGAATATATTGACTGAGAACTTCCAAACTGCCATGCTACAGATGGATCCTGCCCCCGACTATCCCTCCAGGAATATGATGACTGAGAACTTCCAAACTGCAATACTGCAGATGGATCCTACCCCTGATTATACCCCAGGAATATAATGACTGAGAACTTCCAAACTGTCATGCTGCAGATGGATCCTGCCCCTGAATATCCCTTCAGGAATATAATGACTGAGAAGTTCCAAACTGCCATGCTGCAGAAGGATCCTGCCCCTGACTATCCCGACAGGAATGTATTGACTGAGAACTTCCAAACTGCCATGCTGCACATGGATCCTGCCCATGACTATCCCTCCAGGAATATAATGACTGAGAACTTCCAAACTGCCATGCTGCAGATGGATCCTGCCTCTGATTATCCCTCCAGGAATATAATGACTGAGAACTTCCAAACTGCCATACTGCAGATGGATCCTGCCCCTGACTATCCCTCCAGGAATATAATGACTGAGAACTTCCAAACTGCCATGCTGCAGATGGATCCTGCCCATGACTATCCCTCCAGGAATATAATGACTGAGAACTTCCAAACTGCCATGCTGCAGATGATTCCTGCCTCTGATTATCCCTCCAGGAATATAATGACTGAGAACTTCCAAACTGCCATACTGCAGATGGATCCTGCCCCTGACTATCCCTCCAGGAATATAATGACTGTGAACTTCCAAACTACCATGCTGCAGATGGATCCTGCCCCTGACTATCCCTCCAGGAATATAATGACTGAGAACTTCCAAACTTCCATGCTGCAGATGGATCCTGCCCCTGACTATCCCTCCCGGAATATAATGACTGGGAATTTCCAAACTGCCATGCTGCAGATATATAATGCCCGTGACTATCTGTCCAGGAATATAATGACTGAGAACTTCCAAACTGCCATGCCACAGATGGATCCTGCCACCGACTATTCATCCAGGAATGTTATGACTGAGAACTTCCAAACAGCCTTGCTGCAGATGGATCCTGCCCCTGTCTATCCCTCAAGGAATATAATGACTGAGAACTTCCAAACTGCCATGACACAGCTGGATCATGCCCCCGACTATTCCTCCAGGAATATAATGACTGAGAACTTACAAACTGCCATGTTGCAGATGGATCCTGCCCCTGACTATCCCTCCCGGAATATAATGACTGGGAATTTCCAAACTGCCATGCTGCAGATATATAATGCCCCTGACTATCCCTCCAGGAATATAATGGCTGAGAACTTCCAAACTGCCATGCTGCAGATGGATCCCGCCCCCGACTAATCCTCCAGGAATATAAGAAGTGAGAACTTCCAAACTGCCAAGCTGCAGATGGATCCCGCTTCCCACTAATCCTCCAGGAAAATAAGAAGTGAGAACTTCCAACTGCCATGCTGCAGATGGATCCTGCTCCTGACCATACCCCAGGAATATAATGACTGAGAACTTCCAAACTGTCATGCTGCAGATGGATCCTGCCCCTGACTATACCTCAGGAATATAATGACTGAGAACTTCCAAACTGCCATGCTGCAGATGGATCCTGCCCCTGACCATACCCCAGGAATATAATGCCTGAGAACTTCCAAACTGCCATGCTGCAGATGGATCCTGCCCCTGACTATCCCTCCAGGAATATGATGACTGACAACTTCCAAACTGCAATACTGCAGATGGATCCTGCCCTTGACAATACCCCAGGAATATAATGACTGACATCTTCCAAACTGTCATGCTGCAGATGGATCCTGCCCCTGAATATCCCTCCAGGAATATAATGACTGAGAAGTTCTAAATTGCCATGCTGCAGAAGGATCCTGCCCCTGACTATCCCTCCAGGAATATAATGACTGAGAACTTCCAAACTGCCATGCTGCAGATGGATCCTGCCCCTGTCTATCCCGCTAGGAATATAATAAGTGAGAACTTCCAAACTGTCATGCTGCAGATGGATCCTGCCCCTGTCTATCCCATCAGGAATATAATAACTGAGAACTTCCAAACTGCCATGCTGCAGATGGATCCTGCCCCCGATTATCCCTCCAGGAATACAATGACTGAGAACTTCCAAACTGCCATGCTGCAGATGGATCCTGCCCCTGTCTATCCAGCCAGGAATATAATGACTGAGAACTTCCAAACTGCTATGCTGCAGATGGATCCCACCCCCGACTATCCCTCCAGGATTATAATGACTGAGAACTTCCAAACTGCCATGCTGCACATGGTTCTGCCCATGACTATACCCCAGGAATATAATGACTGAGAGATTCCAAACTGCCACCCTGCAGATGGATCCTGCCCCTGACTATACCTCCAGGAATATAATGACATAGAATTTCCAAACTGTCATGCCGCAGATGGATCCTGCCCCTGACTATCACGACAGGAATGTAATGACTGAGAACTTCCAAACCGCAATGCTGCAGGTGGATCCTGCCCCTGAATATCCCTCCAGGAATATAATTACTGAGAACTTCCAAACTGCCATGCTGCAGATGGACCCTGCCCCCGACTACCCCTCCAGTAATATAATGACTGAGAACTTCCAAACTGCTATGCTGCAGATGGATCCTGCCCCTGACTATACCCCACAAATATAATGACTGAGAACTTCCAAACCACCTTGGTGCAGATGGTTTCTGCCCCTGACTATCCCTCCAGGAATATAATGACTGAGAACATCCAAACTGCCATGCTGCAGATAGATCCTGCCCCTGACTATACCTCAGGAAGATAATGACTGAGAACTTCCAAACTGCCATGCTGCAGATGGATCCTGCCCCGGACTATCCCTCCAGGAATATAATGGCTGAGAACTTCCAAACTGCCATGCTGCAGATGGATCCCGTCCCCAACTAATCCTCCAGGATTATAAGAAGTGAGAACTTCCAAACTGCCATGCTGCAGATGGATCCCGCCCCCGACTAATCCTCCAGGAATATAAGAAGTGAGAACTTCCAAACCACCTTGCTGCAGATGGATTCTGCCCCTGACTATCCCTCCAGGAATATAATGACTGAGAACTTCCAAACTGCCATGCTGCAGATGGATTCTGCCCCTGACTATCCCTCCAGGAATATAATGACTGAGAACTTCCAAACTGCCATGCTGCAGATGGATACTGACCCTGTCTATCCAGCCAGGAATATAATGACTGAGAACGTCCAAACTGCCATGCTGTAGATATATCATGCCCCTGACTATCCCTCCAGGAATATAATGACTGAGAACTTCCAAACTGCGATGCTGCAGATGGATCCCACCCCCGACTATCCCTCCAGGATTATAATGACTGAGAACTTCCAAACTGCCATGCTACAGATGGATCCTGCCCCCGACTATCCCTCCAGGAATATGATGACTGAGAACTTCCAAACTGCAATACTGCAGATGGATCCTGCCCCTGATTATACCCCAGGAATATAATGACTGAGAACTTCCAAACTGTCATGCTGCAGATGGATCCTGCCCCTGAATATCCCTCCAGGAATATAATGACTGAGAAGTTCTAAATTGCCATGCTGCAGAAGGATCCTGCCCCTGACTATCCCTCCAGAAATATAATGACTGAGAACTTCCAAACTGTGATGCTGCAGATGGATCCTGCCCCTGTCTATCCCGCTAGGAATATAATAACTGAGAACTTCCAAACTGTCATGCTGCAGATGGATCCTGCCCCTGTCTATCCCGCCAGGAATATAATTACTGAGAACTTCCAAACTGCCATGCTGCAGATGGACCCTGCCCCCGACTACCCCTCCAGTAATATCATGACTGAGAACTTCCAAACTGCTATGCTGCAGATGGATCCTGCCCCTGACTATACCCCACAAATATAATGACTGAGAACTTCCAAACCACCTTGGTGCAGATGGTTTCTGCCCCTGACTATCCCTCCAGGAATATAATGACTGAGAACATCCAAACTGCCATGCTGCAGATAGATCCTGCCCCTGACTATACCTCAGGAAGATAATGACTGAGAACTTCCAAACTGCAATGCTGCAGATGGATCCTGCCCCGGACTATCCCTCCAGGAATATAATGGCTGAGAACTTCCAAACTGCCATGCTGCAGATGGATCCCGCCCCCGACTAATCCTCCAGGATTATAAGAAGTGATAACTTCCAAACTGCCATGCTGCAGATGGATCCCGCCCCCGACTAATCCTCCAGGAATATAAGAAGTGAGAACTTCCAAACAACATTGCTGCAGATGGATTCTGCCCCTGACTATCCCTCCAGGAATATAATGACTGAGAACTTCGAAACTGCCATGCTGTGGATGGATCCTGCCCCTGACTATCCCTCCAGAAATATAATGACTAAGAACTTCTAAACTGCCATGCTGCGGATGGATCCTGCCCCTGACTATCCCTCCAGGAATATAATGACTGAGAACTTCCAAACTGCCATGCTGCGGATGGATCCTGCCCCTGACTATACCCCAGGAATATAATGACTGAGAACTTCCAAACTGCCATGCTACAGATGGATCCTGTCCCCGACTATCCCTCCAGGAAAATGATGACTGAGAACTTCCAAACTGCAATACTGCAGATAGATCCTGCCCCTGATTATACCCCAGCAATATAATGACTGAGAACTTCCAAACTGTCATGCTGCAGATGGATCCTGCCCCTGAATATCCCTCCAGGAATATAATGACTGAGAAGTTCTAAATTGCCATGCTGCAGAAGGATCCTGCCCCTGACTATCCCTCCAGAAATATAATGACTGAGAACTTCCAAACTGTGATGCTGCAGATGGATCCTGCCCCTGTCTATCCCGCTAGGAATATAATAACTGAGAACTTCCAAACTGCCATGCTGCAGATGGATCCTGCCCCTGTCTATCCCGTCAGCAATATAATAACTGAGAACTTCCAAACTGCCATGCTGCAGATGAATCCTGCCCCCGACTATCCCTCCAGGAATACAATGACTGAGAACTTCCAAACTGCCATGCTGCAGATGGATCCTGCCCCTGACTATCAATCCAGGAATATAATGACTGAGAACTTCTAAACTGCCATGCTGCAGATGGATCCCGCCCCCGACTAATCCTCCAGGATTATAAGAAGTGAGAACTTCCAAACTGCCATGCTACAGATGGATCCTGCCCCCGACTATCCCTCCAGGAATATGATGACTGAGAACTTCCAAACTGCAATACTGCAGATGGATCCTGCCCCTGATTATAACCCAGGAATACAATGACTGAGAACTTCCAAACTGTCATGCTGCAGATGGATCCTGCCCCTGAATATCCCTCCAGGAATATAATGACTGAGAAGTTCTAAATTGCCATGCTGCAGAAGGATCCTGCCCCTGACTAGCCCTCCAGAAATATAATGACTGAGAACTTCCAAACTGTGATGCTGCAGATGGATCCTGCCCCTGTCTATCCCGCTAGGAATATAATAACTGAGAACTTCCAAACTGTCATGCTGCAGATGGATCTTGACCCTGTCTATCCCGCCAGGAATATAATTACTGAGAACTTCCAAACTGCCATGCTGCAGATGGACCCTGCCCCCGACTACCCCTCCAGTAATATAATGACTGAGAACTTCCAAACTGCTATGCTGCAGATGGATCCTGCCCCTCACTATACCCCACAAATATAATGACTGAGAACTTCCAAACCACCTTGGTGCAGATGGTTTCTGCCCCTGACTATCCCTCCAGGAATATAATGACTGAAAACATCCAAACTGCCATGCTGCAGATAGATCCTGCCCCTGACTATACCTCAGGAAGATAATGACTGAGAACTTCCAAACTGCCATGCTGCAGATGGATCCTGCCCCGGACTATCCCTCCAGGTATATAATGGCTGAGAACTTCCAAACTGCCATGCTGTAGATGGATCCCGCCCCCGACTAATCCTCCAGGATTATAAGAAGTGAGAACTTCCAAACTGCCATGCTGCAGATGGATCCCGCCCCCGACTAATCCTCCAGGAATAGAAGAAGTGAGAACTTCCAAACCACCTTGCTGCAGATGGATTCTGCCCTTGACTATCCCTCCAGGAATATAATGACTGAAAAATTCCAAACTGCCATGCTGCGGATGGATCCTGCCCCTGACTATCCCTCCAGAAATATAATGACTAAGAACTTCTAAACTGCCATGCTGCGGATGGATCCTGCCCCTGACTATCCCTCCAGGAATATAATGACTGAGAACTTCCAAACTGCCATGCTGCGGATGGATCCTGCCCCTGACTATACCCCAGGAATATATTGACTGAGAACTTCCAAACTGCCATGCTACAGATGGATCCTGCCCCCGACTATCCCTCCAGGAATATGATGACTGAGAACTTCCAAACTGCAATACTGCAGATGGATCCTACCCCTGATTATACCCCAGGAATATAATGACTGAGAACTTCCAAACTGTCATGCTGCAGATGGATCCTGCCCCTGAATATCCCTTCAGGAATATAATGACTGAGAAGTTCTAAATTGCCATGCTGCAGAAGGATCCTGCCCCTGACTATCCCTCCAGAAATATAAAGACTGAGAACTTCCAAACTGTGATGCTGCAGATGGATCCTGCCCCTGTCTATCCCGCTAGGAATATAATAACTGAGAACTTCCAAACTGTCATGCTGCAGATGGATCCTGCCCCTGTCTATCCCGTCAGGAATATAATAACTGAGAACTTCCAAACTGCCATGCTGCAGATGAATCCTGCCCCCGACTATCCCTCCAGGAATACAATGACTGAGAACTTCCAAACTGCCATGCTGCAGATGGATCCTGCCCCTGACTATCAATACAGCAATATAATGACTGAGAACTTCCAAACTGCAATGCTGCAGATGGATCCTGCCCCTGACTATCAATCCAGGAATATAATGACTGAGAACTTCCAAACCGCAATGCTGCAGATGGATCCTGCCCCTGAATATCCCTCCAGGAATATAATTACTGAGAACTTCCAAACTGCCATGCTGCAGATGGACCCTGCCCCCGACTACCCCTCCAGTAATATAATGACTGACAACTTCCAAACTGCTATGCTGCAGATGGATCCTGCCCCTAACTATACCCCACAAATATAATGACTGAGAACTTCCAAACCACCTTGGTGCAGATGGTTTCTGCCCCTGACTATCCCTCCAGGAATATAATGACTGAGAACATCCAAACTGCCATGCTGCACATAGATCCTGCCCCTGACTATACCTCAGGAAGATAATGACTGAGAACTTCCAAACTGCCATGCTGCAGATGGATCCTGCCCCGGACTATCCCTCCAGGAATATAGTGGCTGAGAACTTCCAAACTGCCATGCTGCAGATGGATCCCGCCCCCAACTAATCCTCCAGGATTATAAGAAGTGTGAACTTCCAAACTGCCATGCTGCAGATGGATCCCGCCCCGACTAATCCTCCAGGAATATAAGAAGTGAGAACTTCCAAACCACCTTGCTGCAGATGGATTCTGCCCCTGACTATCCCTCCAGGAATATAATGACTGAGAACTTCCAAACTGCCATGCTGCGGATGGATCCTGCCCCTGACTATACCTCAGGAATATAATGACTGAGAACTTCTAAACTGCCATGCTGCGGATGGATCCTGCCCCTGACTATCCCTCCAGGAATATAATGACTGAGAACTTCCAAACTGCCATGCTGCGGATGGATCCTGCTTCTGACTATACCCCAGGAATATAATGACTGAGAACTTCCAAACTGCCATGCTACAGATGGATCCTGCCCCCGACTATTTCTCCAGAAATATGATGACTGAGAACTTCCAAACTGCAATACTGCAGATGGATCCTGCCGCTGATTATACCCCAAGAATATGATGACTGAGAACTTCCAAACTGTTATGCTGCAGATGGATCCTGCCCCTGAATATCCCTCCAGGAATATAATGACTGAGAAGTTCTAAATTGCCATGCAGCAGAAGGATCCTGCCCCTGACTATCCCTCCAGAAATATAATGACTGAGAACTTCCAAACTGTGATGCTGCAGATGGATCCTGCCCCTGTCTATCCCGCTAGGAATATAATAACTGAGAACTTCCAAACTGTCATGCTGCAGATGGATCCTGCCCCTGTTTATCCCGTCAGGAATATAATAACTGAGAACTTCTAAACTGCCATGCTGCAGATATATCATGCCTCTGACTATCCCTCCAGGAATATAATGACTGAGAACTTCCAAACTGCCATGCTGCAGATGGATCCTGCCCCGGACTATCCCTCCAGGAATATAATGGCTGAGAACTTCCAAACTGCCATGCTGCAGATGGATCCCGCCCCCGACTAATCCTCCAGGATTATAAGAAGTGAGAACTTCCAAACTGCCATGCTGCAGATGGATCCCGCCCCCGACTAATCCTCCAGGAATATAAGAAGTGAGAACTTCCAAACCACCTTGCTGCAGATGGATTCTGCCCCTGACTATCCCTCCAGGAATATAATGACTGAGAACTTCCAAACTGCCATGCTGCGGATGGATCCTGCCCCTGACTATCTCTCCAGGAATATAATGACTGAGAACTTCTAAACTGCCATGCTGCGGATGGATCCTGCCCCTGACTATCCCTCCAGGAATATAATGACTGAGAACTTCCAAACTGCCATGCTGCGGATGGATCCTGCCCCTGACTATACCCCAGGAATATAATGACTGAGAACTTCCAAACTGCCATGCTACAGATGGATCCTGCCCCCGACTATCCCTCCAGGAATATGATGACTGAGAACTTCCAAACTGCAATACTGCAGATGGGTCCTGCCCCTGATTATACCCCAGGAATATAATGACTGAGAAGTTCTAAATTGCCATGCTGAAGAAGGATCCTGACCCTGACTATCCCTCCAGAAATAAAACGACTGAGAACTTCCAAACTGTGATGCTGCAGATGGATCCTGCCCCTGTCTATCCCATCAGGAATATAATAACGGAGAACTTCCAAACTGCCATGCTGCAGATGAATCCTGCCCCCGACTTTCCCTCCAGGAATACAATGACTGAGAACTTCCAAACTGCCATGCTGCAGATGGATCCTGCCCCTGACTATCAATCCAGGAATATAATGACTGAGAACTTCCAAACTGCCATGCTGCAGATATATCATGCCTCTGACTATCCCTCCAGGAATATAATGACTGAGAACTTCCAAACTGCCATGCTGCAGATGGTTCCTGCCTCTGACTATCCCTCCAGGAATATAATGACTGAGAACTTCCAAACTGCCATGCTGCAGATGAATCCCACCCCTGACTATCCCTCCAGGATTATAATGACTGAGAACTTCCAAACTGCCATGCTGCACATGGTTCTGCCCCTGACTATACCCCAGGAATATAATGACTGAGAAGTTCCAAACTGCCACCCTGCAGATGGACAGATGGATCCTGCCCCTGACTATACCTCCAGGAATATAACGACATAGAATTTCAAACTGCCATGCTGCAGATGGATCCTGCCCCTGACTATCACGACAGGAATGTAATGACTGAGAACTTCTAAACTGCCATGCTGCAGATGGACCCTGCCCCCGACTACCCCTCCAGGAATATAATGACTGAGAACTTCCAAAATGCCATGCTGCAGATGGATCCTTCCCCTGACTATACCTCAGGAATATAATGACTGAGAACTTCCAAACTGCCATGCTGCAGATGGATCCTGCCCCTGACCATACCCCAGGAATATAATGCCTGAGAACTTCCAAACTGCCATGCTGCAGATGGATCCCACCCCTGACTAATCCTCCAGGAATATAACAAGTGAGAACTTCCAAACTGACATGCTGCAGATGGATCCCGCCCCCGACTAATCCTCCAGGAATATAACAAGTGAGAACTTCCAAACTGCCATGCTGCAGATGGATCCTGCCCCTGACTATCCCTCCAGGAATATAATAACTGAGAACTTCCAAACTGCTATGCTGCAGATGGATCCTGCCTCTGACTATCCCTCCAGGAATATAATGACTGAGAACTTCCAAACTGCCATGCTACAGATGGATCCTGCCCCGACTATCCCTCCAGGAATATGATGGATGAGAACTTCCAAAATGCAATACTGCAGATGGATCCTGCCCCTGACTATCCCTCCAGGAATATAATAACTGAGAACTTCCAAACTGCTATGCTGCAGATGGATCCTGCCTCTGACTATCCCTCCAGGAATATAATGACTGAGAACTTCCAGACTGCCATGCTGCAGATGGATCCCACCCCTGACTATCCCTCCAGGAATATAATGACTGAGAACATCCAAACTGCCATGCTGCAGATAGATCCTGCCCCTGACTATACCTCAGGAAGATAATGACTGAGAACTTCCAAACTGCTATGCTGCAGATGGATCCTGCCTCTGACTATCCCTCCAGGAATACAATGACTGAGAACTTCCAAACTGCCATGCTGCAGATGGATCCTGCCCCTGACTATCAATACAGGAATATAATGACTGAGAACTTCCAAACTGCAATGCTGCAGATGGATCCTGCCCCTGACTATCAATCCAGGAATATAATGACTGAGAACTTCCAAACCGCAATGCTGCAGATGGATCCTGCCCCTGAATATCCCTCCAGGAATATAATTACTGAGAACTTCCAAACTGCCATGCTGCAGATGGACCCTGCCCCCGACTACCCCTCCAGTAATATAATGACTGACAACTTCCAAACTGCTATGCTGCAGATGGATCCTGCCCCTAACTATACCCCACAAATATAATGACTGAGAACTTCCAAACCACCTTGGTGCAGATGGTTTCTGCCCCTGACTATCCCTCCAGGAATATAATGACTGAGAACATCCAAACTGCCATGCTGCAGATAGATCCTGCACCTGACTATACCTCAGGAAGATAATGACTGAGAACTTCCAAACTGCCATGCTGCAGATGGATCCTGCCCCGGACTATCCCTCCAGGAATATAGTGGCTGAGAACTTCCAAACTGCCATGCTGCAGATGGATCCCGCCCCCAACTAATCCTCCAGGATTATAAGAAGTGTGAACTTCCAAACTGCCATGCTGCAGATGGATCCCGCCCCGACTAATCCTCCAGGAATATAAGAAGTGAGAACTTCCAAACCACCTTGCTGCAGATGGATTCTGCCCCTGACTATCCCTCCAGGAATATAATGACTGAGAACTTCCAAACTGCCATGCTGCGGATGGATCCTGCCCCTGACTATACCTCAGGAATATAATGACTGAGAACTTCCAAACTGTCATGCTGCAGATGGATCCTGCCCCTGACTATCCCTCCAGGAATATAATGACTGAGAACTTCTAAACTGCCATGCTGCGGATGGATCCTGCCCCTGACTATCCCTCCAGTAATATAATGACTGAGAACTTCCAAACTGCCATGCTGCGGATGGATCCTGCTTCTGACTATACCCCAGGAATATAATGACTCAGAACTTCCAAACTGCCATGCTACAGATGGATCCTGCCCCCGACTATTTCTCCAGAAATATGATGACTGAGAACTTCCAAACTGCAATACTGCAGATGGATCCTGCCGCTGATTATACCCCAAGAATATGATGACTGAGAACTTCCAAACTGTTATGCTGCAGATGGATCCTGCCCCTGAATATCCCTCCAGGAATATAATGACTGAGAAGTTCTAAATTGCCATGCAGCAGAAGGATCCTGCCCCTGACTATCCCTCCAGAAATATAATGACTGAGAACTTCCAAACTGTGATGCTGCAGATGGATCCTGCCCCTGTCTATCCCGCTAGGAATATAATAACTGAGAACTTCCAAACTGTGATGCTGCAGATGGATCCTGCCCCTGTCTATCCCGCTAGGAATATAATAACTGAGAACTTCCAAACTGTCATGCTGCAGATGGATCCTGCCCCTGTTTATCCCGTCAGGAATATAATAACTGAGAACTTCTAAACTGCCATGCTGCAGATATACCATGCCTCTGACTATCCCTCCAGGAATATAATGACTGAGAACTTCCAAACTGCCATGCTGCAGATGGATCCTGCCCCGGACTATCCCTCCAGGAATATAATGGCTGAGAACTTCCAAACTGCCATGCTGCAGATGGATCCCGCCCCCGACTAATCCTCCAGGATTATAAGAAGTGAGAACTTCCAAACTGCCATGCTGCAGATGGATCCCGCCCCCGACTAATCCTCCAGGAATATAAGAAGTGAGAACTTCCAAACCACCTTGCTGCAGATGGATTCTGCCCCTGACTATCCCTCCAGGAATATAATGACTGAGAACTTCCAAACTGCCATGCTGCGGATGGATCCTGCCCCTGACTATCCCTCCAGGAATATAATGACTGAGAACTTCTAAACTGCCATGCTGCGGATGGATCCTGCCCCTGACTATCCCTCCAGGAATATAATGACTGAGAACTTCCAAACTGCCATGCTGCGGATGGATCCTGCCCCTGACTATACCCCAGGAATATAATGACTGAGAACTTCCAAACTGCCATGCTACAGATGGATCCTGCCCCCGACTATCCCTCCAGGAATATGATGACTGAGAACTTCCAAACTGCAATACTGCAGATGGATCCTGCCCCTGATTATACCCCAGGAATATAATGACTGAGAAGTTCTAAATTGCCATGCTGAAGAAGGATCCTGACCCTGACTATCCCTCCAGAAATAAAACGACTGAGAACTTCCAAACTGTGATGCTGCAGATGGATCCTGCCCCTGTCTATCCCATCAGGAATATAATAACGGAGAACTTCCAAACTGCCATGCTGCAGATGAATCCTGCCCCCGACTTTCCCTCCAGGAATACAATGACTGAGAACTTCCAAACTGCCATGCTGCAGATGGATCCTGCCCCTGACTATCAATCCAGGAATATAATGACTGAGAACTTCCAAACTGCCATGCTGCAGATATATCATGCCTCTGACTATCCCTCCAGGAATATAATGACTGAGAACTTCCAAACTGCCATGCTGCAGATGGTTCCTGCCTCTGACTATCTCTCCAGGAATATAATGACTGAGAACTTCCAAACTGCCATGCTGCAGATGAATCCCACCCCTGACTATCCCTCCAGGATTATAATGACTGAGAACTTCCAAACTGCCATGCTGCACATGGTTCTGCCCCTGACTATACCCCAGGAATATAATGACTGAGAAGTTCCAAACTGCCACCCTGCAGATGGACAGATGGATCCTGCCCCTGACTATACCTCCAGGAATATAACGACATAGAATTTCAAACTGCCATGCTGCAGATGGATCCTGCCCCTGACTATCACGACAGGAATGTAATGACTGAGAACTTCCAAACCACCATGCTGCAGATGGTTCCTGCCCCTGTCTATCCCGCCAGGAATATAATAACTGAGAACTTCTAAACTGCCATGCTGCAGATGGACCCTGCCCCCGACTACCCCTCCAGGAATATAATGACTGAGAACTTCCAAAATGCCATGCTGCAGATGGATCCTTCCCCTGACTATACCTCAGGAATATAATGACTGAGAACTTCCAAACTGCCATGCTGCAGATGGATCCTGCCCCTGACCATACCCCAGGAATATAATGCCTGAGAACTTCCAAACTGCCATGCTGCAGATGGATCCCACCCCTGACTAATCCTCCAGGAATATAACAAGTGAGAACTTCCAAACTGCCATGCTGCAGATGGATCCCGCCCCCGACTAATCCTCCAGGAATATAACAAGTGAGAACTTCCAAACTGCCATGCTGCAGATGGATCCTGCCCCTGACTATCCCTCCAGGAATATAATAACTGAGAACTTCCAAACTGCTATGCTGCAGATGGATCCTGCCTCTGACTATCCCTCCAGGAATATAATGACTGAGAACTTCCAAACTGCCATGCTACAGATGGATCCTGCCCCGACTATCCCTCCAGGAATATGATGGATGAGAACTTCCAAACTGCAATACTGCAGATGGATCCTGCCCCTGACTATCCCTCCAGGAATATAATAACTGAGAACTTCCAAACTGCTATGCTGCAGATGGATCCTGCCTCTGACTATCCCTCCAGGAATATAATGACTGAGAACTTCCAGACTGCCATGCTGCAGATGGATCCCACCCCTGACTATCCCTCCAGGAATATAATGACTGAGAACATCCAAACTGCCATGCTGCAGATAGATCCTGCCCCTGACTATACCTCAGGAAGATAATGACTGAGAACTTCCAAACTGCTATGCTGCAGATGGATCCTGCCTCTGACTATGCCTCCAGGAATATAATTACTGAGAACTTCCAAACTGCTATGCTGCAGATGGATCCTGCCCCTGACTATACCACAGGAATATAATGACTAAGAACTTCCAAACTGCCATGTTGCAGATGGATCCTGCCCCTGACTATACCCCGGTAATATAATGATTGAGAACTAACAAACTGCCATGCTGCAGATGGATCCTGCCCCTGACTATACCACAGGAATGTAATGACTGTGAACTTCCAAACTGCCATGCCGCAGATGGATCCTGCCCCTGACTATACCACAGGAATATAATGACTGAGAACTTCCAAACTGCTATGCTACAGATGGATCCTGCCTCTGACTATCTCTCCAGGAATATAATGACTGAGATTTTCGAAACTGCTATGCTGCAGATGAATCCCGCCCCTGACTATACCCCAGGAATATAATGACTGTGAACTTCCAAACTGCTATGCCGCAGATGGGTCCTGCCCCTGACTGTACCACAGGAATATAATGACTGAGAACTTCCAAACTGCTATGCTGCAGATGGAGCCTGCCCCTGACTATCCCTCCAGGAATATAATGACTGAGAACTTCCAAACTGCTATGCTGCAGATGAATCCCGCCCCTGACTATACCCCAGGAATATAATGACTGTGAATTTCCAAACTGCTATGCCGCAGATGGGTCCTGCCCCTGACTATACCACAGGAATATAATGACTGAGAACTTCCAAACTGCTATGCTGCAGATGGATCCTGTCTGTGACTATCCCTCCAGGAATATAATGACTGAGAACTTCCAAACTGCTATGCTGCAGATGAATCCCGCCCCTGACTATACCCCAGGAATATAATGACTGTGAACTTCCAAACTGCTATGCCGCAGATGGGTCCTGCCCCTGACTGTACCACAGGAATATAATGACTGAGAACTTCCAAACTGCTATGCTGCAGATGGAGCCTGCCCCTGACTATCCCTCCAGGAATATAATGACTGAGAACTTCCAAACTGCTATGCTGCAGATGAATCCCGCCCCTGACTATACCCCAGGAATATAATGACTGTGAATTTCCAAACTGCTATGCCGCAGATGGGTCCTGCCCCTGACTATACCACAGGAATATAATGACTGAGAACTTCCAAACTGCTATGCTGCAGATGGATCCTGTCTGTGACTATCCCTCCAGGAATATAATGACTGAGAACTTCCAAACTGCTATGCTGCAGATGGATCCCGCCCCTGACTATACCACAGGAATATAATGACTGGGAACTTCCAAACTGCAATGCCGCAGATGGATCCTGCCCCTGACTATACCACAGGAATATAATGACTGAGAACTTCCAAACTGCCATGCTGCAGATGGTTCCTTCCCCTGACTATCCCTCCAGGAATATAATGACTGTGAACCTCCAAGCTGCCATGCTGCAGATGGTTCCTGCCCCTGCCTATCCCGCCATGAATATAATAACTGAGAACTTCCAAACTGCCATGCTGCAGATGGATCCTGCCCCTGTCTATCCCTCCAGGAATATAATGACTGAGAAGTTACAAACTGCCATGCTGCAGATGGATCCCGCCTCGACTATTCCTCCAGGCTTATCATGACTGAGATCCTCCAAACTGCCATGGTGCACATAAATCCTGCCCCTGACTATACCCCAGGAATATAATGACTGAGAACTTCCAAACTGCCATGCTGCAGCTCGATTCTGCCCTTGACTATCCCTCCAGAAATATAATGACTGAGAAGTTCCAAACTGCCATGCTGCAGATATATAATGCCCCTGTCTATCCAGCCAGGAATATAATAACTGGGAACTTCCAAACTGCCATGCTGCACATGGATTTGCCCCTGACTATCCCTCCAGGAATATAATGACTGAGAACTTCCAAACTGCCATGCTGCAGATGGATCCTGCCTCTGATTATCCCTCCAGGAATATAATGACTGAGAACTTCCAAACTGCCATGCTGCAGATGGATCCTGCCCCCGACTATCCCTCCAGGAATGTGATGACTGAGAACTTCCAAACTGCCATGCTGCAGATGGATGTCACCCCCGACGATCCCTCTAGGATTATAGTGACTAAGAACTTCCAAACTGCCATGCTGCACATGGATTTGCCCCTGACTATACCCCAGGAATATAATGACTGAGAAGTTCCAAACTGCCATGCTGCAGAAGGATCCTGCCCCTGACTATCCCGACAGGAATGTATTGACTGAGAACTTCCAAACTGCCATGCTGCACATGGATCCTGCCCATGACTATCCCTCCAGGAATATAATGACTGAGAACTTCCAAACTGCCATGCTGCAGATGGATCCTGCCTCTGATTATCCCTCCAGGAATATAATGACTGAGAACTTCCAAACTGCCATACTGCATATGGATCCTGCCCCTGACTATCCCTCCAGGAATATAATGACTGTGAACTTCCAAACTGCCATGCTGCAGATGGATCCTGCCCCTGACTATCCCTCCAGGAATATAATGACTGAGAACTTCCAAACTGCCATGCTGCAGATGGATCCTGCCTTTGATTATCCCTCCAGGAATATAATGACTGAGAACTTCCAAACTGCCATACTGCAGATGGATCCTGCCCCTGACTATCCCGACAGGAATGTATTGACTGAGAACTTCCAAACTGCCATGCTGCACATGGATCCTGCCCATGACTATCCCTCCAGGAATATAATGACTGAGAACTTCCAAACTGCCATGCTGCAGATGATTCCTGCCTCTGATTATCCCTCCAGGAATATAATGACTGAGAACTTCCAAACTGCCATACGGCAGATGGATCCTGCCCCTGACTATCCCTCCAGGAATATAATGACTGTGAACTTCCAAACTACCATGCTGCAGATGGATCCTGCCCCTGACTATCCCTCCAGGAATATAATGACTGAGAACTTCCAAACTTCCATGCTGCAGATGGATCCTGCCCCTGACTATCCCTCCCGGAATATAATGACTGGGAATTTCCAAACTGCCATGCTGCAGATATATAATGCCCGTGAGTATCCGTCCAGGAATATAATGACTGAGAACTTCCAAACTGCCATGCTGCAGATGGATCCTGCCCCTGTCTATCCCTCAAGGAATATAATGACTGAGAACTTACAAACTGCCATGTTGCAGATGGATCCTGCCCCTGATTGTCCTTCCCGGAATATAATGACTGAGAACTTCCAAACTTCCATGCTGCAGATGGATCCTGCCTCTGATTATCCCTCCAGGAATATAATGACTGAGAACTTCCAAACTCCCATACTGCAGATGGATCCTGCCCCCCACAAGGAATATAATGACTGTGAACTTCCAAACTGCCATGCTGCAGATGGATCCTGCCCCTGACTATCCCTCCAGGAATATAATGACTGAGAACTTCCAAACTTCCATGCTGCAGATGGATCCTGCCCCTGACTATCCCTCCCGGAATATAATGACTGGGAATTTCCAAACTGCCATGCTGCAGATATATAATGCCCCTGACTATCCCTCCAGGAATATAATGGCTGAGAACTTCCAAACTGCCATGCTGCAGATGGATCCCGCCCCCGACTAATCCTCCAGGAATATAAGAAGTGAGAACTTCCAAACTGCCAAGCTGCAGATGGATCCCGCCTCCCACTAATCCTCCAGGAAAATAAGAAGTGAGAACTTCCAACTGCCATGCTGCAGATGGATCCTGCTCCTGACCATACCCCAGGAATATAATGACTGAGAACTTCCAAACTGTCATGCTGCAGATGGATCCTGCCCCTGACTATACCTCAGGAATATAATGACTGAGAACTTCCAAACTGCCATGCTGCAGATGGATCCTGCCCCTGACTATCCCTCCAGGAATATAATGACTGAGAACTTCCAAACTGCCATGATGCAGATGGATCCTGCCCCTGACTATACCCCAGGAATATAATGCCTGAGAACTTCCAAACTGCCATGCTGCAGATGGATCCTGCCCCTGACTATCCCTCCAGGAATATAATGACTGAGAACTTCCAAACTGCCATGCTGCAGATGGATCCTGCCCCTGTCTATCCCGCTAGGAATATAATAAGTGAGAACTTCCAAACTGTCATGCTGCAGATGGATCCTGCCCCTGTCTATCCCATCAGGAATATAATAACTGAGAACTTCCAAACTGCCATGCTGCAGATGGATCCTGCCCCCGATTATCCCTCCAGGAATACAATGACTGAGAACTTCCAAACTGCCATGCTGCAGATGGATCCTGCCCCTGTCTATCCAGCCAGGAATATAATGACTGAGAATTTCCAAACTGCGATGCTGCAGATGGATCCCACCCCCGACTATCCCTCCAGGATTATAATGACTGAGAACTTCCAAACTGCCATGCTGCACATGGTTCTGCCCATGACTATACCCCAGGAATATAATGACTGAGAGATTCCAAACTGCCACCCTGCAGATGGATCCTGCCCCTGACTATACCTCCAGGAATATAATGACATAGAATTTCCAAACTGTCATGCCGCAGATGGATCCTGCCCCTGACTATCACGACAGGAATGTAATGACTGAGAACTTCCAAACCGCAATGCTGCAGGTGGATCCTGCCCCTGAATATCCCTCCAGGAATATAATTACTGAGAACTTCCAAACTGTCATGCTGCAGATGGACCCTGCCCCCGACTACCCCTCCAGTAATATAATGACTGAGAACTTCCAAACTGCTATGCTCCAGATGGATCCTGCCCCTGACTATACCCCACAAATATAATGACTGAGAACTTCCAAACCACCTTGGTGCAGATGGTTTCTGCCCCTGACTATCCCTCCAGGAATATAATGACTGAGGACATCCAAACTGCCATGCTGCAGATAGATCCTGCCCCTGACTATACCTCAGGAAGATAATGACTGAGAACTTCCAAACTGCCATGCTGCAGATGGATCCTGCCCCGGACTATCCCTCCAAGAATATAATGGCTGAGAACTTCCAAACTGCCATGCTGCAGATGGATCCCGTCCCCGACTAATCCTCCAGGATTATAAGAAGTGAGAACTTCCAAACTGCCATGCTGCAGATGGATCCCGCCCCCGACTAATCCTCCAGGAATATAAGAAGTGAGAACTTCCAAACCACCTTGCTGCAGATGGATTCTGCCCCTGACTATCCCTCCAGGAATATAATGACTGAGAACTTCCAAACTGCCATGCTGCAGATGGATTCTGCCCCTGACTATCCCTCCAGGAATATAATGACTGAGAACTTCCAAACTGCCATGCTGCAGATGGATACTGACCCTGTCTATCCAGCCAGGAATATAATGACTGAGAACTTCCAAACTGCCATGCTGCAGATGGATCCTGCCCCTGACTATCCCTCCAGGAATATAATGACTGAGAACTTCCAAACTGCGATGCTGCAGATGGATCCCACCCCCGACTATCCCTCCAGGATTATAATGACTGAGAACTTCCAAACTGCCATGCTACAGATGGATCCTGCCCCCGACTATCCCTCCAGGAATATGATGACTGAGAACTTCCAAACTGCAATACTGCAGATGGATCCTGCCCCTGATTATACCCCAGGAATATAATGACTGAGAACTTCCAAACTGTCATGCTGCAGATGGATCCTGCCCCTGAATATCCCTCCAGGAATATAATGACTGAGAAGTTCTAAATTGCCATGCTGCAGAAGGATCCTGCCCCTGACTATCCCTCCAGAAATATAATGACTGAGAACTTCCAAACTGTGATGCTGCAGATGGATCCTGCCCCTGTCTATCCCGCTAGGAATATAATAACTGAGAACTTCCAAACTGTCATGCTGCAGATGGATCCTGCCCCTGTCTATCCCGCCAGGAATATAATTACTGAGAACTTCCAAACTGCCATGCTGCAGATGGACCCTGCCCCCGACTACCCCTCCAGTAATATAATGACTGAGAACTTCCAAACTGCTATGCTGCAGATGGATCCTGCCCCTGACTATACCCCACAAATATAATGACTGAGAACTTCCAAACCACCTTGGTGCAGATGGTTTCTGCCCCTGACTATCCCTCCAGCAATATAATGACTGAGAACATCCAAACTGCCATGCTGCAGATAGATCCTGCCCCTGACTATACCTCAGGAAGATAATGACTGAGAACTTCCAAACTGCCATGCTGCAGATGGATCCTGCCCCGGACTATCCCTCCAGGAATATAATGGCTGAGAACTTCCAAACTGCCATGCTGCAGATGGATCCCGCCCCCGACTAATCCTCCAGGATTATAAGAAGTGAGAACTTCCAAACTGCCATGCTGCAGATGGATCCCGCCCCCGACTAATCCTCCAGGAATATAAGAAGTGAGAACTTCCAAACAACATTGCTGCAGATGGATTCTGCCCCTGACTATCCCTCCAGGAATATAATGACTGAGAACTTCCAAACTGCCATGCTGCGGGTGGATCCTGCCCCTGACTATCCCTCCAGAAATATAATGACTAAGAACTTCTAAACTGCCATGCTGCGGATGGATCCTACCCCTGACTATCCCTCCAGGAATATAATGACTGAGAACTTCCAAACTGCCATGCTGCGGATGGATCCTGCCCCTGACTATACCCCAGGAATATAATGACTGAGAACTTCCAAACTGCCATGCTACAGATGGATCCTGTCCCCGACTATCCCTCCAGGAATATGATGACTGAGAACTTCCAAACTGCAATACTGCAGATAGATCCTGCCCCTGATTATACCCCAGGAATATAATGACTGAGAACTTCCAAACTGTCATGCTGCAGATGGATCCTGCCCCTGAATATCCCTCCAGGAATATAATGACTGAGAAGTTCTAAATTGCCATGCTGCAGAAGGATCCTGCCCCTGACCATCCCTCCAGAAATATAATGACTGAGAACTTCCAAACTGTGATGCTGCAGATGGATCCTGCCCCTGTCTATCCCGCTAGGAATATAATAACTGAGAACTTCCAAACTGCCATGCTGCAGATGGATCCTGCCCCTGTCTATCCCGTCAGCAATATAATAACTGAGAACTTCCAAACTGCCATGCTGCAGATGAATCCTGCCCCCGACTATCCCTCCAGGAATACAATGACTGAGAACTTCCAAACTGCCATGCTGCAGATGGATCCTGCCCCTGACTATCAATCCAGGAATATAATGACTGAGAACTTCTAAACTGCCATGCTGCAGATGGATCCCGCCCCCGACTAATCCTCCAGGATTATAAGAAGTGAGAACTTCCAAACTGCCATGCTACAGATGGATCCTGCCCCCGACTATCCCTCCAGGAATATGATGACTGAGAACTTCCAAACTGCAATACTGCAGATGGATCCTGCCCCTGATTATAACCCAGGAATATAATGACTGAGAACTTCCAAACTGTCATGCTGCAGATGGATCCTGCCCCTGAATATCCCTCCAGGAATATAATGACTGAGAAGTTCTAAATTGCCATGCTGCAGAAGGATCCTGCCCCTGACTAGCCCTCCAGAAATATAATGACTGAGAACTTCCAAACTGTGATGCTGCAGATGGATCCTGCCCCTGTCTATCCCGCTAGGAATATAATAACTGAGAACTTCCAAACTGTCATGCTGCAGATGGATCTTGACCCTGTCTATCCCGCCAGGAATATAATTACTGAGAACTTCCAAACTGCCATGCTGCAGATGGATCCCGCCTCCGACTAATCCTCCAGGAATATAAGAAGTGAGAACTTCCAAACCACCTTGCTGCAGATGGATTCTGCCCTTGACTATCCCTCCAGGAATATAATGACTGAAAACTTCCAAACTGCCATGCTGCGGATGGATCCTACCCCTGACTATCCCTCCAGAAATATAATGACTAAGAACTTCTAAACTGCTATGCTGCGGATGGATCCTGCCCCTGACTATCCCTCCAGGAATATAATGACTGAGAACTTCCAAACTGCCATGCTGCGGATGGATCCTGCCCCTGACTATACCCCAGGAATATAATGACTGAGAACTTCCAAACTGCCATGCTACAGATGGATCCTGCCCCCGACTATCCCTCCAGGAATATGATGACTGAGAACTTCCAAACTGCAATACTGCAGATGGATCCTACCCCTGATTATACCCCAGGAATATAATGACTGAGAACTTCCAAACTGTCATGCTGCAGATGGATCCTGCCCCTGAATATCCCTCCAGGAATATAATGACTGAGAAGTTCTAAATTGCCATGCTGCAGAAGGATCCTGCCCCTGACTATCCCTCCAGAAATATAATGACTGAGAACTTCCAAACTGTGATGCTGCAGATGGATCCTGCCCCTGTCTATCCCGCTAGGAATATAATAACTGAGAACTTCCAAACTGTCATGCTGCAGATGGATCCTGCCCCTGTCTATCCCGTCAGGAATATAATAACTGAGAACTTCCAAACTGCCATGCTGCAGATGAATCCTGCCCCCGACTACCCCTCCAGGAATACAATGACTGAGAACTTCCAAACTGCCATGCTGCAGATGGATCCTGCCCCTGACTATCAATACAGGAATATAATGACTGAGAACTTCCAAACTGCAATGCTGCAGATGGATCCTGCCCCTGACTATCAATCCAGGAATATAATGACTGAGAACTTCCAAACCGCAATGCTGCAGATGGATCCTGCCCCTGAATATCCCTCCAGGAATATAATTACTGAGAACTTCCAAACTGCCATGCTGCAGATGGACCCTGCCCCCGACTACCCATCCAGTAATATAATGACTGACAACTTCCAAACTGCTATGCTGCAGATGGATCCTGCCCCTAACTATACCCCACAAATATAATGACTGAGAACTTCCAAACCACCTTGGTGCAGATGGTTTCTGCCCCTGACTATCCCTCCAGGAATATAATGACTGAGAACATCCAAACTGCCATGCTGCAGATAGATCCTGCCCCTGACTATACCTCAGGAAGATAATGACTGAGAACTTCCAAACTGCCATGCTGCAGATGGATCCTGCCCCGGACTATCCCATCAGGAATATAGTGGCTGAGAACTTCCAAACTGCCATGCTGCAGATGGATCCCGCCCCGACTAATCCTCCAGGATTATAAGAAGTGTGAACTTCCAAACTGCCATGCTGCAGATGGATCCCGCCCCGACTAATCCTCCAGGAATATAAGAAGTGAGAACTTCCAAAACACCTTGCTGCAGATGGATTCTGCCCCTGACTATCCCTCCAGGAATATAATGACTGAGAACTTCCAAACTGCCATGCTGCGGATGGATCCTGCCCCTGACTATACCCCAGGAATATAATGACTGAGAACTTCCAAACTGTCATGCTGCAGATGGATCCTGCCCCTGACTATCCCTCCAGGAATATAATGACTGAGAACTTCTAAACTGCCATGCTGCGGATGGATCCTGCCCCTGACTATCCCTCCAGGAATATAATGACTGAGAACTTCCAAACTGCCATGCTGCGGATGGATCCTGCTTCTGACTATACCCCAGGAATATAATGTCTGAGAACTTCCAAACTGCCATGCTACAGATGGATCCTGCCCCCGACTATTTCTCCAGAAATATGATGACTGAGAACTTCCAAACTGCAATACTGCAGATGGATCCTGCCGCTGATTATACCCCAGGAATATGATGACTGAGAAGTTCTAAATTGCCATGCAGCAGAAGGATCCTGCCCCTGACTATCCCTCCAGAAATATAATGACTGAGAACTTCCAAACTGTGATGCTGCAGATGGATCCTGCCCCTGTCTATCCCGCTAGGAATATAATAACTGAGAACTTCCAAACTGTCATGCTGCAGATGGATCCTGCCCCTGTTTATCCCGTCAGGAATATAATAACTGAGAACTTCTAAACTGCCATGCTGCAGATATATCATGCCTCTGACTATCCCTTCAGGAATATAATGACTGAGAACTTCCAAACTGCCATGCTGCAGATGGATCCTGCCCCGGACTATCCCTCCAGGAATATAATGGCTGAGAACTTCCAAACTGCCATGCTGCAGATGGATCCCGCCCCCGACTAATCCTCCAGGATTATAAGAAGTGAGAACTTCCAAACTGCCATGCTGCAGATGGATCCCGCCCCCGACTAATCCTCCAGGAATATAAGAAGTGAGAACTTCCAAACCACCTTGCTGCAGATGGATTCTGCCCCTGACTATCCCTCCAGGAATATAATGACTGAGAACTTCCAAACTGCCATGCTGCAGATGGATCCTGCCCCTGACTATCCCTCCAGGAATATAATGACTGAGAACTTCTAAACTGCCATGCTGCGGATGGATCCTGCCCCTGACTATCCCTCCAGGAATATAATGACTGAGAACTTCCAAACTGCCATGCTGCGGATGGATCCTGCCCCTGACTATACCCCAGGAATATAATGACTGAGAACTTCCAAACTGCCATGCTACAGATGGATCCTGCCCCCGACTATCCCTCCAGGAATATGATGACTGAGAACTTCCAAACTGCAATACTGCAGATGGATCCTGCCCCTGATTATACCCCAGGAATATAATGACTGAGAAGTTCTAAATTGCCATGCTGAAGAAGGATCCTGACCCTGACTATCCCTCCAGAAATAAAATGACTGAGAACTTCCAAACTGTGATGCTGCAGATGGATCCTGCCCCTGTCTATCCCATCAGGAATATAATAACTGAGAACTTCCAAACTGCCATGCTGCAGATGAATCCTGCCCCCGACTTTCCCTCCAGGAATACAATGACTGAGAACTTCCAAACTGCCATGCTGCAGATGGCTCCTGCCCCTGACTATCAATCCAGGAATATAATGACTGAGAACTTCCAAACTGCCATGCTGCAGATATATCATGCCTCTGACTATCCCTCCAGGAATATAATGACTGAGAACTTCCAAACTGCCATGCTGCAGATGGTTCCTGCCTCTGACTATCCCTCCAGGAATATAATGACTGAGAACTTCCAAACTGCCATGCTGCAGATGAATCCCACCCCTGACTATCCCTCCAGGATTATAATGACTGAGAACTTCCAAACTGCCATGCTGCACATGGTTCTGCCCCTGACTATACCCCAGGAATATGATGACTGAGAAGTTCCAAACTGCCACCATGCAGATGGACAGATGGATCCTGCCCCTGACTATACCTCCAGGAATATAACGACATAGAATTTCCAACTGCCATGCTGCAGATGGATCCTGCCCCTGACTATCACGACAGGAATGTAATGACTGAGAACTTCCAAACCGCCATGCTGCAGATGGTTCCTGCCCCTGTCTATCCCGCCAGGAATATAATAACTGAGAACTTCTAAACTGCCATGCTGCAGATGGACCCTGCCGCCGACTACCCCTCCAAGAATATAATGACTGAGAACTTCCAAAATGCCATGCTGCAGATGGATCCTTCCCCTGACTATACCTCAGGAATATAATGACTGAGAACTTCCAAACTGCCATGCTGCAGATGGATCCTGCCCCTGACCATACCCCAGGAATATAATGCCTGAGAACTTCCAAACTGCCATGCTGCGGATGGATCCCACCCCTGACTAATCCTCCAGGAATATAACAAGTGAGAACTTCCAAACTGCCATGCTGCAGATGGATCCCGCCCCGACTAATCCTCCAGGAATATAACAAGTGAGAACTTCCAAACTGCCATGCTGCAGATGGATCCTGCCCCTGACTATCCCTCCAGGAATATAATAACTGAGAACTTCCAAACTGCTATGCTGCAGATGGATCCTGCCTCTGACTATCCCTCCAGGAATATAATGACTGAGAACTTCCAAACTGCCATGCTACAGATGGATCCTGCCCCGACTATCCCTCCAGGAATATGATGGATGAGAACTTCCAAACTGCAATACTGCAGATGGATCCTGCCCCTGACTATCCCTCCAGGAATATAATAACTGAGAACTTCCAAACTGCTATGCTGCAGATGGATCCTGCCTCTGACTATCCCTCCAGAAATATAATGACTGAGAACTTCCAGACTGCCATGCTGCAGATGGATCCCACCCCTGACTATCCCTCCAGGAATATAATGACGGAGAACTTACAAACTGCTATGCTGCAGATGGATCTTGTCCCTGTCTATCCCTCCAGAAATATAATGACTCAGAAGTTCCAAACTTCCATGCCGCAGATGGATCGTGCCGCTGACTATCCTTCCAGAAATACAATGACTGAGAACTTCCAAACTGCCATGCTGCAGATGAATCCTGCCCCTGACTATCCCTCCAGGAATATAATGACTGAGAACTTCCAGACTGCCATACTGCAGATGGATCCTGCCCCCGACTATCCCTCCAGGAATATAATGACTGAGAAGTTCTTAACTGCCATGCTGCAGATGGATCCTGCCCCCGACTATCCCTCCAGGAATATGATGACTGAGAACTTCGAAACTGCAATACTGCAGATGGATCCTCCCCCTGACTATACCCCAGGAATATAATGACTGAGAACTTCCAAACTGTCATGCTGCAGATGGATCCTGCCCCTGACTATCCCTCCAGGAATATAATGACTGAGAAGTTCTAAACGGCCATGCCGCAGATGGATCCTGCCCCTGACTATCCCTCCAGGAATATAATGACTGAGCACTTCTAAACTGCCATGCTGCAGATGGATCATGCCCCCGACTATCCCTACAGGAATACAATGACTGAGAACGTCCAAACTGCCATGCTGCAGATGGATCCTGCCCCTGACTATCCCTCCGGGAATATAATGACTGAGAACTTCCAGACTACCATACTGCAGATGGATCCTGCCCCTGACTATCCCGCGAGGAATATAATGACTGAGAACTTCCAACGGCATGATGCAGATGGATCCTGCCCCAGACTATACCCCAGGAATATAATGACTGAGAACTTCCAGACTGCCAGGCTGCAGATGGATCCTGCCCCCGACTATCCCTCCAGGAATATGATGACTGAGAACGTTCAAACTGCCATACTGCAGATGGATCTAACCTCTGACTATACCTCAGGAATATAATGACTGAGAACTTCCAAACTGTCACTCTGCCGATGGATCCTGCCCCCGACTAATCCTCCAGGAATATAAGAAGTGAGAACTTCCAAACTGCCATGCTGCAGATGGATCCCGCCCCCGACTAATCCTCCAGGAATATAAGAAGTGAGAACTTCCAAACCACCTTGCTGCAGATGGATCCTGCCCCCGACTATCCCTCCAGGAATATAATGACTGAGAACCTCCAAACTGCCATGCTACAGATGGATCCTGCCCCGACTATCCCTCCAGGAATATGATGGATGAAAACTTCCAAACTGCAATACTGCAGATGGATCCTGCCCCTGATTATACCCCAGGAATATAATGACTGAGAACTTCCAAACTGTCATGCTGCAGATGGATCCTGCCCCAGAATATCCCTCCAGGAATATAATGACTGAGAAGTTCTAAATTGCCATGATGCAGAAGGAACCTGCCCCGACTATCCCTCCAGGATTACAATGACTGAGAACTTCCAAACTGCCATGCTGCAGATGGATCCTGCCCCTGACTATCAATCTAGGAATATAATGACTGAGAACTTCCAACACCATGCTGCAGATGGATCCTGCCCCTGTCTATCCCTCAAGGAATATAATGACTGAGAACTTCCAAACTGCCATGCTGCAGATATATCATGCCCCTGACTATCCCCCCAGGAATATAATGACTGAGAACTTCCAAACTGCCATGCTGCAGATGAATCCCACCCCCGACTATCCCTCCAGGATTATAATGACTGAGAACTTCCAAACTGCCATGCTGCACATGGTTCTGCCCCTGACTATACCGCAGGAATATAATGACTGAGAAGTTCCAAACTGCCACCCTGCAGATGGATCATGCCCCTGACTATACCTCCAGGAATATAATGACGAAGAATTTCCAAACTGCCATGCTGCAGATGGATCCTGCCCCTGACTATCACGACAGGAATGTAATGACTGAGAACTTCCAAACCACCATGCTGCAGATAGTTCCTGCCCCTGTCTATCCCGCCAGGAATATAATAACTGAGAACTTCCAAACTGCCATGCTGCAGATGGATCCTGCCCCTGAATATCCCTCCAGGAATATAATTGCTGAGAACTTCCAAACTGTCATGCTGCAGATGGATACTGCCCCTGAATATCCCTCCAGGAATATAATTACTGAGAACTTCCAAACTGCCATGCTGCAGATGGATCCTGCCCCTGAGTATACCTCCAGGAATATAATTACTGAGAACTTCCAAACTGCTATGCTGCAGATGGACCCTGCCCCAGACTACCCCTCCACGAATATAATGACTGAGAACTTCCAACCTGCCATGCTGCAGATGGATCCTGCCCCTGACCATATCCCAGGAATATAATGCCTGAGAACTTCCAAACTGCCATGCTGCAGATGGATCCTGCCCCTGACTATCCCTCAAGGAATATAATGACTGAGAACTTCCAAACTGCCATGCTGCAGATGGATCCTTCCCCTGACTATACCTCAGGAATATAATGACTGAGAACTTCCAAACTGCCATGCTGCAGATGGATCCTGCCCCTAACTATCCCTCCAGGAATATAATGGCTGAGAACTTCCAAACTGCAATGCTGCAGATGGATCCCACCCCTACTAATCCTCCAGGAATATAACAAGTGAGAACTTCCAAACTGCCTTGCTGCAGATGGATTCTGCCCCTGACTATCCCTCCAGGAATATAATGACTGAGAACTTCCAAACTGCCATGCTGCAGATGGATCCTGTCCCTGACCATACCCCAGGAATATAATGCCAGAGAACTTCCAAACTGCCATGCTGCAGATGGATCCTGCCCCCGACTATCCCTCCAGGAATATAATAACTGAGAACTTCCAAACTGCTATGCTGAAGATGTATCCTGCCTCTGACTATCCCTCCAGGAATATAATGACTGAGAACTTCCAAACTACCATGCTGTGGATGGATCCTGCATCTGACTATACCCCAGGAATATAATGACTGAGAACTTCCAAACTTCCATGCTACAGATGGATCCTGCCCCCGACTATCCCTCCAGGAATATGATGACTGAGAACTTCCAAACTGCAATACTGCAGATGGATCCTGCCCCTGACTATACCCCAGGAATATAATGACTGAGAACTTCCAAACTGTCATGCTGCAGATGGATCCTGCCCCTGAATATCCCTCCAGGAATATAATGACTGAGAAGTTCTAAATTGCCATGCTGCAGAAGGATCCTGCCCCTGACTATCCCTCCAGGAATATAATGACTGAGAACTTCCAAACTGCCATGCTGCAGATGGATCCTGGCCCTGTCTATCCCGCTAGGAATATAATAACTGAGAACTTCCAAACTGTCATGCTGCAGATGGATCCTGCCCCTGTCTATCCAGTCAGGAATATAATAATTGAGAACTTCCAAACTGCCATGCTGCAGATGGATCCTGCCCCCGACTATCCCTCCAGGAATACAATGACTGAGAACTTCCAAACTGCCATGCTGCAGATGGATCCTGCCCCTGACTATCAATCCAGGAATATAATGACTGAGAACTTCCAAACTGCCATGCTGCAGATGGATCCTGCCCCTGAATATCCCTCCAGGAATATAATTACTGAGAACTTCCAAACTGCCATGCTGCAGATGGATCCTGTCCCTGAGTATCCCTCCAGGAATATAATTACTGAGAACTTCCAAACTGCTATGCTGCAGATGGACCCTGCCCCTGACTACCCCTCCAGGAATATAGTGACTGAGAACTTCCAAACTGCCATGCTGCAGATGGATCCTGCCCCTGACCATATCCCAGGAATATAATGCCTGAGAACTTCCAAACTGCCATGCTGCAGATGGATCCTGCCCCTGACTATCCCTCAAGGAATATAATGACTGAGAACTTCCAAACTGCCAGGCTGCAGATGGATCCTTCCCCTGACTATACCTCAGGAATATAATGACTGAGAACTTCCAAACTGCCATGCTGCAGATGGATCCTGCCCCTGACTATCCCTCCAGGAATATAATGGCTGAGAACTTCCAAACTGTCATGCTGCAGATGGATCCCACCCCTGACTAATCCTCCAGGAATATAACAAGTGAGAACTTCCAAACTGCCATGCTGCAGATGGATCCCGTCCACGACTAATCCTCCAGGAATATAAGAAGTGAGAACTTCCAAACCACCTTGCTGCAGATGGATTCTGCCCCTGACTATCCCTCCAGGAATATAATGACTGAGAACTTCCAAACTGCCATGCTGCAGATGGATCCTGTCCCTGACCATACCCCAGGAATATAATGCCTGAGAACTTCCAACTGCCATGCTGCAGATGGATCCTGCCCCCGACGATCCCTCCAGGAATATAATAACTGAGAACTTCCAAACTGCTATGCTGCAGATGGATCCTGCCTCTGACTATCCCTCCAGGAATATAATGACTGAGAACTTCCAAACTACCATGCTGCGGATGGATCCTGCCCCTGACTATACCCCAGGAATATAATGACTGAGAACTTCCAAACTTCCATGCTACAGATGGATCCTGCCCCCGACTATCCCTCCAGGAATATGATGACTGAGAACTTCCAGACTGCAATACTGCAGATGGATCCTTCCCCTGACTATATCCCAGGAATATAATGACTGAGAACTTCCAAACTGTCATGCTGCAGATGGATCCTGCCCCCGAATATCCCTCCAGGAATATAATGACTGAGAAGTTCTAAATTACCATGCTGCAGAAGGATCCTGCCCCTGACTATCCCTCCAGGAATATAATGGGCCTCATTACGACCCAGGCGGTAAGTTACCGCCTGGGCCGTGACTTTACCACCATGGCGTAAACTATGTTTACGCCATGGTGGTTGGCGGACTTACCGCCCCATTCCGACCTTGGCGGGGCGGTAAGTCCCCAATCCCCATTTACCCTTCCCCATTCCCATTTTTGCCCCATAGGGCATAATGGGAGTGGGGAAGGCGTTAATTACGCCACCGTAAATTACGGTGGCGTAATTAACTCCATGGTCCCTTAGCGCCATGGATTTTAACACCTGCTAAAAGCAGGTGTTAAATCCGCCATGGCGCTAAGGGACCTCGTACTCAGGCGGTAAGGGTCGGCGCTGTTTACGGCGCCGTAAACCCCTTACCGCCTTGGTCGTAATGAGGCCCAATGACTGAGAACTTCCAAACTGCCATGCTGCAGATGGATCCTGCCCCTGTCTATCCCGCTAGGAAAATAATAACTGAGAACTTCCAAACTGTCTTGCTGCAGATGGATCCTGCACCTGTCTATCCAGTCAGGAATAAAATAATTGAGAACTTCCAAACTGCCATGCTGCAGATGGATCCTGCCCCCGACTATCCCTCCAGGAATACAATGACTGAGAACTTCCAAACTGCCATGCTGCAGATGGATCCTGCCCCTGACTATCAATCCAGGAATATAATGACTGAGAACTTCCAAACTGCCATGCTGCAGATGTATACTGCCCCTGTCTATCCAGACAGGAATATAATGACTGAGAACTTCCAAACTGCCATGCTGCAGATATATCATGCCTCTGACTATCCCTCCAGGAATATAATGCCTGAGAAGTTCCAAACTGCCACCCTGCAGATGGATCCTGACCCTGACTATACCTCCAGGAATATAATGACATAGAATTTCCAAACTGCCATGCTGCAGATGGATCCTGCCCCTGACTATCACGGCAGGAATGTAATGACTGAGAACTTCCAAACCGCCATGTTGCAGATGGATCCTGCTCCTGACTATACCCCACAAATATAATGATTGAGAACTTCCAAACCACCTTGGTGCAGATGGATTCTGCCCCTGACTATCCCTCCAGGAATATAATGACTGAGAACGTCCAAACTGCCATGCTGCAGATGGAACCTGCACCTGACTATACCTCAGGAAGATAATGACTGAGAAATTCCAAACTGCCATGCTGCAGATGGATCCTGCCCCTGACCATACCCCAGGAATATAATGACTGAGAACTTCCAAACTGCCATGCTGCAGATGGATCCTGCCCCTGACTATCCCTCCATGAATATAAGAAGTTAGAACTTCCAAACCACCTTGCTGCAGATGGATTCTGCCCCTGACTATCCCTCCAGGAATATAATGACTGAGAACTTCCAAACTGCCATGCTGCAGATGGATCCTGCCCCTGCCTATACCTCAGGAATATAATGACTGAGAATTTTCAAACTGCCATGCTTCAGATGGATCCTACCCCTGACCATACCCCAGGAATATAATGCCTGATAACTTCCAAACTGCTATGCTGCAGATGGATCCTGCCCCTGACTATCCCTCCAGGAATATAATGACTGAGAACTTACAAACTGCTATGCTGCAGATGGATCCTGCCTCTGACTATCCCTCCAGGAATATAATGACTGAGAACTTCCAAACTGCCTTGCTGCGGATGGATCCTGCCCCTGACTATACCCCAGGAATATAATGACTGAGAACTTCCAAACTGCCATGCTGCAGATGGGTCCTGCCGCTGACTATCCCTCCAGGAATATAATGACTGAGAACTTCCAAACTGCATGGATCCTGCCCCTGACTATCCCTCCAGGAATATAATGACTGAGAAGTTCTAAACTGCAATGCTGCAGATGGATCCTGCCCCTGACTATATCCCAGGAATATAATGACTTAGAACTTCCAAACTGCCATGTTGAAAATGGATCCTGCCCCTGACTATACCCCAGGAATATATTGAATGAGTTCTTCCAAAACCGCCTTGCTGCAGATGGAATCTGCCCCTGTCTATCCCTCCAGGAATATAATGACTGATAACTTACAAACTGCCATGTTGCAGATGGATCCGGCCCCTGACTATCCTTCCAGGAATATAATAACTGAGAACTTCCAAACTATCATGCTGCAGATGGATCCTGCCCCCGACTATCCCTCCAGGAATACAATGACTGAGAACTTCCAAACTGCCATGCTGCAGATGTATCCTACCCCTGTCTATCCCCCCAGGAATATAATGACTGAGAACTTCCAGACTGCCATGCTGCAGATGGATCCCACCCCCGAATATCCCTCCAGGATTACAATGACTGAGGACTTCCAAACTGCCATGCTGCACATGGTTATGCCCCTGACTATACCCCAGGAATATAATAACTGAGAAGTTCCAAACTGCCACCCTGCAGATGGATCCTGACCCTGACTATACCTCCAGGAATATAATGACATAGAATTTCCAAACTGCCATGCTGCAGATGGATCCTGCCCCTGACTATCACGGCAGGAATGTAATGACTGAGAACTTCCAAACCGCCATGTTGCAGATGGATCCTGCCCCTGACTATACCCCACAAATATAATGATTGAGAACTTCCAAACCACCTTGGTGCAGATGGATTCTGCCCCTGAATATCCCTCCAGGAATATAATGACTTAGAACTTCCAAACTGCCATGTTGAAAATGGATCCTGCCCCTGACTATACCCCAGGAATATATTGAATGAGTTCTTCCAAAACCGCCTTGCTGCAGATGGAATCTGCCCCTGTCTATCCCTCCAGGAATATAATGACTGATAACATACAAACTGCCATGCTGCAGATGGATCCTGCCCCCGACTATCCCTCCAGGAATACAATGACTGAGAACTTCCAAACTGCCATGCTGCAGATGTATCCTACCCCTGTCTATCCCCCCAGGAATATAATGACTGAGAAGTTCCAAGCTGCCATGCTGCAGATGGATCCCGCCCCCGACTATCCCTCCAGGATTATAATGACTGAGAACGTCCAAACTGCCATGCTGCAGATGAATCCAGCCCCTGACTATCCCTCCAGGATTATAATGACTGAGAATGTCCAAACTGCCATGCTGCAGATAAATCCAGCCCATGACTATCGCACCAGGAATATAATGACTGAGAACTTCCAAACTGCCATGTTGCAGATGGATCCTGCCTCTGACTATCCCTCCAGGAATATAATGACTGAGAACTTCCAAACTGCCATGCTGCAGATGGATCCTGCCCCTGACTATACCCCAGGAATATAATGACTGAAAACCTCCAAACTGCCATGCTACAGATGGATCCTGCCCCTGACTATCCCTCCAGGAATATAATGACTGGGTCCTTCCAAAACCACCTTGCTGCAGATGGAGCCTGCCCCCGACTATCCCTCCAGGAATATAATGACTGAGAACTTCCAAACTGCCATGCTGCAGATGGATCCTGCCCCTGTCTATCCCTCCAGGAATATAATGAATGAGAACTACCAACCTACCATGCTGCAGATGGACCCTACCCCTGTCTATCCCTCCAGGAATATAATGACTGAGAAGTTCCAAACTGCCTGCTGCAGATGGACCCTGCTCCTGACTATCCCTCCAGGAATATAGTGACTGCGAACTTCCAAACAGCCAGGCTGCAGATGGATCCTGCCCCTGACTATACCTCCAGGATTATAATGACTGAGAACCTCCAAACGGCCATGCTGCAGATGAATCCAGCCCATGACTATCCCTCCAGGAATATAATGACTGAGAACTTCCAAACTACCATGGTACAGATCGATCCTGTCACTGACTATCCCTCCAGGAATATAATGACTGAGAACTTCCAAACTGCCATGGTGCAGATGGATCCTGCCTCTGACTATCCCTCCAGGAATATAATGACTGAGAACTTACAAACTGCCATGCTGCAGATGGATCCTGCCCCTGACTATACCACAGGAATATAATGACTGAGAACTTCCAAACTGCTATGCTGCAGATGGATCCTGCCTCTGACTATCCTTCCAGGAATATAATGACTGAGAACTTACAAACTGCCATGCTGCAGATGGATCCTGCCCCTGACTATACCCCAGGAATATAATGATGGAAAACTTCCAAACTGCCATGCTGCAGATGGATCCTGCCCCTGACTGTACCCCAGGAATATATTGACTGGGTCCTTCCAAAACCGCCTTGCTGCAGATGGATCCTGCTCCTGTCTATCCCTCCAGGAATATAATGACTGAGAACTTCCAAACTGCCATGCTGCAGATGGATCCATCCCCTGTCTATCCCTCCAGGAACATAATGACTGAGAACTTCCAGAATGCCATGCTGCAGATGGATCCTGCCCTGACTATCCCTCCAGGAATATAATGACTGAGAACTTCCAGACTGCCATGCTGCAGATGGATCCATCCCCTGTCTATCCCTCCAGGAATATAATGACTGAGAACTTCCAGACTGCCATGCTGCAGATGGATCCTGCCCTGACTATCCCTCCAGGAATATAATGACTGAGAAGTTCTTAACTGCCATGCTGCAGATGGATCCTGCCCCCGACTATCCCTCCAGGAATATGATGACTGAGAACTTCGAAACTTCAATACTGCAGATGGATCCTGCCCCTGACTATACCCCAGGAATATAATGACTGAGAACTTCCAAACTGTCATGCTGCAGATGGATCCTGCCCCTGACTATCCCTCCAGGAATATAATGACTGAGAAGTTCTAAACGGCCATGCCGCAGATGGATCCTGCCCCTGACTATCCCTCCAGGAATATAATGACTGAGCACTTCTAAACTGCCATGCTGCAGATGGATCCTGCCACCGACTATCCCTACAGGAATACAATGACTGAGAACTTCCAAACTGCCATGCTGCAGATGGATCCTGCCCCTGACTATCCCTCTGGGAATATAATGACTGAGAACTTCCAGACTACCATACTGCAGATGGATCCTGCCCCTGACTATCCCGCGAGGAATATAATGACTGAGAACTTCCAACGCCATGATGCAGATGGATCCTGCCCCTGACTATACCCCAGGAATATAATGACTGAGAACTTCCAGACTGCCAGGCTGTAGATGGATCCTGCCCCTGACTATCCCTCCAGGAATATGATGACTGAGAACGTCCAAACTGCCATACTGCAGATGGAATCAACCGCTGACTATACCTCAGGAATATAATGACTGAGAACTTCCAAACTGCCATGCTGCATATGGATCCCGCCCCCGACTAATCCTCCAGGAATATAAGAAGTGAGAACTTCCAAACCACCTTGCTGCAGATGGATTCTGCCCCTGACTATCCCTCCAGGAATATAATGACTGAGAACTTCCAAACTGCCATGCTGCAGATGGATCCTGCCCCTGACTATACCTCAGGAATATAATGACTGAGAACTTCCAAACTGCATGCTGCAGATGGACCTGCCCCTGGCCATACCCCAGGAATATAATGCCTGAGAACTTCCAAACTGCCATGCTGCAGATGGATCCTGCCCCTGACTATCCCTCCAGGAATATAATAACTGAGAACTTCCAAACTGCCATGCTGCAGATGGATCCTGCCTCTGACTATCCCTCCAGGAATATAATGACTGAGAACTTCCAAACTGCCATGCTGCGGATGGATCCTGCTCCTGACTATACCCCAGGAATATAATGACTGAGAACTTCCAAACTGCCATGTTACAGATGTATCCTGCCCCCGACTATCCCTCCAGGAATATGATGACTGAGAACTTCCAAACTGCAATACTGCAGATGGATCCTGCCCCTGACTATACCCCAGGAATATAATGACTGAGAACTTTCAAACTGTCATGCTGCAGATGGATCCTGCCCCTGAATATCCCTCCAGGAATATAATGACTGAGAAGTTCTAAATTGCCATGCTGCAGAAGGATCCTGCCCCTGACTATCCCTCCAGGAATATAATGACTGAGAACTTCCAAACTGCCATGCTGCAGATGGATCCTGCCCCTGTCTATCCCGCTAGGAATATAATAACTGAGAACGTCCAAACTGTCATGCTGCAGATGGATCCTGCCCCTGTCTATCCCGTCAGGAATATAATAACTGAGAGCTTCCAAACTGTCATGTTGCAGATGGATCCTGCCCCTGACTATCCCTCCAGGAATATAATGACTGAGAAGTTCTAAACGGCCCTGCCGCAGATGGATCCTGCCCCTGACTATCCCTCCAGGAATCTAATGACTGAGCACTTCTAAACTGCCATGCTGCAGATGGATCCTGCCACCGACTATCCCTACAGGAATACAATGACTGAGAACTTCCAAACTACCATGCTGCAGATGGATCCTGCCCCTGACTATCCCTCTGGGAATATAATGACGAAGAATTTCCAAACTGCCATGCTGCAGATGGATCCTGCCCCTGACTATCACGACAGGAATGTAATGACTGAGAACTTCCAAACCACCATGCTGCAGATAGTTCCTGCCCCTGTCTATCCCGCCAGGAATATAATAACTGAGAACTTCCAAACTGCCATGCTGCAGATGGATCCTGCCCCTGAATATCCCTCCAGGAATATAATTGCTGAGAACTTCCAAACTGTCATGCTGCAGATGGATCCTGCCCCTGAATATCCCTCCAGGAATATAATTACTGAGAACTTCCAAACTGCCATGCTGCAGATGGATCCTGCCCCTGAGTATACCTCCAGGAATATAATTACTGAGAACTTCCAAACTGCTATGCTGCAGATGGACCCTGCCCCAGACTACCCCTCCACGAATATAATGACTGAGAACTTCCAACCTGCCATGCTGCAGATGGATCCTGCCCCTGACCATATCCCAGGAATATAATGCCTGAGAACTTCCAAACTGCCATGCTGCAGATGGATCCTGCCCCTGACTATCCCTCAAGGAATATAATGACTGAGAACTTCCAAACTGCCATGCTGCAGATGGATCCTTCCCCTGAATATACCTCAGGAATATAATGACTGAGAACTTCCAAACTGCCATGCTGCAGATGGATCCTACCCCTGACCATACCCCAGGAATATAATGCCTGATAACTTCCAAACTGCCATGCTGCAGATGGATCCTGCCCCTGACTATCCCTCCAGGAATATAATGACTGAGAACTTACAAACTGCTATGCTGCAGATGGATCCTGCCTCTGACTATCCCTCCAGGAATATAATGACTGAGAACTTCCAAACTGCCTTGCTGCGGATGGATCCTGCCCCTGACTATACCCCAGGAATATAATGACTGAGAACTTCCAAACTGCCATGCTGCAGATGGGTCCTGCCTCTGACTATCCCTCCAGGAATATAATGACTGAGAACTTCCAAACTGCATGGATCCTGCCCCTGACTATCCCTCCAGGAATATAATGACTGAGAAGTTCTAAACTGCAATGCTGCAGATGGATCCTGCCCCTGACTATATCCCAGGAATATAATGACTTAGAACTTCCAAACTGCCATGTTGAAAATGGATCCTGCCCCTGACTATACCCCAGGAATATATTGAATGAGTTCTTCCAAAACCGCCTTGCTGCAGATGGAATCTGCCCCTGTCTATCCCTCCAGGAATATAATGACTGATAACTTACAAACTGCCATGTTGCAGATGGATCCGGCCCCTGACTATCCTTCCAGGAATATAATAACTGAGAACTTCCAAACTATCATGCTGCAGATGGATCCTGCCCCCGACTATCCCTCCAGGAATACAATGACTGAGAACTTCCAAACTGCCATGCTGCAGATGTATCCTACCCCTGTCTATCCCCCCAGGAATATAATGACTGAGAACTTCCAGACTGCCATGCTGCAGATGGATCCCACCCCCGAATATCCCTCCAGGATTACAATGACTGAGGACTTCCAAACTGCCATGCTGCACATGGTTATGCCCCTGACTATACCCCAGGAATATAATAACTGAGAAGTTCCAAACTGCCACCCTGCAGATGGATCCTGACCCTGACTATACCTCCAGGAATATAATGACATAGAATTTCCAAACTGCCATGCTGCAGATGGATCCTGCCCCTGACTATCACGGCAGGAATGTAATGACTGAGAACTTCCAAACCGCCATGTTGCAGATGGATCCTGCCCCTGACTATACCCCACAAATATAATGATTGAGAACTTCCAAACCACCTTGGTGCAGATGGATTCTGCCCCTGAATATCCCTCCAGGAATATAATGACTGAGAACGTCCAAACTGCCATGCTGCAGATGGAACCTGCACCTGACTATACCTCAGGAAGATAATGACTGAGAAATTCCAAACTGCCATGCTGCAGATGGATCCTGCCCCTGACCATACCCCAGGAATATAATGACTGAGAACTTCCAAACTGCCATGCTGCAGATGGATCCTGCCCCTGACTATCCCTCCATGAATATAAGAAGTTAGAACTTCCAAACCACCTTGCTGCAGATGGATTCTGCCCCTGACTATCCCTCCAGGAATATAATGACTGAGAACTTCCAAACTGCCATGCTGCAGATGGATCCTGCCCCTGCCTATACCTCAGGAATATAATGACTGAGAATTTCCAAACTGCCATGCTTCAGATGGATCCTACCCCTGACCATACCCCAGGAATATAATGCCTGATAACTTCCAAACTGCCATGCTGCAGATGGATCCTGCCCCTGACTATCCCTCCAGGAATATAATGACTGAGAACTTACAAACTGCTATGCTGCAGATGGATCCTGCCTCTGACTATCCCTCCAGGAATATAATGACTGAGAACTTCCAAACTGCCTTGCTGCGGATGGATCCTGCCCCTGACTATACCCCAGGAATATAATGACTGAGAACTTCCAAACTGCCATGCTGCAGATGGGTCCTGCCTCTGACTATCCCTCCAGGAATATAATGACTGAGAACTTCCAAACTGCATGGATCCTGCCCCTGACTATCCCTCCAGGAATATAATGACTGAGAAGTTCTAAACTGCAATGCTGCAGATGGATCCTGCCCCTGACTATATCCCAGGAATATAATGACTTAGAACTTCCAAACTGCCATGTTGAAAATGGATCCTGCCCCTGACTATACCCCAGGAATATATTGAATGAGTTCTTCCAAAACCGCCTTGCTGCAGATGGAATCTGCCCCTGTCTATCCCTCCAGGAATATAATGACTGATAACATACAAACTGCCATGCTGCAGATGGATCCTGCCCCCGACTATCCCTCCAGGAATACAATGACTGAGAACTTCCAAACTGCCATGCTGCAGATGTATCCTACCCCTGTCTATCCCCCCAGGAATATAATGACTGAGAAGTTCCAAGCTGCCATGCTGCAGATGGATCCCGCCCCCGACTATCCCTCCAGGATTATAATGACTGAGAACATCCAAACTGCCATGCTGCAGATGAATCCAGCCCCTGACTATCCCTCCAGGATTATAATGACTGAGAATGTCCAAACTGCCATGCTGCAGATAAATCCAGCCCATGACTATCGCACCAGGAATATAATGACTGAGAACTTCCAAACTGCCATGTTGCAGATGGATCCTGCCTCTGACTATCCCTCCAGGAATATAATGACTGAGAACTTCCAAACTGCCATGCTGCAGATGGATCCTGCCCCTGACTATACCCCAGGAATATAATGACTGAAAACCTCCAAACTGCCATGCTACAGATGGATCCTGCCCCTGACTATCCCTCCAGGAATATAATGACTGGGTCCTTCCAAAACCACCTTGCTGCAGATGGAGCCTGCCCCCGACTATCCCTCCAGGAATATAATGACTGAGAACTTCCAAACTGCCATGCTGCAGATGGATCCTGCCCCTGTCTATCCCTCCAGGAATATAATGAATGAGAACTACCAACCTACCATGCTGCAGATGGACCCTACCCCTGTCTATCCCTCCAGGAATATAATGACTGAGAAGTTCCAAACTGCCTGCTGCAGATGGACCCTGCTCCTGACTATCCCTCCAGGAATATAGTGACTGCGAACTTCCAAACAGCCAGGCTGCAGATGGATCCTGCCCCTGACTATACCTCCAGGATTATAATGACTGAGAACCTCCAAACGGCCATGCTGCAGATGAATCCAGCCCATGACTATCCCTCCAGGAATATAATGACTGAGAACTTCCAAACTACCATGGTACAGATCGATCCTGTCACTGACTATCCCTCCAGGAATATAATGACTGAGAACTTCCAAACTGCCATGGTGCAGATGGATCCTGCCTCTGACTATCCCTCCAGGAATATAATGACTGAGAACTTACAAACTGCCATGCTGCAGATGGATCCTGCCCCTGACTATACCACAGGAATATAATGACTGAGAACTTCCAAACTGCTATGCTGCAGATGGATCCTGCCTCTGACTATCCTTCCAGGAATATAATGACTGAGAACTTACAAACTGCCATGCTGCAGATGGATCCTGCCCCTGACTATACCCCAGGAATATAATGATGGAAAACTTCCAAACTGCCATGCTGCAGATGGATCCTGCCCCTGACTGTACCCCAGGAATATATTGACTGGGTCCTTCCAAAACCGCCTTGCTGCAGATGGATCCTGCTCCTGTCTATCCCTCCAGGAATATAATGACTGAGAACTTCCAAACTGCCATGCTGCAGATGGATCCATCCCCTGTCTATCCCTCCAGGAACATAATGACTGAGAACTTCCAGAATGCCATGCTGCAGATGGATCCTGCCCTGACTATCCCTCCAGGAATATAATGACTGAGAACTTCCAGACTGCCATGCTGCAGATGGATCCATCCCCTGTCTATCCCTCCAGGAATATAATGACTGAGAACTTCCAGACTGCCATGCTGCAGATGGATCCTGCCCTGACTATCCCTCCAGGAATATAATGACTGAGAAGTTCTTAACTGCCATGCTGCAGATGGATCCTGCCCCCGACTATCCCTCCAGGAATATGATGACTGAGAACTTCGAAACTGCAATACTGCAGATGGATCCTGCCCCTGACTATACCCCAGGAATATAATGACTGAGAACTTCCAAACTGTCATGCTGCAGATGGATCCTGCCCCTGACTATCCCTCCAGGAATATAATGACTGAGAAGTTCTAAACGGCCATGCCGCAGATGGATCCTGCCCCTGACTATCCCTCCAGGAATATAATGACTGAGCACTTCTAAACTGCCATGCTGCAGATGGATCCTGCCACCGACTATCCCTACAGGAATACAATGACTGAGAACTTCCAAACTGCCATGCTGCAGATGGATCCTGCCCCTGACTATCCCTCTGGGAATATAATGACTGAGAACTTCCAGACTACCATACTGCAGATGGATCCTGCCCCTGACTATCCCGCGAGGAATATAATGACTGAGAACTTCCAACGCCATGATGCAGATGGATCCTGCCCCTGACTATACCCCAGGAATATAATGACTGAGAACTTCCAGACTGCCAGGCTGTAGATGGATCCTGCCCCTGACTATCCCTCCAGGAATATGATGACTGAGAACGTCCAAACTGCCATACTGCAGATGGAATCAACCGCTGACTATACCTCAGGAATATAATGACTGAGAACTTCCAAACTGCCATGCTGCATATGGATCCCGCCCCCGACTAATCCTCTAGGAATATAAGAAGTGAGAACTTCCAAACCACCTTGCTGCAGATGGATTCTGCCCCTGACTATCCCTCCAGGAATATAATGACTGAGAACTTCCAAACTGCCATGCTGCAGATGGATCCTGCCCCTGACTATACCTCAGGAATATAATGACTGAGAACTTCCAAACTGCATGCTGCAGATGGACCTGCCCCTGGCCATACCCCAGGAATATAATGCCTGAGAACTTCCAAACTGCCATGCTGCAGATGGATCCTGCCCCTGACTATCCCTCCAGGAATATAATAACTGAGAACTTCCAAACTGCCATGCTGCAGATGGATCCTGCCTCTGACTATCCCTCCAGGAATATAATGACTGAGAACTTCCAAACTGCCATGCTGCGGATGGATCCTGCTCCTGACTATACCCCAGGAATATAATGACTGAGAACTTCCAAACTGCCATGTTACAGATGTATCCTGCCCCCGACTATCCCTCCAGGAATATGATGACTGAGAACTTCCAAACTGCAATACTGCAGATGGATCCTGCCCCTGACTATACCCCAGGAATATAATGACTGAGAACTTTCAAACTGTCATGCTGCAGATGGATCCTGCCCCTGAATATCCCTCCAGGAATATAATGACTGAGAAGTTCTAAATTGCCATGCTGCAGAAGGATCCTGCCCCTGACTATCCCTCCAGGAATATAATGACTGAGAACTTCCAAACTGCCATGCTGCAGATGGATCCTGCCCCTGTCTATCCCGCTAGGAATATAATAACTGAGAACGTCCAAACTGTCATGCTGCAGATGGATCCTGCCCCTGTCTATCCCGTCAGGAATATAATAACTGAGAGCTTCCAAACTGTCATGTTGCAGATGGATCCTGCCCCTGACTATCCCTCCAGGAATATAATGACTGAGAAGTTCTAAACGGCCCTGCCGCAGATGGATCCTGCCCCTGACTATCCCTCCAGGAATCTAATGACTGAGCACTTCTAAACTGCCATGCTGCAGATGGATCCTGCCACCGACTATCCCTACAGGAATACAATGACTGAGAACTTCCAAACTACCATGCTGCAGATGGATCCTGCCCCTGACTATCCCTCTGGGAATATAATGACGAAGAATTTCCAAACTGCCATGCTGCAGATGGATCCTGCCCCTGACTATCACGACAGGAATGTAATGACTGAGAACTTCCAAACCACCATGCTGCAGATAGTTCCTGCCCCTGTCTATCCCGCCAGGAATATAATAACTGAGAACTTCCAAACTGCCATGCTGCAGATGGATCCTGCCCCTGAATATCCCTCCAGGAATATAATTGCTGAGAACTTCCAAACTGTCATGCTGCAGATGGATCCTGCCCCTGAATATCCCTCCAGGAATATAATTACTGAGAACTTCCAAACTGCCATGCTGCAGATGGATCCTGCCCCTGAGTATACCTCCAGGAATATAATTACTGAGAACTTCCAAACTGCTATGCTGCAGATGGACCCTGCCCCAGACTACCCCTCCACGAATATAATGACTGAGAACTTCCAACCTGCCATGCTGCAGATGGATCCTGCCCCTGACCATATCCCAGGAATATAATGCCTGAGAACTTCCAAACTGCCATGCTGCAGATGGATCCTGCCCCTGACTATCCCTCAAGGAATATAATGACTGAGAACTTCCAAACTGCCATGCTGCAGATGGATCCTTCCCCTGAATATACCTCAGGAATATAATGACTGAGAACTTCCAAACTGCCATGCTGCAGATGGATCCTGCCCCTAACTATCCCTCCAGGAATATAATGGCTGAGAACTTCCAAACTGCAATGCTGCAGATGGATCCCACCCCTACTAATCCTCCAGGAATATAACAAGTGAGAACTTCCAAACTGCCTTGCTGCAGATGGATTCTGCCCCTGACTATCCCTCCAGGAATATAATGACTGAGAACTTCCAAACTGCCATGCTGCAGATGGATCCTGTCCCTGACCATACCCCAGGAATATAATGCCAGAGAACTTCCAAACTGCCATGCTGCAGATGGATCCTGCCCCCGACTATCCCTCCAGGAATATAATAACTGAGAACTTCCAAACTGCTATGCTGAAGATGTATCCTGCCTCTGACTATCCCTCCAGGAATATAATGACTGAGAACTTCCAAACTACCATGCTGTGGATGGATCCTGCCCCTGACTATACCCCAGGAATATAATGACTGAGAACTTCCAAACTTCCATGCTACAGATGGATCCTGCCCCCGACTATCCCTCCAGGAATATGATGACTGAGAACTTCCAAACTGCAATACTGCAGATGGATCCTGCCCCTGACTATACCCCAGGAATATAATGACTGAGAACTTCCAAACTGTCATGCTGCAGATGGATCCTGCCCCTGAATATCCCTCCAGGAATATAATGACTGAGAAGTTCTAAATTGCCATGCTGCAGAAGGATCCTGCCCCTGACTATCCCTCCAGGAATATAATGACTGAGAACTTCCAAACTGCCATGCTGCAGATGGATCCTGGCCCTGTCTATCCCGCTAGGAATATAATAACTGAGAACTTCCAAACTGTCATGCTGCAGATGGATCCTGCCCCTGTCTATCCAGTCAGGAATATAATAATTGAGAACTTCCAAACTGCCATGCTGCAGATGGATCCTGCCCCCGACTATCCCTCCAGGAATACAATGACTGAGAACTTCCAAACTGCCATGCTGCAGATGGATCCTGCCCCTGACTATCAATCCAGGAATATAATGACTGAGAACTTCCAAACTGCCATGCTGCAGATGGATCCTGCCCCTGAATATCCCTCCAGGAATATAATTACTGAGAACTTCCAAACTGCCATGCTGCAGATGGATCCTGTCCCTGAGTATCCCTCCAGGAATATAATTACTGAGAACTTCCAAACTGCTATGCTGCAGATGGACCCTGCCCCTGACTACCCCTCCAGGAATATAGTGACTGAGAACTTCCAAACTGCCATGCTGCAGATGGATCCTGCCCCTGACCATATCCCAGGAATATAATGCCTGAGAACTTCCAAACTGCCATGCTGCAGATGGATCCTGCCCCTGACTATCCCTCAAGGAATATAATGACTGAGAACTTCCAAACTGCCAGGCTGCAGATGGATCCTTCCCCTGACTATACCTCAGGAATATAATGACTGAGAACTTCCAAACTGCCATGCTGCAGATGGATCCTGCCCCTGACTATCCCTCCAGGAATATAATGGCTGAGAACTTCCAAACTGTCATGCTGCAGATGGATCCCACCCCTGACTAATCCTCCAGGAATATAACAAGTGAGAACTTCCAAACTGCCATGCTGCAGATGGATCCCGTCCACGACTAATCCTCCAGGAATATAAGAAGTGAGAACTTCCAAACCACCTTGCTGCAGATGGATTCTGCCCCTGACTATCCCTCCAGGAATATAATGACTGAGAACTTCCAAACTGCCATGCTGCAGATGGATCCTGTCCCTGACCATACCCCAGGAATATAATGCCTGAGAACTTCCAAACTGCCATGCTGCAGATGGATCCTGCCCCCGACGATCCCTCCAGGAATATAATAACTGAGAACTTCCAAACTGCTATGCTGCAGATGGATCCTGCCTCTGACTATCCCTCCAGGAATATAATGACTGAGAACTTCCAAACTACCATGCTGCGGATGGATCCTGCCCCTGACTATACCCCAGGAATATAATGACTGAGAACTTCCAAACTTCCATGCTACAGATGGATCCTGCCCCCGACTATCCCTCCAGGAATATGATGACTGAGAACTTCCAGACTGCAATACTGCAGATGGATCCTGCCCCTGACTATATCCCAGGAATATAATGACTGAGAACTTCCAAACTGTCATGCTACAGATGGATCCTGCCCCCGAATATCCCTCCAGGAATATAATGACTGAGAAGTTCTAAATTACCATGCTGCAGAAGGATCCTGCCCCTGACTATCCCTCCAGGAATATAATGGGCCTCATTACGACCCAGGCGGTAAGTTACCGCCTGGGCCGTGACTTTACCACCATGGCGTAAACTACGTTTACGCCATGGTGGTTGGCGGACTTACCGCCCCATTCCGACCTTGGCGGGGCGGTAAGTCCCCAATCCCCATTTACCCTTCCCCATTCCCATTTTTGCCCCATAGGGCATAATGGGAGTGGGGAAGGCGTTAATTACGCCACCGTAAATTACGGTGGCGTAATTAACTCCATGGTCCCTTAGCGCCATGGATTTTAACACCTGCTAAAAGCAGGTGTTAAATCCGCCATGGCGCTAAGGGACCTCGTACTCAGGCGGTAAGGGTCGGCGCTGTTTACGGCGCCGTAAACCCCTTACCGCCTTGGTCGTAATGAGGCCCAATGACTGAGAACTTCCAAACTGCCATGCTGCAGATGGATCCTTCCCCTGTCTATCCCGCTAGGAAAATAATAACTGAGAACTTCCAAACTGTCTTGCTGCAGATGGATCCTGCACCTGTCTATCCAGTCAGGAATAAAATAATTGAGAACTTCCAAACTGCCATGCTGCAGATGGATCCTGCCCCCGACTATCCCTCCAGGAATACAATGACTGAGAACTTCCAAACTGCCATGCTGCAGATGGATCCTGCCCCTGACTATCAATCCAGGAATATAATGACTGAGAACTTCCAAACTGCCATGCTGCAGATGTATACTGCCCCTGTCTATCCAGACAGGAATATAATGACTGAGAACTTCCAAACTGCCATGCTGCAGATATATCATGCCTCTGACTATCCCTCCAGGAATATAATGCCTGAGAAGTTCCAAACTGCCACCCTGCAGATGGATCCTGACCCTGACTATACCTCCAGGAATATAATGACATAGAATTTCCAAACTGCCATGCTGCAGATGGATCCTGCCCCTGACTATCACGGCAGGAATGTAATGACTGAGAACTTCCAAACCGCCATGTTGCAGATGGATCCTGCCCCTGACTATACCCCACAAATATAATGATTGAGAACTTCCAAACCACCTTGGTGCAGATGGATTCTGCCCCTGACTATCCCTCCAGGAATATAATGACTGAGAACGTCCAAACTGCCATGCTGCAGATGGAACCTGCACCTGACTATACCTCAGGAAGATAATGACTGAGAAATTCCAAACTGCCATGCTGCAGATGGATCCTGCCCCTGACCATACCCCAGGAATATAATGACTGAGAACTTCCAAACTGCCATGCTGCAGATGGATCCTGCCCCTGACTATCCCTCCATGAATATAAGAAGTTAGAACTTCCAAACCACCTTGCTGCAGATGGATTCTGCCCCTGACTATCCCTCCAGGAATATAATGACTGAGAACTTCCAAACTGCCATGCTGCAGATGGAACCTGCCCCTGCCTATACCTCAGGAATATAATGACTGAGAATTTCCAAACTGCCATGCTTCAGATGGATCCTACCCCTGACCATACCCCAGGAATATAATGCCTGATAACTTCCAAACTGCCATGCTGCAGATGGATCCTGCCCCTGACTATCCCTCCAGGAATATAATGACTGAGAACTTACAAACTGCTATGCTGCAGATGGATCCTGCCTCTGACTATCCCTCCAGGAATATAATGACTGAGAACTTCCAAACTGCCTTGCTGCGGATGGATCCTGCCCCTGACTATACCCCAGGAATATAATGACTGAGAACTTCCAAACTGCCATGCTGCAGATGGGTCCTGCCTCTGACTATCCCTCCAGGAATATAATGACTGAGAACTTCCAAACTGCATGGATCCTGCCCCTGACTATCCCTCCAGGAATATAATGACTGAGAAGTTCTAAACTGCAATGCTGCAGATGGATCCTGCCCCTGACTATATCCCAGGAATATAATGACTTAGAACTTCCAAACTGCCATGTTGAAAATGGATCCTGCCCCTGACTATACCCCAGGAATATATTGAATGAGTTCTTCCAAAACCGCCTTGCTGCAGATGGAATCTGCCCCTGTCTATCCCTCCAGGAATATAATGACTGATAACTTACAAACTGCCATGTTGCAGATGGATCCGGCCCCTGACTATCCTTCCAGGAATATAATAACTGAGAACTTCCAAACTATCATGCTGCAGATGGATCCTGCCCCCGACTATCCCTCCAGGAATACAATGACTGAGAACTTCCAAACTGCCATGCTGCAGATGTATCCTACCCCTGTCTATCCCCCCAGGAATATAATGACTGAGAACTTCCAGACTGCCATGCTGCAGATGGATCCCACCCCCGAATATCCCTCCAGGATTACAATGACTGAGGACTTCCAAACTGCCATGCTGCACATGGTTCTGCCCCTGACTATACCCCAGGAATATAATAACTGAGAAGTTCCAAACTGCCACCCTGCAGATGGATCCTGACCCTGACTATACCTCCAGGAATATAATGACATAGAATTTCCAAACTGCCATGCTGCATATGGATCCTGCCCCTGACTATCACGGCAGGAATGTAATGACTGAGAACTTCCAAACCGCCATGTTGCAGATGGATCCTGCCCCTGACTATACCCCACAAATATAATGATTGAGAACTTCCAAACCACCTTGGTGCAGATGGATTCTGCCCCTGAATATCCCTCCAGGAATATAATGACTGAGAACGTCCAAACTGCCATGCTGCAGATGGAACCTGCACCTGACTATACCTCAGGAAGATAATGACTGAGAAATTCCAAACTGCCATGCTGCAGATGGATCCTGCCCCTGACCATACCCCAGGAATATAATGACTGAGAACTTCCAAACTGCCATGCTGCAGATGGATCCTGCCCCTGACTATCCCTCCATGAATATAAGAAGTTAGAACTTCCAAACCACCTTGCTGCAGATGGATTCTGCCCCTGACTATCCCTCCAGGAATATAATGACTGAGAACTTCCAAACTGCCATGCTGCAGATGGATCCTGCCCCTGCCTATACCTCAGGAATATAATGACTGAGAATTTCCAAACTGTCATGCTTCAGATGGATCCTACCCCTGACCATACCCCAGGAATATAATGCCTGATAACTTCCAAACTGCCATGCTGCAGATGGATCCTGCCCCTGACTATCCCTCCAGGAATATAATGACTGAGAACTTACAAACTGCTATGCTGCAGATGGATCCTGCCTCTGACTATCCCTCCAGGAATATAATGACTGAGAACTTCCAAACTGCCTTGCTGCGGATGGATCCTGCCCCTGACTATACCCCAGGAATATAATGACTGAGAACTTCCAAACTGCCATGCTGCAGATGGGTCCTGCCTCTGACTATCCCTCCAGGAATATAATGACTGAGAACTTCCAAACTGCATGGATCCTGCCCCTGACTATCCCTCCAGGAATATAATGACTGAGAAGTTCTAAACTGCAATGCTGCAGATGGATCCTGCCCCTGACTATATCCCAGGAATATAATGACTTAGAACTTCCAAACTGCCATGTTGAAAATGGATCCTGCCCCTGACTATACCCCAGGAATATATTGAATGAGTTCTTCCAAAACCGCCTTGCTGCAGATGGAATCTGCCCCTGTCTATCCCTCCAGGAATATAATGACTGATAACATACAAACTGCCATGCTGCAGATGGATCCTGCCCCCGACTATCCCTCCAGGAATACAATGACTGAGAACTTCCAAACTGCCATGCTGCAGGTGTATCCTACCCCTGTCTATCCCCCCAGGAATATAATGACTGAGAAGTTCCAAGCTGCCATGCTGCAGATGGATCCCGCCCCCGACTATCCCTCCAGGATTATAATGACTGAGAACGTCCAAACTGCCATGCTGCAGATGAATCCAGCCCCTGACTATCCCTCCAGGATTATAATGACTGAGAATGTCCAAACTGCCATGCTGCAGATAAATCCAGCCCATGACTATCGCACCAGGAATATAATGACTGAGAACTTCCAAACTGCCATGTTGCAGATGGATCCTGCCTCTGACTATCCCTCCAGGAATATAATGACTGAGAACTTCCAAACTGCCATGCTGCAGATGGATCCTGCCCCTGACTATACCCCAGGAATATAATGACTGAAAACCTCCAAACTGCCATGCTACAGATGGATCCTGCCCCTGACTATCCCTCCAGGAATATAATGACTGGGTCCTTCCAAAACCACCTTGCTGCAGATGGAGCCTGCCCCCGACTATCCCTCCAGGAATATAATGACTGAGAACTTCCAAACTGCCATGCTGCAGATGGATCCTGCCCCTGTCTATCCCTCCAGGAATATAATGAATGAGAACTACCAACCTACCATGCTGCAGATGGACCCTACCCCTGTCTATCCCTCCAGGAATATAATGACTGAGAAGTTCCAAACTGCCTGCTGCAGATGGACCCTGCTCCTGACTATCCCTCCAGGAATATAGTGACTGCGAACTTCCAAACAGCCAGGCTGCAGATGGATCCTGCCCCTGACTATACCTCCAGGATTATAATGACTGAGAACCTCCAAACGGCCATGCTGCAGATGAATCCAGCCCATGACTATCCCTCCAGGAATATAATGACTGAGAACTTCCAAACTACCATGGTATAGATCGATCCTGTCACTGACTATCCCTCCAGGAATATAATGACTGAGAACTTCCAAACTGCCATGGTGCAGATGGATCCTGCCTCTGACTATCCCTCCAGGAATATAATGACTGAGAACTTACAAACTGCCATGCTGCAGATGGATCCTGCCCCTGACTATACCACAGGAATATAATGACTGAGAACTTCCAAACTGCTATGCTGCAGATGGATCCTGCCTCTGACTATCCTTCCAGGAATATAATGACTGAGAACTTACAAACTGCCATGCTGCAGATGGATCCTGCCCCTGACTATACCCCAGGAATATAATGATGGAAAACTTCCAAACTGCCATGCTGCAGATGGATCCTGCCCCTGACTGTACCCCAGGAATATATTGACTGGGTCCTTCCAAAACCGCCTTGCTGCAGATGGATCCTGCTCCTGTCTATCCCTCCAGGAATATAATGACTGAGAACTTCCAAACTGCCATGCTGCAGATGGATCCATCCCCTGTCTATCCCTCCAGGAACATAATGACTGAGAACTTCCAGAATGCCATGCTGCAGATGGATCCTGCCCTGACTATCCCTCCAGGAATATAATGACTGAGAACTTCCAGACTGCCATGCTGCAGATGGATCCATCCCCTGTCTATCCCTCCAGGAATATAATGACTGAGAACTTCCAGACTGCCATGCTGCAGATGGATCCTGCCCTGACTATCCCTCCAGGAATATAATGACTGAGAAGTTCTTAACTGCCATGCTGCAGATGGATCCTGCCCCCGACTATCCCTCCAGGAATATGATGACTGAGAACTTCAAAACTGCAATACTGCAGATGGATCCTGCCCCTGACTATACCCCAGGAATATTATGACTGAGAACTTCCAAACTGTCATGCTGCAGATGGATCCTGCCCCTGACTATCCCTCCAGGAATATAATGACTGAGAAGTTCTAAACGGCCATGCCGCAGATGGATCCTGCCCCTGACTATCCCTCCAGGAATATAATGACTGAGCACTTCTAAACTGCCATGCTGCAGATGGATCCTGCCACCGACTATCCCTACAGGAATACAATGACTGAGAACTTCCAAACTGCCATGCTGCAGATGGATCCTGCCCCTGACTATCCCTCCAGGAATATGATGACTGAGAACGTCCAAACTGCCATACTGCAGATGGAATCAACCGCTGACTATACCTCAGGAATATAATGACTGAGAACTTCCAAACTGCCATGCTGCATATGGATCCCGCCCCCGACTAATCCTCCAGGAATATAACAAGTGAGAACTTCCAAACCACCTTGCTGCAGATGGATTCTGCCCCTGACTATCCCTCCAGGAATATAATGACTGAGAACTTCCAAACTGCCATGCTGCAGATGGATCCTGCCCCTGACTATACCTCAGGAATATAATGACTGAGAACTTCCAAACTGCATGCTGCAGATGGACCTGCCCCTGGCCATACCCCAGGAATATAATGCCTGAGAACTTCCAAACTGCCATGCTGCAGATGGATCCTGCCCCTGACTATCCCTCCAGGAATATAATAACTGAGAACTTCCAAACTGCCATGCTGCAGATGGATCCTGCCTCTGACTATCCCTCCAGGAATATAATGACTGAGAACTTCCAAACTGCCATGCTGCGGATGGATCCTGCTCCTGACTATACCCCAGGAATATAATGACTGAGAACTTCCAAACTGCCATGTTACAGATGTATCCTGCCCCCGACTATCCCTCCAGGAATATGATGACTGAGAACTTCCAAACTGCAATACTGCAGATGGATCCTGCCCCTGACTATACCCCAGGAATATAATGACTGAGAACTTTCAAACTGTCATGCTGCAGATGGATCCTGCCCCTGAATATCCCTCCAGGAATATAATGACTGAGAAGTTCTAAATTGCCATGCTGCAGAAGGATCCTGCCCCTGACTATCCCTCCAGGAATATAATGACTGAGAACTTCCAAACTGCCATGCTGCAGATGGATCCTGCCCCTGTCTATCCCGCTAGGAATATAATAACTGAGAACGTCCAAACTGTCATGCTGCAGATGGATCCTGCCCCTGTCTATCCCGTCAGGAATATAATAACTGAGAGCTTCCAAACTGTCATGTTGCAGATGGATCCTGCCCCTGACTATCCCTCCAGGAATATAATGACTGAGAAGTTCTAAACGGCCCTGCCACAGATGGATCCTGCCCCTGACTATCCCTCCAGGAATCTAATGACTGAGCACTTCTAAACTGCCATGCTGCAGATGGATCCTGCCACCGACTATCCCTACAGGAATACAATGACTGAGAACTTCCAAACTACCATGCTGCAGATGGATCCTGCCCCTGACTATCCCTCTGGGAATATAATGACTGAGAACTTCCAGACTACCATACTGCAGATGGATCCTGCCCCTGACTATCCCGTGAGGAATATAATGACTGAGAACTTCCAACGCCATGATGCAGATGGATCCTGCCCCTGACTATACCCCAGGAATATAATGTCTGAGAACTTCCAGACTGCCAGGCTGTAGATGGATCCTGCCCCTGACTATCCCTCCAGGAATATGATGACTGAGAACGTCCAAACTGCCATACTGCAGATGGATCCAATCGCTGACTATACCTCAGGAATATAATGACTTAGAACTTCCAAACTGCCATGCTGCATATGGATCCCGCCCCCGACTAATCCTCCAGGAATATAAGAAGTGAGAACTTCCAAACCACCTTGCTGCAGATGGATTCTGCCCATGACTATCCCTCCAGGAATATAATGACTGAGAACTACCAACCTACCATGCTGCAGATGGACCCTACCCCTGTCTATCCCTCCAGGAATATAATGACTGAGAAGTTCCAAACTGCCTGCTGCAGATGGACCCTGCTCCTGACTATCCCTCCAGGAATATAGTGACTGCGAACTTCCAAACAGCCAGGCTGCAGATGGATCCTGCCCCTGACTATACCTCCAGGATTATAATGACTGAGAACCTCCAAACGGCCATGCTGCAGATGAATCCAGCCCATGACTATCCCTCCACGAATATAATGACTGAGAACTTCCAAACTACCATGGTACAGATGGATCCTGCCACTGACTATCCCTCCAGGAATATAATGACTGAGAACTTCCAAACTGCCATGGTGCAGATGGATCCTGCCTCTGACTATCCCTCCAGGAATATAATGACTGAGAACTTACAAACTGCCATGCTGCAGATGGATCCTGCCCCTGACTATACCACAGGAATATAATGACTGAGAACTTCCAAACTGCTATGCTGCAGATGGATCCTGCCTCTGACTATCCTTCCAGGAATATAATGACTGAGAACTGCCATGCTGCAGATGGATCCTGCCCCTGACTATACCCCAGGAATATAATGATGGAAAACTTCCAAACTGCCATGCTGCAGATGGATCCTGCCCCTGACTATACCCCAGGAATATATTGACTGGGTCCTTCCAAAACCGCCTTGCTGCAGATGATTCCTGCTCCTGTCTATCCCTCCAGGAATATAATGACTGAGAACTTCCAAACTGCCATGCTGCAGATGGATCCATCCCCTGTCTATCCCTCCAGCAACATAATGACTGAGAACTTCCAGAATGCCATGCTGCAGATGGATCCTGCCCTGACTATCCCTCCAGGAATATAATGACTGAGAACTTCCAGACTGCCATGCTGCAGATGGATCCATCCCCTGTCTATCCCTCCAGGAATATAATGACTGAGAACTTCCAGACTGCCATGCTGCAGATGGATCCTGCCCTGACTATCCCTCCAGGAATATAATGACTGAGAAGTTCTTAACTGCCATGCTGCAGATGGATCCTACCCCTGACTATACCCCAGGAATATAATGACTGAGAACTTCCAAACTGTCATGCTGCAGATGGATCCTGCCCCTGACTATCCCTCCAGGAATATAATGACTGAGAAGTTCTAAACGGCCATGCCGCAGATGGATCCTGCCCCTGACTATCCCTCCAGGAATATAATGAATGAGCACTTCTAAACTGCCATGCTGCAGATGGATCCTGCCACCGACTATCCCTACAGGAATACAATGACTGAGAACTTCCAAACTGCCATGCTGCAGATGGATCCTGCCCCTGACTATCCCTCTGGGAATATAATGACTGAGAACTTCCAGACTACCATACTGCAGATGGATCCTGCCCATGACTATCCCTCGAGGAATATAATGACTGAGAACTTCCAACGCCATGATGCAGATGGATCCTGCCCCTGACTATACCCCAGGAATATAATGACTGAGAACTTCCAGACTGCCAGGCTGTAGATGGATCCTGCCCCTGACTATCCCTCCAGGAATATGATGACTGAGAACGTCCAAACTGCCATACTGCAGATGGATCCAACCGCTGACTATACCTCAGGAATATAATGACTGAGAACTTCCAAACTGCCATGCTGCATATGGATCCCGCCCCCGACTAATCCTCCAGGAATATAAGAAGTGAGAACTTCCAAACCACCTTGCTGCAGATGGATTCTGCCCCTGACTATCCCTCCAGGAATATAATGACTGAGAACTTCCAAACTGCCATGCTGCAGATGGATCCTGCCCCTGACTATACCTCAGGAATATAATGACTGAGAACTTCCAAACTGCATGCTGCAGATGGACCTGCCCCTGGCCATACCCCAGGAATATAATGCCTGAGAACTTCCAAACTGCCATGCTGCAGATGGATCCTGCCCCTGACTATCCCTCCAGGAATATAATAACTGAGAACTTCCAAACTGCCATGCTGCAGATGGATCCTGCCTCTGACTATCCCTCCAGGAATATAATGACTGAGAACTTCCAAACTGCCATGCTGCGGATGGATGCTGCTCCTGACTATACCCCAGGAATATAATGACTGAGAACTCCCAAACTGCCATGTTACAGATGTATCCTGCCCCCGACTATCCCTCCAGGAATATGATGACTGAGAACTTCCAAACTGCAATACTGCAGATGGATTCTGCCCCTGACTATACCCCAGGAATATAATGACTGAGAACTTTCAAACTGTCATGCTGCAGATGGATCCTGCCCCTGAATATCCCTCCAGGAATATGATGACTGAGAAGTTCTAAATTGCCATGCTGCAGAAGGATCCTGCCCCTGACTATCCCTATAGGAATATAATGACTGAGAACTTCCAAACTGCCATGCTGCAGATGGATCCTGCCCCTGTCTATCCCGCTAGGAATATAATAACTGAGAACTTCCAAACTGTCATGCTGCAGATGGATCCTGCCCCTGTCTATCCCATCAGTAATATAATAACTGAGAACTTCCAAACTGTCATGCTGCAGATGGATCCTGCCCCTGACTATCCCTCCAGGAATATAATGACTGAGAAGTTCTAAACGGCCATGCCACAGATGGATCCTGCCCCTGACTATCCCTCCAGGAATATAATGACTGAGCACTTCTAAACTGCCATGCTGCAGATGGATCCTGCCACCGACTATCCCTACAGGAATACAATGACTGAGAACTTCCAAACTGACATGCTGCAGATGGATCCTGCCCCTGACTATCCCTCTGGGAATATAATGACTGAGAACTTCCAGACTACCATACTGCAGATGGATCCTGCCCCTGACTATCCCGCGAGGAATATAATGACTGAGAACTTCCAACGCCATGATGCAGATGGATCCTGCCCCTGACTATACCCCAGGAATATAATGACTGAGAACTTCCAGACTGCCAGGCTGTAGATGGATCCTGCCCCTGACTATCCCTCCAGGAATATGATGACTGAGAACGTCCAAACTGCCATACTCCAGATGGATCCAACCGCTGACTATACCTCAGGAATATAATGACTGAGAACCTCCAAACTGCCATGCTGCAGATGGACCTGCCCCTGGCCATACCCCAGGAATATAATGCCTGAGAACTTCCAAACTGCCATGCTGCAGATGGATCCTGCCCCTGACTATCCCTCCAGGAATATAATAACTGAGAACTTCCAAACTGCCATGCTGCAGATGGATCCTGCCTCTGACTATCCCTCCAGGAATATAATGACTGAGAACTTCCAAACTGCCATGCTGCGGATGGATCCTGCTCCTGACTATACCCCAGGAATATAATGACTGAGAACTTCCAAACTGCCATGTTACAGATGTATCCTGCCCCCGACTATCCCTCCAGGAATATGATGACTGAGAACTTTCAAACTGTCATGCTGCAGATGGATCCTGCCCCTGAATATCCCTCCAGGAATATAATGACTGAGAAGTTCTAAATTGCCATGCTGCAGAAGGATCCTGCCCCTGACTATCCCTCCAGGAATATAATGACTGAGAACTTCCAAACTGCCATGCTGCAGATGGATCCTGCCCCTGTCTATCCCGCTAGGAATATAATAACTGAGAACTTCCAAACTGTCATGCTGCAGATGGATCCTGCCCCTGTCTATCCCGTCAGGAATATAATAACTGAGAACTTCCAAACTGTCATGCTGCAGATAGATCCTGCCCCTGACTATCCCTCCAGGAATATAATGACTGAGAAGTTCTAAACGGCCATGCCGCAGATGGATCCTGCCCCTGACTATCCCTCCAGGAATATAATGACTGAGCACTTCTAAACTGCCATGCTGCAGATGGATCCTGCCACCGACTATCCCTACAGGAATACAATGACTGAGAACTTCCAAACTGTCATGCTGCAGATGGATCCTGCCCCTGACTATCCCTCCAGGAATATAATGACTGAGAAGTTCTAAACGGCCATGCCGCAGATGGATCCTGCCCCTGACTATCCCTCCAGGAATATAATGACTGAGCACTTCTAAACTGCCATGCTGCAGACGGATCCTGCCACCGACTATCCCTACAGGAATGCAATGACTGAGAACTTCCAAGCTGCCATGCTGCAGATGGATCCTGCCCCTGACTATCCCTCTGGGAATATAATGACTGAGAACTTCCAGACTACCATACTGCAGATGGATCCTGCCCCTGACTATCCCGTGAGGAATATAATGACTGAGAACTTCCAACGCCATGATGCAGATGGATCCTGCCCCTGACTATACCCCAGGAATATAATGTCTGAGAACTTCCAGACTGCCAGGCTGTAGATGGATCCTGCCCCTGACTATCCCTCCAAGAATATGATGACTGAGAACGTCCAAACTGCCATACTGCAGATGGATCCAACCGCTGACTATACCTCAGGAATATAATGACTTAGAACTTCCAAACTGCCATGCTGCATATGGATCCCGCCCCCGACTAATCCTCCAGGAATATAAGAAGTGAGAACTTCCAAACCACCTTGCTGCAGATGGATTCTGCCCATGACTATCCCTCCAGGAATATAATGACTGAGAACTACCAACCTACCATGCTGCAGATGGACCCTACCCCTGTCTATCCCTCCAGGAATATAATGACTGAGAAGTTCCAAACTGCCTGCTACAGATGGACCCTGCTCCTGACTATCCCTCCAGGAATATAGTGACTGCGAACTTCCAAACAGCCAGGCTGCAGATGGATCCTACCCCTGACTATACCTCCAGGATTATAATGACTGAGAACCTCCAAACGGCCATGCTGCAGATGAATCCAGCCCATGACTATCCCTCCAGGAATATAATGACTGAGAACTTCCAAACTACCATGGTACAGATGGATCCTGCCACTGACTATCCCTCCAGGAATATAATGACTGAGAACTTCCAAACTGCCATGGTGCAGATGGATCCTGCCTCTGACTATCCCTCCAGGAATATAATGACTGAGAACTTACAAACTGCCATGCTGCAGATGGATCCTGCCCCTGACTATACCACAGGAATATAATGACTGAGAACTTCCAAACTGCTATGCTGCAGATGGATCCTGCCACTGACTATCCCTCCAGGAATATATTGACTGGGTCCTTCCAAAACCGCCTTGCTGCAGATGGATCCTGCTCCTGTCTATCCCTCCAGGAATATAATGACTGAGAACTTCCAAACTGCCATGCTGCAGATGGATCCATCCCCTGTCTATCCCTCCAGGAACATAATGACTGAGAACTTCCAGAATGTCATGCTGCAGATGGATCCTGCCCTGACTATCCCTCCAGGAATATAATGACTGAGAACTTCCAGACTGCCATGCTGCAGATGGATCCATCCCCTGTCTATCCCTCCAGGAATATAATGACTGAGAACTTCCAGACTGCCATGCTGCAGATGGATCCTGCCCTGACTATCCCTCCAGGAATATAATGACTGAGAAGTTCTTAACTGCCATGCTGCAGATGGATCCTGCCCCTGACTATACCCCAGGAATATAATGACTGAGAACTTCCAAACTGTCATGCTGCAGATGGATCCTGCCCCTGACTATCCCTCCAGGAATATAATGACTGAGAAGTTCTAAACGACCATGCCGCAGATGGATCCTGCCCCTGACTATCCCTCCAGGAATATAATGAATGAGCACTTGTAAACTGCCATGCTGCAGATGGATCCTGCCACCGACTATCCCTACAGGAATACAATGACTGAGAACTTCCAAACTGCCATGCTGCAGATGGATCCTGCCCCTGACTATCCCTCTGGGAATATAATGACTGAGAACTTCCAGACTACCATACTGCAGATGGATCCTGCCCCTGACTATCCCGTGAGGAATATAATGACTGAGAACTTCCAACGCCATGATGCAGATGGATCCTGCCCCTGACTATACCCCAGGAATATAATGTCTGAGAACTTCCAGACTGCCAGGCTGTAGATGGATCCTGCCCCTGACTATCCCTCCAAGAATATGATGACTGAGAACGTCCAAACTGCCATACTGCAGATGGATCCAACCGCTGACTATACCTCAGGAATATAATGACTTAGAACTTCCAAACTGCCATGCTGCATATGGATCCCGCCCCCGACTAATCCTCCAGGAATATAAGAAGTGAGAACTTCCAAACCACCTTGCTGCAGATGGATTCTGCCCATGACTATCCCTCCAGGAATATAATGACTGAGAACTACCAACCTACCATGCTGCAGATGTACCCTACCCCTGTCTATCCCTCCAGGAATATAATGACTGAGAAGTTCCAAACTGCCTGCTGCAGATGGACCCTGCTCCTGACTATCCCTCCAGGAATATAGTGACTGCGAACTTCCAAACAGCCAGGCTGCAGATGGATCCTGCCCCTGACTATACCTCCAGGATAATAATGACTGAGAACCTCCAAACGGCCATGCTGCAGATGAATCCAGCCCATGACTATCCCTCCAGGAATATAATGACTGAGAACTTCCAAACTACCATGGTACAGATGGATCCTGCCACTGACTATCCCTCCAGGAATATAATGACTGAGAACTTCCAAACTGCCATGGTGCAGATGGATCCTGCCTCTGACTATCCCTCCAGGAATATAATGACTGAGAACTTACAAACTGCCATGCTGCAGATGGATCCTGCCCCTGACTATACCACAGGAATATAATGACTGAGAACTTCCAAACTGCTATGCTGCAGATGGATCCTGCCACTGACTATCCCTCCAGGAATATATTGACTGGGTCCTTCCAAAACCGCCTTGCTGCAGATGGATCCTGCTCCTGTCTATCCCTCCAGGAATATAATGACTGAGAACTTCCAAACTGCCATGCTGCAGATGGATCCATCCCCTGTCTATCCCTCCAGGAACATAATGACTGAGAACTTCCAGAATGTCATGCTGCAGATGGATCCTGCCCTGACTATCCCTCCAGGAATATAATGACTGAGAACTTCCAGACTGCCATGCTGCAGATGGATCCATCCCCTGTCTATCCCTCCAGGAATATAATGACTGAGAACTTCCAGACTGCCATGCTGCAGATGGATCCTGCCCTGACTATCCCTCCAGGAATATAATGACTGAGAAGTTCTTAACTGCCATGCTGCAGATGGATCCTGCCCCTGACTATACCCCAGGAATATAATGACTGAGAACTTCCAAACTGTCATGCTGCAGATGGATCCTGCCCCTGACTATCCCTCCAGGAACATAATGACTGAGAAGTTCTAAACGGCCATGCCGCAGATGGTCCTGCCCCTGACTATCCCTCCAGGAATATAATGAATGAGCACTTGTAAACTGCCATGCTGCAGATGGATCCTGCCACCGACTATCCCTACAGGAATACAATGACTGAGAACTTCCAAACTGCCATGCTGCAGATGGATCCTGCCCCTGACTATCCCTCTGGGAATATAATGACTGAGAACTTCCAGACAACCATACTGCAGATGGATCCTGCCCCTGACTATCCCGCGAGGAATATAATGACTGAGAACTTCCAACGCCATGATGCAGATGGATCCTGCCCCTGACTATACCCCAGGAATATAATGACTGAGAACTTCCAGACTGCCAGGCTGTAGATGGATCCTGCCCCTGACTATCCCTCCAGGAATATGATGACTGAGAACGTCCAAACTGCCATACTGCAGATGGATCCAACCGCTGACTATACCTCAGGAATATAATGACTGAGAACTTCCAAACTGCCATGCTGCATATGGATCCCGCCCCCGACTAATCCTCCAGGAATATAAGAAGTGAGAACTTCCAAACCACCTTGCTGCAGATGGATTCTGCCCCTGACTATCCCTCCAGGAATATAATGACTGAGAACTTCCAAACTGCCATGCTGCAGATGGATCCTGCCCCTGACTATACCTCAGGAATATAATGACTGAGAACTTCCAAACTGCATGCTGCAGATGGACCTGCCCCTGGCCATACCCCAGAAATATAATGCCTGAGAACTTCCAAACTGCCATGCTGCAGATGGATCCTGCCCCTGACTATCCCTCCAGGAATATAATAACTGAGAACTTCCAAACTGCCATGCTGCAGATGGATCCTGCCTCTGACTATCCCTCCAGGAATATAATGACTGAGAACTTCCAAACTGCCATGCTGCGGATGGATCCTGCTCCTGACTATACCCCAGGAATATAATGACTGAGAACTTCCAAACTGCCATGTTACAGATGTATCCTGCCCCCGACTATCCCTCCAGGAATATGATGACTGAGAACTTCCAAACTGCAATACTGCAGATGGATTCTGCCCCTGACTATACCCCAGGAATATAATGACTGAGAACTTTCAAACTGTCATGCTGCAGATGGATCCTGCCCCTGAATATCCCTCCAGGAATATGATGACTGAGAAGTTCTAAATTGCCATGCTGCAGAAGGATCCTGCCCCTGACTATCCCTATAGGAATATAATGACTGAGAACTTCCAAACTGCCATGCTGCAGATGGATCCTGCCCCTGTCTATCCAGCTAGGAATATAATAACTGAGAACTTCCAAACTGTCATGCTGCAGATGGATCCTGCCCCTGTCTATCCCGTCAGGAATATAATAACTGAGAACTTCCAAACTGTCATGCTGCAGATGGATCCTGCCCCTGACTATCCCTCCAGGAATATAATGACTGAGAAGTTCTAAACGGCCATGCCACAGATGGATCCTGCCCCTGACTATCCCTTCAGGAATATAATGACTGAGCACTTCTAAACTGCCATGCTGCAGATGGATCCTGCCACCGACTATCCCTACAGGAATACAATGACTGAGAACTTAGAAACTGACATGCTGCAGATGGATCCTGCCCCTGACTATCCCTCTGGGAATATAATGACTGAGAACTTCCAGACTACCATACTGCAGATGGATCCTGCCCCTGACTATCCCGCGAGGAATATAATGACTGAGAACTTCCAACGCCATGATGCAGATGGATCCTGCTCCTGACTATACCCCAGGAATATAATGACTGAGAACTTCCAGACTGCCAGGCTGTAGATGGATCCTGCCCCTGACTATCCCTCCAGGAATATGATGACTGAGAACGTCCAAACTGCCATACTCCAGATGGATCCAACCGCTGACTATACCTCAGGAATATAATGACTGAGAACCTCCAAACTGCCATGCTGCAGATGGACCTGCCCCTGGCCATACCCCAGGAATATAATGCCTAAGAACTTCCAAACTGCCATGCTGCAGATGGATCCTGCCCCTGACTATCCCTCCAGGAATATAATAACTGAGAACTTCCAAACTGCCATGCTGCAGATGGATCCTGCCTCTGACTATCCCTCCAGGAATATAATGACTGAGAACTTCCAAACTGCCATGCTGCGGATGGATCCTGCTCCTGACTATACCCCAGGAATATAATGACTGAGAACTTCCAAACTGCCAGATGTATCCTGCCCCCGACTATCCCTCCAGGAATATGATGACTGAGAACTTCCAAACTGCAATACTGCAGATGGATCCTGCCCCTGACTATACCCCAAGAATATAATGACTGAGAACTTTCAAACTGTCATGCTGCAGATGGATCCTGCCCCTGAATATCCCTCCAGGAATATAATGACTGAGAAGTTCTAAATTGCCATGCTGCAGAAGGATCCTGCCCCTGACTATCCCTCCAGGAATATAATGACTGAGAACTTCCAAACTGCCATGCTGCAGATGGATCCTGCCCCTGTCTATCCCGCTAGGAATATAATAACTGAGAACTTCCAAACTGTCATGCTGCAGATGGATCCTGCCCCTGTCTATCCCGTCAGGAATATAATAACTGAGAACTTCCAAACTGTCATGCTGCAGATGGATCCTGCCCCTGACTATCCCTCCAGGAATATAATGACTGAGAAGTTCTAAACGGCCATGCCGCAGATGGATCCTGCCCCTGACTATCCCTCCAGGAATATAATGACTGAGCACTTCTAAACTGCCATGCTGCAGATGGATCCTGCCACCGACTATCCCTACAGGAATACAATGACTGAGAACTTCCAAACTGCCATACTGCAGATGGATCCTGCCCCTGACTATCCCTCTGGGAATATAATGACTGAGAACTTCCAGACTACCATACTGCAGATGGATCCTGCCCCTGACTATCCCGCGAGGAATATAATAACTGAGAACTTCCAACGCCATGCTGCAGATGGATCCTGCCCCTGACTATACCCCAGGAATATAATGACTGAGAACTTCCAGACTGCCAGGCTGTAGATGGATCCTGCCCCTGACTATCCCTCCAGGAATATGATGACTGAGAACGTCCAAACTGCCATACTGCAGATGGATCCAACCGCTGACTATACCTCAGGAATATAATGACTTAGAACTTCCAAACTGCCATGCTGCATATGGATCCCGCCCCCGACTAATCCTCCAGGAATATAAGAAGTGAGAACTTCCAAACCACCTTGCTGCAGATGGATTCTGCCCCTGACTATCCCTCCAGGAATATAATGACTGAGAACTTCCAAACTGCCATGCTGCAGATGGATCCTGCCCCTGACTATACCTCAGGAATATAATGACTGAGAACTTCCAAACTGCCATGCTGCAGATGGACCTGCCCCTGGCCATACCCCAGGAATATAATGCCTGAGAACTTCCAAACTGCCATGCTGCAGATGGATCCTGCCCCTGACTATCCCTCCAGGAATATAATAACTGAGAACTTCCAAACTGCCATGCTGCAGATGGATCCTGCCTCTGACTATCCCTCCAGGAATATAATGACTGAGAACTTCCAAACTGCCATGCTGCGGATGGATCCTGCTCCTGACTATACCCCAGGAATATAATGACTGAGAACTTCCAAACTGCCATGTTACAGATGTATCCTGCCCCCGACTATCCCTCCAGGAATATGATGACTGAGAACTTCCAAACTGCAATACTGCAGATGGATCCTGCCCCTGACTATACCCCAGGAATATAATGACTGAGAACTTTCAAACTGTCATGCTGCAGATGGATCCTGCCCCTGAATATCCCTCCAGGAATATAATGACTGAGAAGTTCTAAATTGCCATGCTGCAGAAGGATCCTGCCCCTGGCTATCCCTCCAGGAATATAATGACTGAGAACTTCCAAACTGCCATGCTGCAGATGGATCCTGCCCCTGTCTATCCCGCTAGGAATATAATAACTGAGAACTTCCAAACTGTCATGCTGCAGATGGATCCTGCCCCTGTCTATCCCGTCAGGAATATAATAACTGAGAACTTCCAAACTGCCATACTGCAGATGGATCCTGCCCCCGACTATCCCTCCAGGAATATAATGACTGAGAACTTCCAAACTGCCATGCTGCAGATGGATCCTGCCCCTGACCATACTCCAGGAATATAATGCCTGAGAACTTCCAAACTGCCATGCTGCAGATGGATCCTGCCCCTGACTATCCCTCAAGGAATATAATGACTGAGAACTTCCAAACTGCCATGCTGCAGATGGATCCTGCCCCTGACTATACCTCAGGAATATAATGACTGAGAACTTCCAAACTGCCATGCTGCAGATGGATCCTGCTCCTGACCATACCCCAGGAATATAATGCCTGAGAACTTCCAAACTACCATGCTGCAGATGGATCCTGCCCCTGACTATCCCTCCAGGAATATAATGGCTGAGAACTTCCAAACTGCCATGCTGCAGATGGATCCCGCCCCCGACTAATCCTCCAGGAATATAAGAAGTGAGAACTTCCAAACTGCCATGCTGCAGATGGATCCCGCCCCCGACTAATCCTCCAAGAATATAAGAAGTGAGAACTTCCAAACCACCTTGCTGCAGATGGATTCTGCCCCTGACTATCCCTCCAGGAATATAATGACTGAGAACTTCCAAACTGCCATGCTGCAGATGGATCCTGCCCCTGACCATACCCCAGGAATATAATGCCTGAGAACTTCCAAACTGCCATGCTGCAGATGGATCCTGCCCCTGACTATCCCTCCAGGAATATAATAACTGAGAACTTCCAAACTGTCATGCTGCAGATGGATCCTGCCCCTGTCTATCCCGTCAGGAATATAATAACTGAGAACTTCCAAACTGCCATGCTGCAGATGGATCCTGCCCCCGACTATCCCTCCAGGAATACAATGACTGAGAACTTCCAAACTTCCATGCTGCAGATGGATCCTGCCCTTGACTATCAATCCAGGAATATAATGACTGAGAACTTCCAAACTGCCATGCTGCAGATGGATCCCACCCCCGACTATCCCTCCAGGATTATAATGACTGAGAACTTCCAAACTGCCATGCTGCACATGGTTCTGCCCCTGACTATACCCCAGGAATATAATGACTGAGAAGTTCCAAACTGCCACCCTGCAGATGGATCCTGCCCCTAACTATACCTCCAGGAATATAATGACATAGAATTTCCAAACTGCTATGCTGCAGATGGATCCTGCCCCTGACTATCACGGCAGGAATGTAATGACTGAGAACTTCCAAACCGCCATGCTGCAGATGCTTCCTGCCCCTGTCTATCCCGCCAGGAATATAATAACTGAGAACTTCCAAACTGCCAGGCTGCAGATGGATCCTGCCCCTGAATATCCCTCCAGGAATATAATTACTGAGGACTTCCAAACTGCCATGCTGCAGATTGACCCTGCCCCCAACTACCCCTCCAGGAATATAATGACTGAGAACTTCCAAACTGCCATGCTGCAGATGGATCCTGCCCCTAACCATACCCCAGGAATAAAATGCCTGAGAACTTCCAAACTGCCATGCTGCAGATGGATCCTGCCCCTGACTATCCCTCAAGGAATATAATGACTGAGAACTTACAAACTGCCATGGTGCAGATGGATCCTGCCTCTGACTATCCCTCCAGGAATATAATGACTGAGAACTTCCAAACTGCCATGCTGCGGATGGATCCTGCCCCTGACTATACCCCAGGAATATAATGACTGAGAACTTCCAAACTGCCGTGCTGCAGATGGGTCCTGCCTCTGACTATCCCTCCAGGAATATAATGACTGAGAACTACCAAACTGCATGGATCCTGCCCCTGACTATCCCTCCAGGAATATAATGACTGAGAAGTTCTAAACTGCAATGCTGCAGATGGATCCTGCCCCTGAATATATCCCAGGATTATAATGACTTAGAACTTCCAAACTGCCATGTTGAAAATGGATCCTGCCCCTGACTATACCCCAGGAATATATTGAATGAGTTCTTCCAAAACCGCCTTGCTGCAGATGGAATCTGCCCCTGTCTATCCCTCCAGGAATATAATGACTGATAACTTACAAACTGCCATGTTGCAGATGGATCCTGCCCATGACTATCCCTCCAGGAATATAATAACTGAGAACTTCCAAACTATCATGCTGCAGATGGATCCTGCCCCCGACTATCCCTCCAGGAATACAATGACTGAGAACTTCCAAACTGCCATGCTGCAGATGTATCCTACCCCTGTCTATCCCCCCAGCAATATAATGACTGAGAAGATCCAAGCTGCCATGCTGCAGATGGATCCCGCCGCCGACTATCCCTCCAGGATGTTTGTAATGACTGAGAACGTCCAAACTGCCATGCTGCAGATGGATCCTGCTCCTGTCTATGCCTCCCAGAATATAATGACTGAGAACTTCTAAACTGCCATGTTGCAGATGGATCCTACCCCTGACTATACCTCCCGGAATATAATGACTGAGAACTTCCAAAACCACCTTGCTGCAGATGGATCCTGCCCCCTACTATCCCTCCAGGAATATAATGACTGATAACTTCCAAACTGCCATGCTGCAGATGGATCCTGCCCCTGTCTATCCGTCCAGGAATATAATGACTGAGAACTACCAACCTACCATGCTGCAGATAGACCCTACCCCTGCTATCCCTCCAGGAATATAATGACTGAGAAGTTCCAAACTGCCTGCTGCAGATGGACCCTGCTCCTGACTATCCTTCCAGGAATATAGTGACTGCGAACTTCCAAACAGCCAGGCTGCAGATGGATCCTGCCCCTGACTATACCTCCAGGATTATAATGACTGAGAACATCCAAACTGCCATGCTGCAGATGAATCCAGCCCATGACTATCCCTCCAGGAATATAATGACTGAGAACTTCCAAACTGCCATGGTACAGATGGATCCTGCCTCTGACTATCCCTCCAGGAATATAATGACTGAGAACTTCCAAACTGCCATGGTGCAGATGGATCCTGCCTCTGACTATCCCTCCAGGAATATAATGACTGAGAACTTACAAACTGCCATGCTGCAGATGGATCCTGCCCCTGACTATACCACAGGAATATAATGACTGAGAACTTCCAAACTGCTATGCTGCAGATGGATCCTGCCTCTGACTATCCTTCCAGGAATATAATGACTGAGAACTGCCATGCTGCAGATGGATCCTGCCCCTGACTATACCCCAGGAATATAATGATGGAAAACTTCCAAACTGCCATGCTGCAGATGGATCCTGCCCCTGACTATACCCCAGGAATATATTGACTGGGTCCTTCCAAAACCGCCTTGCTGCAGATGGATCCTGCTCCTGTCTATCCCGCCAGGAATATAATGACTGAGAACTTCCAAACTGCCATGCTGCGGATGGATCCTGCCCCTGACTATACCCCAGGAATATAATGACTGAGAACTTCCAAACTGCCGTGCTGCAGATGGGTCCTGCCTCTGACTATCCCTCCAGGAATATAATGACTGAGAACTACCAAACTGCATGGATCCTGCCCCTGACTATCCCTCCAGGAATATAATGACTGAGAAGTTCTAAACTGCAATGCTGCAGATGGATCCTGCCCCTGAATATATCCCAGGATTATAATGACTTAGAACTTCCAAACTGCCATGTTGAAAATGGATCCTGCCCCTGACTATACCCCAGGAATATATTGAATGAGTTCTTCCAAAACCGCCTTGCTGCAGATGGAATCTGCCCCTGTCTATCCCTCCAGGAATATAATGACTGATAACTTACAAACTGCCATGTTGCAGATGGATCCTGCCCATGACTATCCCTCCAGGAATATAATAACTGAGAACTTCCAAACTATCATGCTGCAGATGGATCCTGCCCCCGACTATCCCTCCAGGAATACAATGACTGAGAACTTCCAAACTGCCATGCTGCAGATGTATCCTACCCCTGTCTATCCCCCCAGCAATATAATGACTGAGAAGATCCAAGCTGCCATGCTGCAGATGGATCCCGCCGCCGACTATCCCTCCAGGATGTTTGTAATGACTGAGAACGTCCAAACTGCCATGCTGCAGATGGATCCTGCTCCTGTCTATGCCTCCCAGAATATAATGACTGAGAACTTCTAAACTGCCATGTTGCAGATGGATCCTACCCCTGACTATACCTCCCGGAATATAATGACTGAGAACTTCCAAAACCACCTTGCTGCAGATGGATCCTGCCCCCTACTATCCCTCCAGGAATATAATGACTGATAACTTCCAAACTGCCATGCTGCAGATGGATCCTGCCCCTGTCTATCCGTCCAGGAATATAATGACTGAGAACTACCAACCTACCATGTGTTATGTCCGGCCGTGACTTGCCCCGTCGTGTAGCCGAAGAGGTCTTCCCTACAATGTACCCCTCTAACTTGAATAATCAAATAGACAAGCTGAGGGATCCATTCCATGAAAGACAGGATGCAAGACGAGACGCAGGAGGTGCAGGCCTGGATTTCGGGATTCTGCGGTTCCGCTGTTACAAACAATGGTTTAACAACAAATGGTTACCGTCACTAAACAACAAGACCAATTGGAAAACAAGTGTAACCATATAGTAACTGAAGTTACCACTGACCTGATGACCGCAGGATACGGAAGCAACCAGGGAGGTTGAAGTCTGTGCAATAGCTTCCTGTCTAGGTGTTGTAGATCAAACGATGCGCTGGAAGAAATGTTCAAGCAATTCCAAATGCTGAAAACCCAACTGGCTATTCCCGACGGCACGAGGACGCCTCTAGACTTCAGGCACACCAAAGAAGTCTCTAGTCCGTGTGCCGAAGTCAAAAAAGTCACTGATTGGTTTTGTGGGTCTTGGCAGAAAGTTCGAAAGCAATCCGTATGAGTTCCGTAGTCGGCAGGATGCGGGCAGCAGAAAGCAGGACGTGTCCAATTGCAGTCCGTTCAGAGTTCCGTAGTCGGCAGGGGGCGGACAGCAAACAATGGCAAAAACGTGTCCTGAGGCAGTCCGTTTGGAGTTCCGTAGTCGGCAGGAGGAAGGCAGTAGAAAGGCAAGGAAGGAAGGAGTGCGGGTAGGAACAGGAGCAAGAACGAGAGAACAGGAGCAAGGGTTAACAAGGGACCAAGCAAGGGAAGCGCTAACTGTTCGAAACGAAATTCAGAAGCACCGAGACTGCAGTGGGAGGTGCTTAAGTCACATGAACCGGCAACCACGCTCGAGTCGAACGTGTCATGTGACGGAAAACAGGCTTCCAGCGTTGCCATGCCAATTTCCAGGCGCCGGGCTGAGAACGTGGAACACTTTGTTTAGTACACACCGGGACACCTGGATTACGGTGTTTGTAAGGTAAAGCCCGGGCTTCCATGAAGCGTGTGCGAGGCTTGACACCATGCTGCAGATAGACCCTACCCCTGCTATCCCTCCAGGAATATAATGACTGAGAAGTTCCAAACTGCCTGCTGCAGATGGACCCTGCTCCTGACTATCCTTCCAGGAATATAGTGACTGCGAACTTCCAAACAGCCAGGCTGCAGATGGATCCTGCCCCTGACTATACCTCCAGGATTATAATGACTGAGAACATCCAAACTGCCATGCTGCAGATGAATCCAGCCCATGACTATCCCTCCAGGAATATAATGACTGAGAACTTCCAAACTGCCATGGTACAGATGGATCCTGCCTCTGACTATCCCTCCAGGAATATAATGACTGAGAACTTCCAAACTGCCATGGTGCAGATGGATCCTGCCTCTGACTATCCCTCCAGGAATATAATGACTGAGAACTTCCAAACTGCTATGCTGCAGATGGATCCTGCCTCTGACTATCCTTCCAGGAATATAATGACTGAGAACTGCCATGCTGCAGATGGATCCTGCCCCTGACTATACCCCAGGAATATAATGATGGAAAACTTCCAAACTGCCATGCTGCAGATGGATCCTGCCCCTGACTATACCCCAGGAATATATTGACTGGGTCCTTCCAAAACCGCCTTGCTGCAGATGGATCCTGCTCCTGTCTATCCCTCCAGGAATATAATGACTGATAACTTACAAACTGCCATGTTGCAGATGGATCCTGCCCCTGACTATCCCTACAGGAATATAATGACTGAGAACTTCCAAACTGCCATGCTGCAGATGTATCCATCCCCTGTCTATCCCTCCTGGAATATAATGACTGAGAACTTCCAGAATGCCATGCTGCAGATGGATCCTGCCCTGACTATCCCTCCAGGAATATAATGACTGAGAACTTCCAGACTGCCATGTTGCAGATGGATCCATCCCCTGTCTATCCCTCCAGGAATATAATGACTGAGAACTTCCAGACTGCCATGCTGCAGATGGATCCTGCCCTGACTATCCCTCCAGGAATATAATGACTGAGAAGTTCTTAACTGCCATGCTGCAGATGGATCCTGCCCCCGACTATCCCTCCAGGAATATGATGACTGAGAACCTCGAAACTGCAATACTGCAGATGGATCCTGCCCCTGACTATACCCCAGGAATATAATGACTGAGAACTTCCAAACTGTCATGCTGCAGATGGATCCTGCCCCTGACTATCCCTCCAGGAATATAATGACTGAGAAGTTCTAAACGGCCATGCCGCAGATGGATCCTGCCCCTGACTATCCCTCCAGGAATATAATGACTGAGAACTTCCAGACTACCATACTGCAGATGGATCCAACTGCTGACTATACCTCAGGAATATAATGACTGAGAACTTCCAAACTGCCATGCTGCATATTGATCCCACCCCCGACTAATCCTCCAGGAATATAAGAAGTGAGAACTTCCAAACCACCTTGCTGCAGATGGATTCTGCCCCTGACTATCCCTCCAGGAATATAATGACTGAGAACTTCCAAACTGCCATGCTGCAGATGGATCCTGCCCCTGTCTGTCCCTCCAGGAATATAATGACTGAAAACTACCAACCTACCATGCTGCAGATGGATCCCACCCCCTGACTATCCCTCCAGGATTAAAATGACTGAGAACGTCTGAACTACCATGCTGCAGATGAATCCAACCCCTGACTATCAATACAGGAATATAATGACTGAGAACTTCCAAACTGCCATGGTGCAGATGGATCCTGCCTCTGACTATCCCTCCAGGAATATAATGACTGAGAACTTCCAAACTGCCATACTGTAAACGGATCCTGTCCCTGATTATACCACATGAATATAATGACTGAGAACTTCCAAACTGCTATGCTGCAGATGGATCCTGCCTCTGACTATCTCTCCAGGAATATAATGACTGAGAACTGCCATGCTGCAGATGGATCCTGCCCCTGAATATACCCCAGGAATATAATGACTGAAAACTTTCAAAGTGCCATGCTGCAGATGGATCCTGCCCCTGACTATACCCCAGGAATATATTGACTGGGTCCTTCCAAAACCACCTTGCTGCAGATGGATCCTGCTCCTGTCTATCCCTCCAGGTATATATAAACTGATAACTTACAAACTGCCATGTTGCAGATGGATCCTGCCCCTGACTATCCCTACAGGAATATTATGACTGAGAACTTCCAAACTGCCATACTGTAGATGGATCCTGCCCCTGACTATACCCCAGGAAAATAATGACTGATAACTTCCAAACTGCCATGCTGCAGATGGATCCTGCCCCTGACTATCTCTCCAGGAATATGATGACTATGAACTTACAAACTGCCATGTTGCAGATGGATCCTGCCCCTGACTATCCCTCCTGGAATATAATGACTTAGAACTTCCAAGCTGCCATGTTGCAGATAGAGCCTGCCCCTGACTATCCCTCCTGGAAAATAATGACTGAGAACTTCCAATCCGCCTTGCTGCAGATGGATCCTGCCTCTGACTATCCCTCCAGGAATATAATGACTGAGAACTTCCAAACTGCCATGCTGCAGATGAATCCAGCCCATGACTATCCCTCCAGGAATATAATGACTGAGAACTTCCAAACTGCCATGGTGCAGATGGATCCTGCCTCTGACTATCCCTCCAGGAATATAATGACTGAGAACTTCCAAACTGCCATGCTGCAGATGGATCCTGCCCCTGACTATACCACAGGAATATAATGACTGAGAACTTCCAAACTGCTATGTTGCAGATGGAACCTGCCTCTGACTATCCCTCCAGGAATATAATGACTGAGAACTTCCAAACTGCCATGCTGCAGATGGATCCTGCCCCTTACTATCCCTCCAGGAATATAATGACTGAGAACTTCCAAACTGCCATGGTGCAGATGGATCCTGCCCCTGTCTGTCCCTCCAGGAATATAATGGGCCTCATTACACGGTAGGCGGTAGGGACATACCGTTACCGGTAAGGGATTACCGGTATCGGTAAATCCCCTCCCCAATCACGAACCGGACATACCGCTATTAGCGGCACCGCAAAGTACGGTGGCACTATTAGCGGCAAGTCCGTGAGCGCGCGGCCCCTCAGACCGGAAATAGCGGCATAGCGCTAATATCACGGCATCACGAGCCATGCGTACATGGCAATACTGGCATGTAGTAGACCCAAAGAACCCTTACCGGCAAGGCGCTAATACCGGCATCGCGAACCACACGTTAAAAGAGCACAGCAGAGTTCCCACCTGCCACAGGTGGACAAAATCAGCACAGGTGGAGGCAATGGAGACTGGCAGCACAAAAGAGCACACCACACCCCTCCCCACACCCATTCCCACACCAAGATGGATGCAATACTAGCAGCATTACATGGGCTAGAGGACATGATTGCAGTGCAGCAGCTACAACAACAGGCAGCACAGAGGAGACGCAGGAGGAGGAGGAGGAGGAGGGCAAGACAGGCGCAGCAAGCACCACCAGTGCACCTAGTGATACCACAGAGGCAGCCACCAATTCCCAGGATCAGAGCCAGTCCAGTCAACCTAACCCCTTAGCAGATACACACCCTGTACCGTCTGGACTGGGATACCATCACCACCATAGTAGACATGATATACAACGACATTGTGAGTCTCATTGACATCCGTACTGCCATCCCCCCTCTACTGAAGGTAGTAACAGTGCTCCACTTCTTGGCCACAGGCACCTACCAGCATACGGTAGGTCAGATGCATGGCATATCACAACCAGTATTCTCACGCACACTGAACCAGGTGCTCGATGCCCTCCTGCAGCACACAAGTCAACACATATACATGCCACGGACTGCCCAGGAGATCTCCAACACCAAAGTTGGCTTCCATTCACTGGCAGGCATCCCAAGTTGCATCGGGGCCATCGACTGTACCCATGTAGAACTGGTGGTCCCACATGCCAATGAGGTAGTGTACCGTAACAGAAAGCAATACCACTCCATCAACGTCCAAATGGTATGTGACTCCAATAAGATCATCACATATTGCTGTGCCCGATATCCCGGTTCAACCCATGATGCAATGGTCCTGCGGAACTCGACAATACCACGATACATGGAGCGACATGCTGGACAACGTTCGTGGCTACTTGGTGAGTAGCAGGCCGACCACATGTCAGTGTGATGTGGATTGTGAGTGGGGGGGGAGATGCATACTCCAACTGGGCGTGAAGGGGGGGGGAGATGCATACTCCAACTGGGCATGAATGGGGGGGAGAGGGGGAGATGCATACTCCAACTGGGCGTGAATGGGGGGGGACATGCATACTCCAACTGGCCGTGAATGGGGGGGGAGATGCATACTCCAACTGGCCGTGAATGGGGGGGGAGATGCATACTCCAACTGGGCGTGAACTGGTGTCATGAGAAGAATGGACATACATATTTGCATCACTGTACAGTGAGGCAGCCCACAATGGACCAGAGACAAAACCACATGCTGGAAGTGAGTGCCACGGCAAACATATCAATCCATTACGCCAAATAGGCCATTCCAAACAACATGCACACCGCACAACACACCATTCCCCCCATTACACAAATCAGCAACATGCATATCAAAATCACAACTGAAATGTACGCTGAACAACATCAGAAATGGTCCGCGCACATGAGTGCATACAAATGGATCCCCTGTAGCCATTGTGGTGAGGCACACCCGTACCCCACCACAGAATTGCCATCAAACAGCATGGGGACATCAACTAAGGAATGGCAGTGTACTAGCAGTGTGGCACTAACGTTGCCAGGGCCAGGAAACACAAATCACTTAAACTCTGGCGGGACATGGCAATCCCTGCTGTATGCATGCATGGTGCATGTCCACTTGCAAGGACCACCTCACCTTCCCACATTGCAGTTACCCTGATTGCCATGCGTGCTTGGATCTGTGGATGTCGTTGAATATGCAATGTTTGTTTGTGTGATATGTGCACGCTCCACATTATGTAGACACTTACACATACCCATTGTTGCACCCATGCAGGTGATGCAGGTTATCCCCTGAAGAGGTGGCTCCTTACCCCTGTGTGGAACCCACAGAACAGGCACGAAGAGGACTACAATCATGCACACACCCATACCCGCCTGGTGATCGAGCAGACATTCGGCCTATTGAAGGAACGCTTCCGGTGCCTCAGCAGGTCGGGCGGGGCACTCCTGTACGGGCATGAGAAGGTGGCCAAGATCACCATGGCATGTGTCATGCTGCACAATATGTGTATCAGACGGAATGTGCCAATGCCTCCTGACATAGAACTGCGACCACCGTCTGAGGATGATGACGGGGATGAGGATGGAGGAGAGGGGGCTGCAGGTCATGCAGGTGGCGATGCCCATGAGGGACGTGCTGTGCGGCAGCACCTGATAGACCATTGTTTCTGATGCACATGGATTAGGAGGGTACAATTGGTGTTCAGCTCAGGGCACGGGGTGTATGGAGGACATAAACACAGTGCACCCTTCAACAATAAAGCACACATACACAATGATCAATGTCCAGTCATGTGATTATCCATGCCATTACGTGTGTATTGAGCATTATGTCATTCAAACGTGCATGTACCCTCCACCCCAACAACCCTCCCCCCCCCCCCACAACTCCACCAAACACCCTCACCCCCCTCCCCCCACAACTCCACCAAACACCCTCACCCCCTCCCCCCACAACTCCACCGAACACCCTCACCCCCCTCCCCCCACAACTCCACCGAACATGGTGTGCACATCAGTGCTGCATTAGTTCCCAAGTGTCAACAGGGACAGGCTGGCCCTACTTCCCTCCTCCACTACCACCATTGAGGGGTTGTGAGTCTGACCGCCGCAAGGACCGGCTGGACCTGCGCAGGATGGTTGTCTGGTCGGAGCTAGTAGACGAGGGGGTGGCTGGTTGATCTGCTCCCTGTGAGTGACGCATGCTCTCCATCGCCTCAGCAATGCGCGTTAGGACCTGCCTCACAGCGGCCATCTCGTCACATAGGCGCGTCGTGTTGCTGTCCATGGCAGCTTTCATGTCCCTTGACAACACCCGGATCTCCTCCCTGGTCGAGGCAGCCTCGCTCACTTGCCGGGCAACCAGGGCATTGAGCTCCTCCTGGCGCTGGCGTATCAGGCTCATGGTCTCGTCTGCGGCCCTGCCCCTGTTACTCCTCGGCGCAGCTTGCTGCATGTGGCCGACATCAGGTGAGCTCGCCACGGGACTGAATGACCCATCCATTGCATCTCCGGCATGCACCTCATGGATGCTGCCATTGGATGTGTTGCATGGGCTGTGGAGTGGGGACAGCTGGGTGCTGGGTGTACGCTGCCCTTCCGGTGTCGGACATGGGTCGTCCACATCACTCATAGGTGCCGTGGCTGCTGCTTCCCCGACGGAGCTATTGGCTGCGGACGGCGTGCTTCTGGCACTGGCTCCTAAGTGGTGGGGGTGGGTGGTGGGGGTGCTGCCACAGTGTCGGATGGCATTTCGACCCTTTGTGTGGTCGTTGCGTGGGTGGCTTTTGAACGCTGGGCCACTCCAGATATCCCAGTGCCCCTCGATGTACTGGGCCTGGTGCCTGCATCCTTTCCCTTGGCCTGCTTTTTGGGTGGTGGGCCTGCGTTGCAGAGTCCAGCTCCTCACTGTCAGATTGTGACCCTGTGGGGGAGCAAGACAGGGATAACATCAGTGATGGGTCAACGTGCATCATGCATATGTTGTTGTTGCTGCAGTTCTTTGGATTTGGACATCTAGTTTGGGCCTGCAGGTTGTTGGCCAGATGGGTGGGTCATCCGAACATGTGTCAGGGTGACACGTGTGTGAGGTGCTGCATGCATGTGGTTGTGTGGGGATGTGCAGGGCATATATGCAGGGTTGTGTACATGTGTGTGTGATGACCCCATCCATTAGCTGATTCCCAATTCACATTTGGGGGAGGGACTCATGCTTGGCATTGCTGTGTTTTGCGTGGTCACTCACCTCCGTCTGACGTTGTTGCCACACCACACTCCATTCGGCCCACTCCCTCAATGGATTCTATGCCAATGGTGCTGGCACATGTCTCCTCCCACTCCTGCATCTTCATCGGGGATCCACCTCCGCCTCCTGTGCCCATGGCCAGATTCCTGTTGGCCGATAAAATGCTGCGTACACGGAGGCGCAGATCATCCCACCGCTTGCGCACGTCCTTTACGGTGCGGGGGGTGGAGCCCACCGCACTGACATTCTGCACCACATCAGCCCAGATTTCCTTTTTTCTCAGGAGTGCCGGGCGCCGCATGTCGCTAGCAAACACTACGTCTGCATTTGCAGCCAGTGTGTCTGCCAGCATTTTCAATTCCTCGTTTGAGAAGCGTTCTTTGCGCTGGCGCGCATCGGCTTTCTTTAGGGCCTTGGGCATTGTTTGTTCTTGTGGGATGTGGTTTTGCCAGTCGTGGTGTTGCTGCAGGTCCTGAGTGCAGGGGATGACAATGGATTGTGTTTTTAAAGATGGCCGCCGGGCTCTTTCCCGTTCCGGTGCGATGACGCTATTTCCGGTTCCTGTGTTTTACGGTGACCGCTAATAGCAGTGACCGCTAACAGCGGTGACCGCTAATAGCGTGCAGCATGAGGGCGGAGGTGCTATCAGCACTTTGGTCGGAGCCGGTAAGGTGCTTTTGTGCCATGGCGGTAGGGTCATTTACCGGCATGGCCCTATGCGCGTGTCCGCTAACTCGTAATGGAACGCTATTAGCGGTCTCCTACGATGGCGGACACGCTAATAGCGCCATGACGGTAAATCACATTTTTTAGCGCCTACCGTGTAATGAGGCCCAATGACTGAAAACTACCAACCTACCATGCTGCAGATGGATCCTACCCCTGTCTATCCCTCCAGGAATATAATGACTGAGAAGTTCCAAACTGCAATGCTGCATATGGATCCCATCCCCTGACTATCCCTCCAGGATTAAAATGACTGAGCACGTCTGAACTGCCATGCTGCAGATGAATCCAACCCCTGACTATCAATACAGGAATATAATGACTGAGAACTTCCAAACTGCCATGGTGCAGATGGATCCTGCCTCTGACTATCCCTCCAGGAATATAATGACTGAGAACTTCCAAACTGCCATACTGTAAACGGATCCTGCCCCTGATTATACCACATGAATATAATGACTGAGAACTTCCAAACTGCTATGCTGCAGATGGATCCTGCCTCTGACTATCCCTCCAGGAATATAATGACTGAGAACTTTCAAACTGCCATGCTGCAGATGGATCCTGCCCCAGACTGTACCCCAGGAATATATTGACTGGGTCCTTCCAAAACCACGTTGCTGCAGATGGATCCTGCTCCTGTCTATCCCTCCAGGTATATATAAACTGATAACTTACAAACTGCCATGTTGCAGATGGATCCTGCCCCTGACTATCCCTACAGGAATATTATGACTGAGAACTTCCAAACTGCCATACTGTAGATGGATCCTGCCCCTTACTATACCCCAGGAAAATAATGACTGATAACTTCCAAACTGCCATGCTGCAGATGGAACCTGCCCCTGACTATCCCTACAGGAATATAATGAATGAGGACTTCCAAACTGCCATGCTGCAGATGGATCCTGCCCCTGACTATCCCTCCAGGAATATAATGACTGAGAACTTCCAAACTGCCATGCTGCAGATGGAGCCTGCCCCTGACTATCTTTCCAGGAATATGATGACGGAGAACTTACAAACTGCCATGTTGCAGATGGATCCTGCCCCTGACTATCCCTCCTGGAATATAATGACTTAGAACTTCCAAGCTGCCATGTTGCAGATAGATCCTGCCCCTGACTATCCCTCCTGGAAAATAATGACTGAGAACTTCCAATCCGCCTTGCTGCAGATGGATCCTGCCCCTGACTATCCCTCCAGGAATATAATGACTGAGAACTTCTAAACTGCCATGCTGCAGATGGATCCTGCCCCCGGCTATTCCTCCAGGAATACAATGACTGAGAACTTCCAAACTGCCATGCTGCAGATGGATCCTGCCCCTGACTATCCCTCCAGGAATATAATGAATGAGAACTTCCAGACTGCCATACTGCAGATGGATCCTGCCCCTGACTATCCCGCGAGGAATATAATGACGGAGAACTTCCAACGCCATGCTGCAGATGGATCCTGCCCCTGACTATACCCCAAGAATATAATGACTGAGAACTAACAAACTGCCATGCTGCAGATGGATCCTGCCCCTGACTATCACTCCAGGAATATAATGACTGAGAACTTTCGAACTGCCATGCTGCAGATGGATTCTGCCACCGACTACGCCTCCAGGAATATAATGACTGAGAACTTCCAAACTGCCATGCTGCAGATCGATCCTACCCCTGTCTATACCTCCAGGAATATAATGACTGAGAACTTCCAAACTGCCATGCTGCAGATGGATCCTGCCCCTTACTATCCCTCCAGGAATATAATGACTGAGAACTTCCAAACTGCCATGCTGCAGATGGATCCTGCCCCTGTCTGTCCCTCCAGGAATATAATGACTGAGAACTACCAACCTACCATGCTGCAGATGGATCCTACCCCTGTATATCCCTCCAGGAATATAATGACTGAGAAGTTCCAAACTGCCATGCTGCATATGGATCCCGACCCGACTATCCCTCCGGGATTATAATGACTGAGAACGTCCAAACTGCCATGCTGCAGATGAATCCAGCCCCTGACTATCCCTCCAGGATTATAATGACTGAGAACGTCCAATCTGCCATGCTGCAGATGAATCCAGCCCATGACTATCCCTCCAGGAATATAATGACTGAGATCTTCCAAACTGCCATGCTGCAGATGGATCCTGCCCCTGACTATACCACAGGAATATAATGACTGAGAACTACCAAACTGCTATGCCGCAGATGGATCCTGCCTCCTACTATCCCTCCAGGAATATAATGACTGAGAACTGCCATGCTGCAGATGGATCCTGCCCTTGACTATACCACAGGAATATTATGACTGAAAACTTCCAAACTTCCATGCTGCAGATGGATCCTGCCACTGGCTATACCCCAGGAATATCTTGACTGGGTCCTTCCAAAAACGCCTTGCTGCAGATGGATCCTGCTCCTGTCTATCCCTCCAGGAATATAATGACTGATAACTTACAAACTGCCATGTTGCAGATGGATCCTGCCCCTGACTATCCCTCCTGGAATATAATGACTGAGAACTTCCCAACTGCCAGGTTGCAGATGGATCCTGTCCCTGACTATCCCTCCCGGAAAATAATGACTGAGAACTTCCAAACCACCTTGCTGCAGATGGATCCTGCCCCTGACTATCCCTCCAGGAATATAATGACTGAGAACTTCCAGACTGCCATACTGCAGATGAATCCTGCCCCTGACTATCCCGCAAGGAATATAATGACTGAGAACTTCCAACGCCATGCTGCAGATGGATCCTGCCTCTGACTATCCCTCCAGGTATATAATGACTGAGAACTTCCAAACTGCCATACTGTAAACGGATCCTGCCCCTGATTATACCACATGAATATAATGACTGAGAACTTCCAAACTGCTATGCTGCAGATGGATCCTGCCTCTGACTATCCCTCCAGGAATATAATGACTGAGAACTGCCATGCTGCAGATGGATCCTGCCCCTGAATATACCCCAGGAATATAATGACTGAAAACTTTCAAACAGCCATGCTGCAGATGGATCCTGCCCCTGACTATACCCCAGGAATATATTGACTGGGTCCTTCCAAAACCACCTTGCTGCAGATGGATCCTGCTCCTGTCTATCCCTCCAGGTATATATAAACTGATAACTTACAAACTGCCATGTTGCAGATGGATCCTGCCCCTGACTATCCCTACAGGAATATTATGACTGAGAACTTCCAAACTGCCATACTGTAGATGGATCCTGCCCCTTACTATACCCCAGGAAAATAATGATTGATAACTTCCAAACTGCCATGCTGCAGATGGATCCTGCCCCTGACTATATTTCCAGGAATATGATGACTGAGAACTTACAAACTGCCATGTTGCAGATGGATCCTGCCCCTGACTATCCCTCCTGGAATATAATGACTTAGAACTTCCAAGCTGCCATGTTGCAGATAGATCCTGCCCCTGACTATCCCTCCTGGAAAATAATGACTGAGAATTTCCAATCCGCCTTGCTGCAGATGGATCCTGCCCCTGACTATCCCTCCAGGAATATAATGACTGAGAACTTCTAAACTGCCATGCTGCAGATGGATCCTGCCCCGGCTATCCCTCCAGGAATACAATGACTGAGAACTTCCAAACTGCCATACTGCAGATGGCTCCTGCCCCTGACTATCCCGCGAGGAATATAATGACGGAGAACTTCCAACGCCATGCTGCAGATGGATCCTGCCCCTGACTATACCCCAAGAATATAATGACTGAGAACTAACAAACTGCCATGCTGCAGATGGATCCTGCCCCTGACTATCACTCCAGGAATATAATGACTGAGAACTTTCGAACTGCTATGCTGCAGATGGATTCTGCCACCGACTACGCCTCCAGGAATATAATGACTGAGAACTTCCAAACTGCCATGCTGCAGATCGATCCTACCCCTGTCTACACCTCCAGGAATATAATGACTGAGAACTTCCAAACTGCCATGCTGCAGATGGATCCTGCCCCTTACTATCCCACCAGGAATATAATGACTGAGAACTTCCAAACTGCCATGCTGCAGATGGATCCTGCCCCTGTCTGTCCCTCCAGGAATATAATGACTGAGAACTACCAACCTACCATGCTGCATATGGATCCTACCCCTGTATATCCCTCCAGGAATATAATGACTGAGAAGTTCCAAACTGCCATGCTGCATATGGATCCCGCCCCATAATGACTGAGAACGTCCAAACTGCCATGCTGCAGATGAATCCAGCCCCTGACTATCCCTCCAGGATTATAATGACTGAGAACGTCCAATCTGCCATGCTGTAGATGAATCCAGCCCATGACTATCCCTCCAGGAATATAATGACTGAGATCTTCCAAACTGCCATGCTGCAGATGGATCCTGCCCCTGACTATACCACAGGAATATAATGACTGAGAACTACCAAACTGCTATGCCGCAGATGGATCCTGCCTCTGACTATCCCTCCAGGAATATAATGACTGAGAACTGCCATGCTGCAGATGGATCCTGCCCTTGACTATACCACAGGAATATTATGACTGAAAACTTCCAAACTTCCATGCTGCAGATGGATCCTGCCACTGACTATACCCCAGGAATATCTTGACTGGGTCCTTCCAAAAACGCCTTGCTGCAGATGGATCCTGCTCCTGTCTATCCCTCCAGGAATATAATGACTGAGAACTTTCGAACTGCCATGCTGCAGATGGATTCTGCCACCGACTACGCCTCCAGGAATATAATGACTGAGAACTTCCAAACTGCCATGCTGCAGATCGATCCTACCCCTGTCTATACCTCCAGGAATATAATGACTGAGAACTTCCAAACTGCCATGCTGCAGATGGATCCTGCCCCTTACTATCCCTCCAGGAATATAACCAACCAACTCTTTACAAGTAAGTAAAACACTTGATTTCTTTTCTAGGCAGAAGTCCCAATCCCTTCAAAGTCTTTCCCTTAGAGCATGAGTGTTCTCAGTGGCAGAAGGGGGTCACTAGGACTAGTGACCAACAGGCAGTGTTAGAATAAGTTCCTTAGTAGCAAAAGCCAGAGTTTCCTTAGGAAAACTGGGCAAACAAGTGAGTACTTTACTTCTAGGGTTAGAAGAGGGTCCAGGGGCTTCGCAGAAGACACCCCAGCAGGATTCTAGCAGTGGGACTGGGTGTACTGGACGAGGGACCTCCCAATCACAGAAAACACCCCAGGACTACACAGAAATCCCAACAGGCTTAAGGTAAGTATACACCCAAGCCAACACAGTACCTCAGCAATGAAGAAGAGATTGCAGCAGGAGAACTTCAGGGACTGCAGCCAAATACCCGGTCACTGGATTCCTTGTCCTGGAGACTGAACACAAGACCTCAGAAGGGACTTTGCAGCAGGGATCGATGAAGAAGGCTCTAGGCAAGATTTCTCTCGCAGCTGAATGCGGTTCTGCGGGTTTGGCGCCTTTTCAAGGAGCACAGATGAAGACAGAAAATCGCGGTTGAATTCTCGTCGTTTAAAAGGTCCAGCACTCTTGTGAGGGGACTTTTTGGACTCGATTCGTGTCTCTGGAGATAGACCAAGATGCCCACGAAGTTTCAGCGAGATTCGGAATTCGGAAGACCATGCACCGCACAGTGGCATGAGGTCCCAGGGTATTGGGGTATTGCAAGAACGCAAGGTCGCAGGAACCCGTGGGATGGCTCAAAATGCAGGTCGTCTTGAGACTAGTGGGTCTCACCAGGCTCTGGGTTCGGGTCGTCGTTTTCGGAGACCCCAGGTCGATCGGAAGGAAGGGCTGCAGCAGGCTCCGGTTACAAAGCAGGCTCTCCGGCCGCTGGAAATCATTCCCGCCGCTTTTCCTTCGTCATCCTCTTCGGTTTTCGGTTCCAGTGGTCGACATGACTTCAGCTTCCAGGTTTCCAGTATTTATCAGGAACTGCAACACAACCTCTGCATTCTCTCCCCGCATTTTACAAGAAAGGGGCGTTTGGCTGTCCAATCAGGACAGCCAACCCCCCACTGGGATTTGGCCCAGTTGAAGGAAGACCTAAGACAAAGGAGGGGGAAGTTTGGGACCCCTCCCCCACTTCCTGTGCTTACAGACTGACTGGAGCCTGGGCGGGGTGTCCAGGGGACTCCCGCCGAAGACAAAACTCAAACAAAGGATTTTCCCACCCTGGATGTCAGGGGAAGGAACAAGAAACGACAAGAAACACTAAAATGGCAGAAAAAGAAGACAGGGGCCATTTTGGTAAAAATGAGCACCCTTAGGTGCCTTTACTGCAGCTGTGATTACAGCACGCGGTAAAGGTGCACCAAATTAGTAAAAGGTATCACTGCCACCAGCCATTAAAGGTAAGCTTGTCACTGTAACAGAATTGTTACAGTTTAAATGTGAAAGGGGATACATTGTATCTCCCCAGCACTCCACATAAGGTGGGGTGTGCTGGTTTCACAGAATAAGATGTAAAAGGGATCCAAAGATCCTTTCTACCCTTGGGAACTGTAGTTCACTCAAGGTTAGCACAAGAAAGTTAAAGGGGGAGCCCCTAGGGCAACCCAGCAACAACAGGCACTTATTGCCAATAAGTTGTTAGACATGATAACTTTAAAAAGACACTATGGAGAGTCTTAAAAATGACACCCATAAAAAGAGTTAAAGACAGGTGAGTGTGGAAAAAGGTTCCCACTCACTGAGGTATTAATGGAAAATATCTCACTAGGAAAGCAAAAAGTTCTGGAGTTGAACCAGGCAAGGAAGATTTACAAGCCCTGTGGAAATCTTACCTAACACTCGTCCCCCCCAGACTAAGGAACAGGGGAAGCTAATCCTCACCTGGATAGATCTCTTGTTTCTAGTCGGTTAAACTGTTTGCTGAGTCAACTAGCAATCTTTTTGTAACCCTTGCTGTGATACTTTTTCTTATATTAGTTATCATTTGCAAACTATATGACCTACAAGTAGTGTTGGGCACTTTACTCTTGTCTAAGGTATAGGGGATCTGATTAAACAGTCCCTCAGAAGTTGTGACAACCTCTGAACCTACAATAGGCTTTTTAAAAGGGTTCTTATAAAGAAATCCCTTAGACCTAGAGGGGTCTCCATGATTCCTCACCACCTCTCTCCCATGAGCAGGTTGGGTCTCAGGTATCCTAGTTGGAGGGGTTGTGGCAAAGCATTGTACATCCTTCCACTTCCTCTTAGATTTGTTTTTACCTTGGTTAGGGTTTTCCCTTCTAACACTAGGATTTACAAGGGGGTCTTCAGCAGAAGAGCCCACAATGTCAAGGGATTTAGCCTTAGACATATCTTTTCTGGATTTCCACCAGCTTTGAGGTTTACCAGTCCTCAAAGGCCTAGTTAGGTTTCCATCTTGTCTATCCACCCCTTCCTCAGAAGTAGTGTGGGTCAAAGACTTTAGAATTGGAACTGAAATGGTAGAGCAGGGTTTGTGCTCCCATTTCCCTAATAGTCTAGATTTTGATTTGCCTTTGTTAGAGGTTGCCCTGCTAACATTAGGACTTACAGTAGGATTCGCTATAGAGGATCCTACAGGTTTAGAGTGGTCTCTTGAAACAGAGACCCTAGCCTTGTCAGAACACCTATCCATCTCTCCTCTAGGAGTAGTTGGAGTCACAGGCTTTTTATTAGAAGGCCTAGTAAGAAAGCTACTCTTAGGTTTCTTATAACTCTTTTTGGTGTTCAGTTTTTCAGGCCTAGAAGTTACATTCTGGGCACTCTGAACTAAAGGAGAAAATTCAATTCCTACCTTGTGGTCAAGGGAACTCCTTGCTCTCTTAGGGTTGTTAAAAACACCTAAGCTTTGTACATCCATCTGGATCACCTCCACTGTAAGTGGGTTTTCAGGCATATCCATGTTTAGAGTTTTAGGAACCATTTCCACTGTAAGTGGGTTTTCAAATGTTTCAGCCACTACAGGTTTAACTGAAGGGGTCTTTATTCTAAAGGACATACACCACACAGGGTGTGTGACATGAACACTAAGGTTCTTGTCAGGTTCAACAAAGTTTTTACACAGTGTTATAGATTGGACAGGAATACATAAGTTTCTATCCACAGGTTGAACCACTTCCACTCTAGGTGGGTTTTCAAGAGGTTCTATAAACTCAGTGTTAACTGAAGGTGGGGTCACAGCAGTGACCTGGTTAATGGTATTACACCATATGGGTACTAGGACAGAAGTTTTTAAGTTTCTGGGAACTAGTTGAACCACTTCCACTACATGTGGTTTTTCAAGAGGCTCTATCACCTTAGCAGCAGCTAAAGGTGGGGTCACAGGAGTGACCTCTAGCTTTGTGGGCCTAGGGGCTTGGTCCCTATTTGAAGTTATGGGTGCTACACCCAAGTGCCCTTCAGAGTGGCAGTTAATGCTTTTTATCTCTAAAGAGGGGTCTCCTAAGGGGACCTCTCTTACTTCAAGGTTAAGAGCCTGTCATGATCTCTGCTTCCAAAAGGTCAGGGTTTTCCCAACTCCCTTGGAAGCAGATCCATAACCCAGGTTCTGAGTGCCAACCAGTCCCAATTGGGACCTTTTGGACCCAGTCCTGGCGCCAGTGGCACCAGGCTCATAAATATGCCCAGTCCCAGCGCTGGAAGCGCCGGGCTCATAATGCTTGGGTGGACTTACCTGCAGCAGACCATGCTGCTTACTTGCCTGCCAGTTGAACCTCTGATCCTCTTCTGTTTGGAACTACTTTTCCTGTTGGGTGGGGCTGGAGCCACTCCCTATATTTAGAACACTGGAACTCTTCTGGAAGGCAGGAACTCTTTTCTTACCAGGAACTCTTTTCTTACTTAGGCGTGGCTGTGGAAGGAGACACCTAAGCACTACAGGAGGCTATTTAAACCACACCCGGTGGATGAATCTTGCTTTGCGTTATTCTGCACCCTCTGCAGCAGGACGCTCATCGTGTCTTCTGCAGCCAGTCCTGGGCCTAAGGAAAAAGGCTTACCATCCTGAATCCAGTCTTCAGCAACACCTATAAAGACAAGAAAGAACAGGTTAGCATTCCGGCATCGGAAAGGCAAAGGCTTACCTACTCTTTGTGCGCTCCGGAGGTCTTCATACTGCATTCCGGCATCTGAAAGACAAAAGCTTACCAACTCTTCGCACGCTCCGGAGGCCTTCGGCGCTGCATCCGCATCTGAAAGACAAAACAAGGTGCGTTTAAAGACATTGGGGAACTTTAATACTCACGTGCCATTACTCCTTTCCACATCTAATCCAGTGGGTATTCCGGCACCCTGCAGCCGCTCCGAACTCGTACCTGCAAAATAAAAAGACAGTTAGAGCGCATCGTGAAGCAGGCAACAAGCGCTTACTCACGTGCTTCCAGGCACTTCTATTCATCACACGGGCTCCATCTTCAACTCACTTCAGCCCGTCATCCGCCATCGCCGGAACCCTGCAAAACAAGAGACATCATTACTAAAGACTTTAAAAAGACATTTGAATGACTCGAAACTTACCGTTCGTGCAGTAAACGACGGACAGCAGTCCTCTGAAGTCAAGAGGCCTGCGCTACCTATCCAGTGAAGAAACTGGCTACAGCACCCTGCCCCGAGGCAGATGGAGAGCTCGGCATTCACTTACCTAAGGTGAGAGCGTTAACCTTTGGGGTCTACAGGAGAGGAGAAGAGGAAAGAGATAGGGACACCCCAATAACCCCAGTTCATTAACCCCATATTTTCTATCTGCAGACATCTTACTCTACACGTCAGGCATACAGTGCACAGAGGTCCAGCCCAAAGAGCCAACCGGGTGCTACACATCACCTTTGAAGATACGGTAGTCGCCCAGTCAAGACCGGCGCCTCTGCGAGAATCAGGTGAGCGTTACAGAACGCAAAGCCTACTGCAAAACTCTCGCCCAGGCGCTATGGAAACCTCGGATACTGACCCCCTAGCCCGGTTACTTGGGGAACTAAGGGCAGAAGTGCATGCAACTCGTCAGGAAACGAATGCTCTAAGAAGGGAACTAATTATTTCCAAGGAGAGAACAGACAATCTTGCTAGACAAGTGCTACAGTCACAAGCCGGACAGACCCCGTTACCCGCATCAGGGGAAAATCTTCCTTCAACATCCTCTATGAATCCAGTGCAGATCAACCTACCTGGGAATGTACCTCTGGCTCCGCCCGAGCGATTTTCTGGTGACCCAAAGAGGTTTGCAGTATTTATCAATCAGTGCCGGTTGCACTTCTTATGCCGGCCAGCAGCCTTTCCAACTGATCAAGCTAAAGTAGCTTTTGTACTTTCGTACCTTAGTGGCAATGCGGCAGACTGGTCGATCCCTCTAGTTCATCAAGATGATCCGGTTCTCCATGATTTTCAAGCCTTTCAGCTTAGTATGGAAAAACTGTTCGCAAGACATTCACAGGGACAGGCCTTGGACAATGAGCTTCTTTCGTTGCGACAGGGTAATCAAGACCTTTTGGCTTATATTGCATCTTTCAATAGACTAATAGTGGAAACTCAATGGCCTGAGGACAAAAGGATTACGCTGTTTTATAGAGGTCTACGTGGAGAGCTCAAAGACGTTTTAGCCCAAGTAGTGAATCCCCCACAAGACTGTTCGGATTACATAGACTTGGTCGTTCAAATAGATCACAGGCTGCAGAACAGGAAGGCCGATCGTTCCAAGTTTGATGCTCGAGTATTTTCCAAACCGCCAACTCCTTCCAAAGGAGTAGACTCCGGGGAATCCATGCAAATAGGGGGTCTGAAAGGTCCTCTAACACAACGGGAGCGGGAAAGGAGGAAAGAGTTGCAATTATGCCTATATTGCGGAAACTCAGGGCACTTTCTTCGAGACTGTCCGGTGAAACCTGCCAAGAAGGCAGTAGGAGCTGCAGTTACCAAAGTTACAAACTCTGAGCAGGGAAACGACCTCGCCCGACAAGAATAGAGGTCCTCTTGCCGAGCGTAAAAACCAGTTCCGTGACCTCGCATTTCGTGATACCTATGGTCCTCATTAGCCCTGATAATCCGGATCGATTACATGCAATTGAAGCTTACGTCGACAGCGGTGCCATCGGCAATTATGTGGATCATGAAATGGTTTTGAGGATGAATCTAACTCTTTGTCCCAAGGCTGTAAAGGACGTCATTACTACGGTGGATGGTACGGAGATAGCCTCCGGGCCAGTAACGCATACCACTCAAGAAGTGACGCTAGTAAGTCAAGATGGACACCATGAGAAGATCGTGTTCGATGTGATCAAGGCCCCTCAGTTTCAGATTATTCTAGGAATACCTTGGTTAGAGAAACACAATCCTCTGATCGATTGGCGAGCAAGAACGGTCCAGTTTCCAGAATGTGTCTCTACTTGTCACCCTCCACCTGGTGTTGCACTGGCCGCAATTTCTTCAGAGACTCCCCAGTTACCTCCCGAATACCTAGAATACCAAGATGTTTTCCGGAAGGATCAGGCTAACTCTCTACCTCCTCATAGGTCTTATGACTGCCAGATAGACCTGATACCTGGATCTACTCCTCCTTGTAGTAGAATTTATGCCCTCACCGAGCCTGAGAACCTTCACCTTCGACAATACCTGGATCAATACCTGGCAAATGGGTTTATTCGTCCTTCCAAGTCCCCTGCTTCTTCAGCTTTGTTCTTCGTTCCAAAAAAGGAAGGAGACCTTAGAACTTGTATCGATTATCGCTCCCTGAACCAGATCACCGTTAAGAATAGATATCCGTTACCTTTGATCCCTGAACTCCTGGACCAAGTCAGAAAAGCATGCATATATACAAAGCTGGATCTTAGAGGAGCTTACCACTTGGTACGAGTAAAAGAGGGCGATGAATGGAAGACGGCCTTCCGCACCAAGTATGGGCTATTTGAATATCAGGTCATGCCCTTCGGACTTTGCAATGCCCCGGCCGCCTTTCAATATTTTATGAACGATGTCCTCAGAGAGCTCATAGATGTATGTGTTGTTGTTTACATTGACGACATCCTCGTTTATTCTTCATCGGAATCTGAACATCGGAAACACGTGAAAATGGTCCTCGAAAGATTGCGTCAACACAAACTTTTCGCTAAGTTGGAAAAATGTGTTTTCAACGTGACTGAAGTTGAATTCTTGGGATTCATATTATCACCTGGCGGGGTGCGTATGGATTCAAAGAAGGTCGATGCAGTTCTCAAATGGCCATCACCATCCTCCGTAAAAGGTGTGCAAAGCATGTTAGGCTTCGCTAACTTTTACCGCAGGTTTATCCCTGAGTTCTCTCGAATAGTCCAGCCCATCACTGCCTTGTTAAAGAAAAACAAACGTTTTGAATGGTCTACCGAGGCGGAACAAGCTTTCCAGGATTTGAAGACTAAATTTATCTCTGCACCAATCTTAAAACACCCTCGCCCCGAACTCCCCTACATCGTGGAAACTGATGCTTCAAGCCTTGCCATGGGGGCAGTTCTATCACAAAAGGACCCGGTAACCAATCAGTTGCATCCCGTGGCATTTTGGTCCCGCAAATTCTCGCCTCCTGAAGTCAATTACACGATTACTGACAAGGAACTTCTGGCTATCAAGTCTGCCTTTAAGGCTTGGCGGCATTATCTGCTGGGGGCCCGACACACCGTTACTGTGATTACGGATCACCGAAACCTGCAATATTTGAAAACCGCAAAAGCCCAATCCTCTAGACAACTCCGTTGGGCATTATTCTTTGCCGAGTTTGACTTCATAATTACCTATCGACCAGGTACAAAGAACGGTAAAGCCGATGCCCTTTCTCGGATGGGAGTGGAAGAACACTTGATCAACCCTAAACCTGTACCAATCATTCCCGAACAAAGAATTCTGGGTGTAATCGCCACAGAATCCATAGAGGAAGTTAAGGATAAAGCCAGGCAACTTGTAACTCCAGCAGATATACAGAATTGGCATCTGCAGGGAAAGGACTTTGCAGTAAAGGACAACTTATTGTATTTCCAAGAACGATTATACCTACCCAGCACAGATTTACAGAAAAAAGTAATCTCTTGTTATCACGACTCTTTAATGGAAGGTCATCCCGGTATAGCCAAGACCTCAGAAAAGATCAAGCGCTACTTCTGGTGGCCGTCTTGGAAAAAAGATATCAGAGACTTTATAATGTCCTGTGGAGTATGCGCCCAAAACAAGAGTCAAAAGGAAAGACCAGCAGGCCTCTTACGCCCTATTGACATCCCACCTCGCCCTTGGCATACGCTTTCTATGGACTTCATCACCGATCTACCTCCATGCTCCGGATACAATACGATTCTAGTAATCGTGGACTTATTCTCCAAGATGGCGCATTTCATTCCGCTCAAAGGCTTGCCAACAGCAGCAACTCTGGCCCGAGAATTTCTCGAAAACATCGTCCGACTGCACGGTTTTCCTTCGGTTCTAATTTCGGATCGAGGTAGTCAATTTATTTCTCATTTTTGGCGAAGTTGCTGTCGGTCGGCTCAAATTGATGTGAGACTATCGACCAGTCACCACCCTCAGACCGACGGACAAACCGAGAGGACCAATCAAACTCTGGAACAGTATTTACGCTGCATGCTGCAACAAACTGAAAAAACTTGGAAAGATATCCTTTGGATAGCCGAGTATGCCTACAATAACTCTGTCCACTCGGGAACTGGGAAAACCCCGTTTTTTCTTTTGTACGGCAGTCACCCTCGAACCTCGGAGTTGGATCCCCTCCAAGATCTTGAAACACCAGCAGTAGACTACCTGCATTCTACAATCACCCAAGCCTTTAAGGAAGCTGTTTCTCACCTTCAAAGGGCTAAAGAACAATACAAGAAAGGAGCAGATCAACATCGGAAGGAAGCCCCTCACTATCAAGTAGGGGATCAAGTCTGGTTATCCACCAAATATCTATCTCTAAAAGGGCCACGCACATTCAACCCAAGATACCTTGGTCCCTATTCCATCACTACCATAGTAAACCCAGTAGCGGTCAAGTTGGACTTGCCCCCGCACATGAAGATACATCCGGTCTTCCACGTCTCTCTATTAAAACCCGTGCAACCTCAAACCCGACTAACCAAATCTCCAAAACCTATCCTAGTGGATGGAGAACTCGAGTTTGAAGTCAAAAGCATTCTGGACTCCAAGATCTCCAAATCTAAACTGTTCTACCTAATTTACTGGAAAGGCTACGGCCCCCAAGAGAGATCCTGGGAACCTGCTGAATATGTCCACGCTCCTCGCCTAATCAAAAGATTTCACCGAACATTTCCTGACAAGCCAAAACCCCCGGAGAAGCCCGGTTTGGGAGGCGCCTTGAGGGGGGGTACTGTCATGATCTCTGCTTCCAAAAGGTCAGGGTTTTCCCAACTCCCTTGGAAGCAGATCCATAACCCAGGTTCCGAGTGCCAACCAGTCCCAATTGGGACCTTTTGGACCCAGTCCTGGCGCCAGTGGCACCAGGCTCATAAATATGCCCAGTCCCAGTGCTGGAAGCGCCGGGCTCATAATGCTTGGGTGGACTTACCTGCAGCAGACCATGCTGCTTACTTGCCTGCCAGTTGAGCCTCTGATCCTCTTCTGTTTGGAACTACTTTTCCTGTTGGGTGGGGCTGGAGCCACTCCCTATATTTAGAACACTGGAACTCTTCTGGAAGGCAGGAACTCTTTTCTTACCAGGAACTCTTTTCTTACTTAGGCGTGACTGTGGAAGGAGACACCTAAGCACTACAGGAGGCTATTTAAACCACACCCGGTGGATGAATCTTGCTTTGCGTTATTCTGCACCCTCTGCAGCAGGACGCTCATCGTGTCTTCTGCATCCAGTCCTGGGCCTAAGGAAAAAGGCTTACCATCCTGAATCCAGTCTTCAGCAACACCTATAAAGACAAGAAAGAACAGGTTAGCATTCCGGCATCGGAAAGGCAAAGGCTTACCTACTCTTCGTGCGCTCCGGAGGTCTTCATACTGCATTCCGGCATCTGAAAGACAAAAGCTTACCAACTCTTCGCACGCTCCGGAGGCCTTCGGCGCTGCATCCGCATCTGAAAGACAAAACAAGGTGCGTTTAAAGACATTGGGGAACTTTAATACTCACGTGCCATTACTCCTTTCCACATCTAATCCAGTGGGTATTCCGGCTCCCTGCAGCCGCTCCGAACCTGTACCTGCAAAATAAAAAGACAGTTAGAGCGCATCGTGAAGCAGGCAACAAGCGCTTACTCACGTGCTTCCAGGCACTTCTATTCATCACACGGGCTCCATCTTCAACTCACTTCAGCCCGTCATCCGCCATCGCCGGAACCCTGCAAAACAAGAGACATCATTACTAAAGACTTTAAAAAGACATTTGAATGACTCGAAACTTACCGTTCGTGCAGTAAACGACGGACAGCAGTCCTCTGAAGTCAAGAGGCCTGCGCTACCTATCCAGTGAAGAAACTGGCTACAGCACCCTGCCCCGAGGCAGATGGAGAGCTCGGCATTCACTTACCTAAGGTGAGAGCGTTAACCTTTGGGGTCTACAGGAGAGGAGAAGAGGAAAGAGATAGGGACACCCCAATAACCCCAGTTCATTAACCCCATATTCAGCCTTTTTACAAGGGGGCTCAGCTGAGTCTAAGACCACAGCTTTTCTGCTATACTCAGTATTGACAGATTTCTTAAGGGATGAGGAGACAGCACTTTTTGACCTACATCTATGCTCAGAGTCCCTTAAGGAGTATAGATATGTAGAAGTTTTTTTCTTATATCTATCTATGAGAGCTGTTTTTACCCTATCCCAGTTACCTATTTCTACTTCAGGTAAATCCAAGAGCACATGGTAGTCCCTCTTGGGAAGTCTAAAAAGAACCCAGGGTATTCTATCACTCTCACACAGACCAAACCTTTTACAAGTGAGGTCAAAAGTTTTCAGCCATACAACAATGTCACACTTCATATCATACTGACTCTCCAATTCTGGGAACCTGGAAGCTGCAGACACAGAAGACCTGGAAAAAGAAGAGGGGTGCAGAAAATGGTCTTCTACAGACCTGTTATACTTTTTCTCATAGTCCCCCATCTTCATATTGTTTTCCCACAGGAATTTTCCTATATTCAGTTCCTTAGATATCTCAGAGCACATGGTAGGCAGTAAGGTAGAGGCAAGAGAAGGAGAGGGGGGTGAACTAACATCCTCCTCATCAGAACCCTCATCATCCTCCTTTGAGGAGTTTGGACAGCTGTCTGAACCCTCATCATCCTCACTCCCAGCAATATTGTAAGAAGTGGACACAGGTTCACTGAAACCATGCATATGGTCCCATAACCTTTGTAATAATTCAAGCTTACTTCCTTCACAATTGAGGCCCTTCTCTATACACATTATGACCAAATGTTCTATTGCAGCATAAGAGGAGTCCTCAGGCCTAAAGCAGGCCATGGTGTTGGTTCTTGTGTTAAATACAATAAGTACACTTTACCTTGGCTAAACCAAACCTACTGGATGGTTTCCTTTGGACACCAAGTAGATCAATAATCAATGTAATGCAATCCACCTTGATCCCAGCACATTCCACCAGTGTTAGGACAGTTTTTCTGAAGTCCAGTTAAGGGCCTAGTAAAACCATTCAACTGAGGCAGTACAAGACTCCACTCTTAGTATAAGACTGTACCACCTGAGTACATGGTAGCGTAGGCAGAGCAGCCAGGCTTATCTTAGGAGGGAGAGAGGGCAGTAGCTACAGTACAAGTGAAAATTGTAATAACAATGATCCAAAGAAACACTGAAACACTATGTATTATAAAAATAAAGGATTTATTTAAATACAAGTAGGCCCAGATAAATCTAGGGGTTAAGTAAATACTGAAACATTATATGAAATCACAATATAAAACACAACACTATACTTGAAAGTACACAGACCCAAGTATAGACCTTTTTTGGAACACCTAACAGTAGTTCTAGGGAAGTCAAAACCTTGTTATACACATTTAGTATAGGCCAAGCCTATCCCTTGGGAGTAAAAGACCAATGGTTACTTTTAGATTACTTTTGGTAATACAAGGACAGTGGGCCCTTCCAGTTGTACAGTGACTCTTGGAACAAATCACATAAACAGTCAACTGGCCAATATACTTTTGGTGAATAGTGAAACACTTATTCTAGGTGCAGTAAAAACCTATAGCTACTTTGGTCATAACACACAGTTATACCAGGTGAGCAAAACCTAATGGATGTAATATACAATTACAGATGCTTTTGGAAATCAGGGAACCCCAGATGGAGATAAGCAATAACTCTTGTAACTTGTTTTGGATGGCACACAGCTAACACAAGGTAAGTAAAACCCACTTACTTTAACTTCACAATGAAGGGGAAAGTAAAACCCAATGTCACACTTTACTGAATAGATATTCTAGGTAGGCAACAACCTAATTGTAGACTTATTAAAGACAGGCTAGCAGCAAGTCAGGGGAAGCAAGACCCAGTTGGGGGACACTCATACAGTTATCCTAGCAGGACTAACCTGGTGATACCAACACATTACTTTTGTAAAGAGGCACAACCTAATCACAGGAGAGTAAAATACCTTCACATCTACTTTCTTTTAGACAGGCAAAACAGTGGCTAAGGAAGGAAAGATGTTAACCATACTTTTAAGAATAGTGCATCACACATTCAAGATCAGTAAGAACTTTTGTAACTGTTCACTCTTAGAATTACAGTTACCAACCAACCAACTCTTTACAAGTAAGTAAAACACTTGATTTCTTTTCTAGGCATTAGTCCCAATCCCTTCAAAGTCTTTCCCTTAGAGCATGAGTGTTCTCAGTGGCAGAAGGGGGTCACTAGGACTAGTGACCAACAGGCAGTGTTAGAATAAGTTCCTTAGTAGCAAAAGCCAGAGTTTCCTTAGGAAAACTGGGCAAACAAGTGAGTACTTTACTTCTAGGGTTAGAAGAGGGTCCAGGGGCTTCGCAGAAGACACCCCAGCAGGATTCTAGCAGTGGGACTGGGTGTACTGGACGAGGGAACTCCCAATCACAGAAAACACCCCAGGACTACACAGAAATCCCAACAGGCTTAAGGTAAGTATACACCCAAGCCAACACAGTACCTCAGCAATGAAGAAGAGATTGCAGCAGGAGAACTTCAGGGACTGCAGCCAAATACCCGGTCACTGGATTCCTTGTCCTGGAGACTGAACACAAGACCTCAGAAGGGACTTTGCAGCAGGGATCGATGAAGAAGGCTCTAGGCAAGATTTCTCTCACAGCTGAATGCGGTTCTGCGGGTTTGGCGCCTTTTCAAGGAGCACAGATGAAGACAGAAAATCGCGGTTGAATTCTCGTCGTTTAAAAGGTCCAGCACTCTTGTGAGGGGAATTTTTGGACTCGATTCGTGTCTCTGGAGATAGACCAAGATGCCCACGAAGTTTCAGCGAGATTCGGAATTCGGAAGACCGTGCACCGCACAGTGGCAGGAGGTCCCAGGGTATTGGGGTATTGCAAGAACGCAAGATCGCAGGAACCCGTGGGATGGCTCAAAATGCAGGTCGTCTTGAGTCTAGTGGGTCTCACCAGGCTCTGGGTTCGGGTCATCGTTTTCGGAGACCCCAGGTCGATCGGAAGGAAGGGCTGCCGCAGGCTCCGGTTACAAAGCAGGCTCTCCGGCAGCTGGAAATCATTCCCGCCGCTTTTCCTTCGTCATCCTCTTCGGATTTTGGTTCCAGTGGTCGACATGACTTCAGCTTCCAGGTTTCCAGTATTTATCAGGAACTGCAACACAACCTCTGCATTCTCTCCCCGCATTTTACAAGAAAGGGGCGTTTGGCTGTCCAATCAGGACAGCCAACCCCCCACTGGGATTTGGCCCAGTTGAAGGAAGACCTAAGACAAAGGAGGGGGAAGTTTGGGACCCCTCCCCCACTTCCTGTGCTTACAGACTGACTGGAGCCTGGGCGGGGTGTCCAGGGGACTCCCGCCGAAGACAAAACTCAAACAAAGGATTTTCCCGCCCTGGATGTCAGGGGAAGGAACAAGAAACGACAAGAAACACTAAAATGGCAGAAAAAGAAGACAGGGGCCATTTTGGTAAAAATGAGCACCCTTAGGTGCCTTTACTGCAGCTGTGATTACAGCACGCGGTAAAGGTGCACCAAATTAGTAAAAGGTATCACTGCCACCAGCCATTAAAGGTAAGCTTGTCACTGTAACAGAATTGTTACAGTTTAAATGTGAAAGGGGATACATTGTATCTCCCCAGCACTCCACATAAGGTGGGGTGTGCTGGTTTCACAGAATAAGATGTAAAAGGGATCCAAAGATCCTTTCTACCCTTGGGAACTGTAGTTCACTCAAGGTTAGCACAAGAAAGTTAAAGGGGGAGCCCCTAGGGCAACCCAGCAACAACAGGCACTTATTGCCAATAAGTTGTTAGACATGATAACTTTAAAAAGACACTATGGAGAGTCTTAAAAATGACACCCATAAAAAGAGTTAAAGACAGGTGAGTGTGGAAAAAGGTTCCCACTCACTGAGGTATTAATGGAAAATATCTCACTAGGAAAGCAAAAAGTTCTGGAGTTGAACCAGGCAAGGAAGATTTACCAGCCCTGTGGAAATCTTACCTAACACTTGTCCCCCCCAGACTAAGGAACAGGGGAAGCTAATCTCTTGTTTCTAGTCGGTTAAACTGTTTGCTGAGTCAACTAGCAATCTTTTTGTAACCCTTGCTGTGATACTTTTTCTTATATTAGTTATCATTTGCAAACTATATGACCTACAAGTAGTGTTGGGCACTTTACTCTTGTCTAAGGTATAGGGGATCTGATTAAACAGTCCCTCAGAAGTTGTGACAACCTCTGAACCTACAATAGGCTTTTTAAAAGGGTTCTTATAAAGAAATCCCTTAGACCTAGAGGGGTCTCCATGATTCCTCACCACCTCTCTCACATGAGCAGGTTGGGTCTCAGGTATCCTAGTTGGAGGGGTTGTGGCAAAGCATTGTACATCCTTCCACTTCCTCTTAGATCTGTTTTTACCTTGGTTAGGGTTTTCCCTTCTAACACTAGGATTTACAAGGGGGTCTTCAGCAGAAGAGCCCACAATGTCAAGGGGTTTAGCCTTAGAAATATCTTTTCTGGATTTCCACCAGCTTTGAGGTTTACCAGTCCTCAAAGGCCTAGTTAGGTTTCCATCTTGTCTATCCACCCCTTCCTCAGAAGTAGTGTGGGTCAAAGACTTTAGAATTGGAACTGAAATGGTAGAGCAGGGTTTGTGCTCCCATTTCCCTAATAGTCTAGATTTTGATTTGCCTTTGTTAGAGGTTGCCCTGCTAACATTAGGACTTACAGTAGGATTTGCTATAGAGGATCCTACAGGTTTAGAGTGGTCTCTTGAAACAGAGACCCTAGCCTTGTCAGAACACCTATCCATCTCTCCTCTAGGAGTAGTTGGAGTCACAGGCTTTTTATTAGAAGGCCTAGTAAGAAAGCTACTCTTAGGTTTCTTATAACTCTTTTTGGTGTTCAGTTTTTCAGGCCTAGAAGTTACATTCTGGGCACTCTGAACTAAAGGAGAAAATTCAATTCCTACCTTGGGGTCAAGGGAACTCCTTGCTCTCTTAGGGTTGTTAAAAACACCTAAGCTTTGTACATCCATCTGGATCACCTCCACTGTAAGTGGGTTTTCAGGCATATCCATGTTTAGAGTTTTAGGAACCATTTCCACTGTAAGTGGGTTTTCAAATGTTTCAGCCATTACAGGTTTAACTGAAGGGGTCTTTATTCTAAAGGACATACACCACACAGGGTGTGTGACATGAACACTAAGGTTCTTGTCAGGTTCAACAAAGTTTTTACACAGTGTTATAGATTGGACAGGAATACATAAGTTTCTATCCACAGGTTGAACCACTTCCACTCTAGGTGGGTTTTCAAGAGGTTCTATAAACTCAGTGTTAACTGAAGGTGGGGTCACAGCAGTGACCTGGTTAATGGTATTACACCATATGGGTACTAGGACAGAAGTTTTTAAGTTTCTGGGAACTAGTTGAACCACTTCCACTACATGTGGTTTTTCAAGAGGCTCTATCACCTTAGCAGCAGCTAAAGGTGGGGTCACAGGAGTGACCTCTAGCTTTGTGGGCCTAGGGGCTTGGTCCCTATTTGAAGTTATGGGTGCTACACCCAAGTGCCCTTCAGAGTGGCAGTTAATGCTTTTTATCTCTAAAGAGGGGTCTCCTAAGGGGACCTCTCTTACTTCAAGGTTAAGAGCCTGTCATGATCTCTGCTTCCAAAAGGTCAGGGTTTTCCCAACTCCCTTGGAAGCAGATCCATAACCCAGGTTCCGAGTGCCAACCAGTCCCAATTGGGACCTTTTGGACCCAGTCCTGGTGCCAGTGGCACCAGGCTCATAAATATGCCCAGTCCCAGCGCTGGAAGCGCCGGGCTCATAATGCTTGGGTGGACTTACCTGCAGCAGACCATGCTGCTTACTTGCCTGCCAGTTGAGCCTCTGATCCTCTTCTGTTTGGAACTACTTTTCCTGTTGGGTGGGGCTGGAGCCACTCCCTATATTTAGAACACTGGAACTCTTCTGGAAGGCACGAACTCTTTTCTTACCAGGAACTCTTTTCTTACTTAGGCGTGGCTGTGGAAGGAGACACCTAAGCACTACAGGAGGCTATTTAAACCACACCCGGTGGATGAATCTTGCTTTCCGTTATTCTGCACCCTCTGCAGCAGGACTCTCATCGTGTCTTCTGCATCCAGTCCTGGGCCTAAGGAAAAAGGCTTACCATCCTGAATCCAGTCTTCAGCAACACCTATAAAGACAAGAAAGAACAGGTTAGCATTCCGGCATCGGAAAGGCAAAGGCTTACCTACTCTTCGTGCGCTCCGGAGGTCTTCATACTGCATTCCGGCATCTGAAAGACAAAAGCTTACCAACTCTTCGCACGCTCCGGAGGCCTTCGGCGCTGCATCCGCATCTGAAAGACAAAACAAGGTGCGTTTAAAGACATTGGGGAACTTTAATACTCACGTGCCATTACTCCTTTCCACATCTAATCCAGTGGGTATTCCGGCACCCTGCAGCCGCTCCGAACTCGTACCTGCAAAATAAAAAGACAGTTAGAGCGCATCGTGAAGCAGGCAACAAGCGCTTACTCACGTGCTTCCAGGCACTTCTATTCATCACACGGGCTCCATCTTCAACTCACTTCAGCCCGTCATCCGCCATCGCCGGAACCCTGCAAAACAAGAGACATCATTACTAAAGACTTTAAAAAGACATTTGAATGACTCGAAACTTACCGTTCGTGCAGTAAACGACGGACAGCAGTCCTCTGAAGTCAAGAGGCCTGCGCTACCTATCCAGTGAAGAAACTGGCTACAGCACCCTGCCCCGAGGCAGATGGAGAGCTCGGCATTCACTTACCTAAGGTGAGAGCGTTAACCTTTGGGGTCTACAGGAGAGGAGAAGAGGAAAGAGATAGGGACACCCCAATAACCCCAGTTCATTAACCCCATATTTTCTATCTGCAGACATCTTACTCTACACGTCAGGCAAACAGTGCACAGAGGTCCAGCCCAAAGAGCCAACCGGGTGCTACACATCACCTTTGAAGATACGGTAGTCGCCCAGTCAAGACCGGCGCCTCTGCGAGAATCAGGTGAGCGTTACAGAACGCAAAGCCTACCGCAAAACTCTCGCCCAGGCGCTATGGAAACCTCGGATACTGACCCCCTAGCCCCGTTACTTGGGGAACTAAGGGCAGAAGTGCATGCAACTCGTCAGGAAACGAATGCTCTAAGAAGGGAACTAATTATTTCCAAGGAGAGAACAGACAATCTTGCTAGACAAGTGCTACAGTCACAAGCCGGACAGACCCCGTTACCCGCATCAGGGGCAAATCTTCCTTCAACATCCTCTATGAATCCAGTGCAGATCAACCTACCTGGGAATGTACCTCTGGCTCCGCCCGAGCGATTTTCTGGTGACCCAAAGAGGTTTGCAGTATTTATCAATCAGTGCCGGTTGCACTTCTTATGCCGGCCAGCAGCCTTTCCAACTGATCAAGCTAAAGTAGCTTTTGTACTTTCGTACCTTAGTGGCAATGCGGCAGACTGGTCGATCCCTCTAGTTCATCAAGATGATCCGGTTCTCCATGATTTTCAAGCCTTTCAGCTTAGTATGGAAAAACTGTTCGCAAGACATTCACAGGGACAGGCCTTGGACAATGAGCTTCTTTCGTTGCGACAGGGTAATCAAGACCTTTTGGCTTATATTGCATCTTTCAATAGACTAATAGTGGAAACTCAATGGCCTGAGGACAAAAGGATTACGCTGTTTTATAGAGGTATACGTGGAGAGCTCAAAGACGTTTTAGCCCAAGTAGTGAATCCCCCACAAGACTGTTCGGATTACATAGACTTGGTCGTTCAAATAGATCACAGGCTGCAGAACAGGAAGGCCGATCGTTCCAAGTTTGATGCTCGAGTATTTTCCAAACCGCCAACTCCTTCCAAAGGAGTAGACTCCGGGGAATCCATGCAAATAGGGGGTCTGAAAGGTCCTCTAACACAACGGGAGCGGGAAAGGAGGAAACAGTTGCAATTATGCCTATATTGCGGAAACTCAGGGCACTTTCTTCGAGACTGTCCGGTGAAACCTGCCAAGAAGGCAGTAGGAGCTGCAGTTACCAAAGTTACAAACTCTGAGCAGGGAAACGACCTCGCCCGACAAGAATAGAGGTCCTCTTGCCGAGCGTAAAAACCAGTTCCGTGACCTCGCATTTCGTGATACCTATGGTCCTCATTAGCCCTGATAATCCGGATCGATTACATGCAATTGAAGCTTACGTCGACAGCGGTGCCATCGGCAATTATGTGGATCATGAAATGGTTTTGAGGATGAATCTAACTCTTTGTCCCAAGGCTGTAAAGGACGTCATTACTACGGTGGATGGTACGGAGATAGCCTCCGGGCCAGTAACGCATACCACTCAAGAAGTGACGCTAGTAAGTCAAGATGGACACCATGAGAAGATCGTGTTCGATGTGATCAAGGCCCCTCAGTTTCAGATTATTCTAGGAATACCTTGGTTAGAGAAACACAATCCTCTGATCGATTGGCGAGCAAGAACGGTCCAGTTTCCAGAATGTGTCTCTACTTGTCACCCTCCACCTGGTGTTGCACTGGCCGCAATTTCTTCAGAGACTCCCCAGTTACCTCCCGAATACCTAGAATACCAAGATGTTTTCCGGAAGGATCAGGCTAACTCTCTACCTCCTCATAGGTCTTATGACTGCCAGATAGACCTGATACCTGGATCTACTCCTCCTTGTAGTAGAATTTATGCCCTCACCGAGCCTGAGAACCTTCACCTTCGACAATACCTGGATCAATACCTGGCAAATGGGTTTATTCGTCCTTCCAAGTCCCCTGCTTCTTCAGCTTTGTTCTTCGTTCCAAAAAAGGAAGGAGACCATAGAACTTGTATCGATTATCGCTCCCTGAACCAGATCACCGTTAAGAATAGATATCCGTTACCTTTGATCCCTGAACTCCTGGACCAAGTCAGAAAAGCATGCATATATACAAAGCTGGATCTTAGAGGAGCTTACCACTTGGTACGAGTAAAAGAGGGCGATGAATGGAAGACGGCCTTCCGCACCAAGTATGGGCTATTTGAATATCAGGTCATGCCCTTCGGACTTTGCAATGCCCCGGCCGCCTTTCAATATTTTATGAACGATGTCCTCAGAGAGCTCATAGATGTATGTGTTGTTGTTTACATTGACGACATCCTCGTTTATTCTTCATCGGAATCTGAACATCGGAAACACGTGAAAATGGTCCTCGAAAGATTGCGTCAACACAAACTTTTCGCTAAGTTGGAAAAATGTGTTTTCAACGTGACTGAAGTTGAATTCTTGGGATTCATATTATCACCTGGCGGGGTGCGCATGGATTCAAAGAAGGTCGATGCAGTTCTCAA